>NC_048413.1:8960980-9033480 GCF_013103735.1 Etheostoma cragini
CAACCCGTTACTAGCATGGGGTACCTAATAAAGTGGCCGGTGAGTGTATATATATATATATATATACACACACACACACACACACAACACTCATTAATAATTAGTGTGTGCCATTTCTTGAGAATAGCAAATCCATATTGTGGTTAATTACTCTTACTGACTTTCAATCTCAGTTAAACTATAGAAATACATAACGTTAATATTAAATACAATGTGATACAAAATGCTGACAAGCCTGTGCCATTATTAGACAAGGACTAAATGAGGAAAAAGTACATTTTCCATCAAAATGTTCACATACTGACTTTTTTTGATATAATTTTAAGTATGAGATTAAAATTGAGTGTGTTGACACATCTCTTTTATCAGTTAAAAAAAGACTTTACATTTATGCATGTCATGTTTCTTGTCAGTCCATTGAGGAGCTGGAGAAAGAGATGCTGAACGGTCAGAAGCTGCAGGGACCAGCAACAGCAGCTGAGGTCTATCTCATCCTTAAGCACAAAAACCTAATTGACAAGTAAGTTGGGTAGCAACACAACACATTCATAATTATGTGCGCTGGTTAGAATGTAGGACATTGAGCATTGCTGAGCATTGCTGAGGACAGCAGCATTATTTTGCACTCAACAACACCTCCTCCTTCCTCCCAGGTTCCCACTGTTCAATGCAGTGTATCAGATCTGCTATCAAGGCCATCCAGTCACAGAGTTCATTAGCTGTTTGCAGAACCACCCAGAGCACATGTGAAAAACAACAAACTGACCAAGTGCCTTCTAAATGGAAACCATTACGAGTTCTCACCTGTTACCCATCAGAAATAGACGGGGGATGAGCAGTCACTCCACAGCTGTCATGTAACTACAAGGCTCCAGCCAGAGAGCGCAATCCATGCTCACTCTTTGGAGAGGTTGCATAACATTTGTGCGTTCAGCTCTCGTTTTACCACTTTGTCCTTAACACTGGGTTCCTTTTAAGTGCTTTCTTTCATTTCCTGACATTTACATGAAACTTTAAGGATTATTGTTGAAGGATTTTCTTTCCCCATGCAATGGTCAGATAGCTGTTTGTGCCTCTTTTTTTTTTTCTTCCTTTCTTCAAAATCTGAATGCATGGTGTCACTTTTCTAGACCATAGCAGAACTGAAAACACTAAAGATATCCAGACTTTACTAGATGTCATAATGATCATAATTCAAAATCAGTTTAAAAAATGTTTGAGTCCTGTTTTAGACAACCCTTGACTGCCATTCGGTTAGTAACATACAATGTTTTTATGGCACTTCCATCATGCATTCAGATTTTGGCGGGGCCAACCACTCAAGGCAAAGAAACAGCTTTCTGGAGAGTGACCTATGAATATCTAACATCATTACCGTCTAGTGAATACCTGTCCAGCGTGACAAGTTCTGTAATTATATATGTAATACCTCATTTAATTATTTGTGTGTGCTCTAAAGTGTCTTACAAAATTCACTGTTTTTCTTGTCCTGTACTGTACATTGACGCACAGCAACTGTTTTTAACAAAACGTAATGCAAGTGCCTTGAAAAGCACGGTTGCTAAGTCTAGCCATTGTCTTTTATTGTCAAATCAAAGACTACTTAACATCCGTCCACTATTCCATTTGTTGTTGTGAACCTGACCGACATCGTTTTCACTCATTTATGACTTAAGTGTTCAATAATGTCAACATTTGACTGAATAAACATTCTGTTGTCAAATCATTGCTGGAATCCTTTTTTAGGCTTGTATTAGAGGCCTACACGGAACTGCAGTGGGTATTTTGGTTGAAAAAAAAAATAATAATACTGCCAGAATATTGTTTTATATATATATATATATATATATATATATATATAAAAAACAATATTCTGAAACTTGTCACGAAGCTCCCGTTCCACCACATCCCAAAGATGCTCTATTGGGCTGAGATCTGGTGACTGTGGAGGCCATTTTAGTAAAGTGAACTCATTGTCATGTTCAAGAAACCAATTTGAAATGATTCAAGCTTTGTGACAGTGCATTATCCTGCTAGAAGTAGCCATCAGAGGATGGGTACATGGTGGCCATAAAGGGATGGACATGGTCCGAAACAATGCTCAGGTAGGCCGTGGCATTTAAACAATGCCCAATTGGCACTAAGGGGCCTAAAGTGTGACAAGAAAACATCCCCCAATCCTTTAGGTGACTGTATAGAGGTTAATTCCTCGATCCAGCGTCCTGGTTTGACTCCGACCTGCGGCCCTTTGCTGCATGTCATCCCCCAGTGGTTTAATCTTTACAAAAAATACAAATTTGTTGTTTTACGGGACATCGTGAATGAAATGGCTTAATGACACCATAAACCCACTTTTTCAAATTGAAAGTTGCAGTAGGTAAGCCTTATAAAACTAACTTGATTCTCCGTCTAATTCTGAGAAAGAAAGAGAATTATCAACTATTTTTAAGCTTTTCATTTAAATGCTGACATACCTTAAAATATAATTTTGTGACTTCCGAGCTTGAAGCCGAAAAAAACCACAAAGCATGAAACACTTTACCAGAGAAGCAAAACTAGTTTATTACAAGTAGTGGAAATGTAGCAAGCTTCACATACGAGTGTGCAGTTAACAGCAGTATTTAGTACGTCCTTACAAAGACATTCACTGTCGACCTGTGATGACACTGCTGCTGTCGAAACACTTTGAAATATGGAATGAACTTCAGTAACTTAAACTTGGTAGAAAACATGTAAACAAAAAGGGAATGAAGCTCAGTTGGAGACTACTAACCAAGTCACAGAGCTTGTTTTGTTTGTCCATAAGGACACTTAAGACTATTCCAGTACGAATGCTTTGCAAACCACAGTGTCTATTTATCTTAAAGAGGAGGCATACAAATAAATTACACTAAGTGTGATTAATAACCGCAGTCAAAGCATAATAGTATTACAATCACAATGGTTATTAAGAGTGACAGCTGGTGAACAATCATTCATGTTGTTTCTCGTCTCTGCTGTGTTCAGTTCCCATCTTTGGTTCGGTGCTTACTGGGTGAGCATGACTCAGCTGAGTGCTCTGCTCTTGTTACTCAGTCATCCTGACTAATTAAGACCTAATTAATAGAGACAGTGACATGGAGCTAGTTCATCAGACAGTGTTGACAAAAAGATATTTTTTTTTTCCCTCTCCAAGTGACTTGGTCCCACCTCAAAAAGAAAAGAAAACTTGCTGTATGTAATATATGAAGGAAAAAAATACTACCACAAAAGCCGGCATATGCCCATGATGACCACATACATTCACATTTCTTTTTTGAATGTCTGATGAACTGGCTCCAAGGAATAATTGCCATACCTGAGAAAAGAAAGCTCAGTTTCTGCTAGTGTGATGGATCCACATAGTGGAAACACCTAATTCCTTAAAAGACCCTCCAGTATTGGATAATGAGAGGGCTCACTTACCCTGCTGCACTCCTCCTCCTCCTCCTATCATACCTCTACTCCTCCCACATCTCATCAAAATTCACAGTCTGTGAGGATTGACCCATTTGTAAGTGCCTTCATAGCGAAATCCAACTTTCTTAGCAAGTTCGTCTGCTTCTGTTGGGCCACGGCTAAGAATGGAAAAGAAAAAAAAACACAATCAACAATCGGTATTAACTCCTTTTCAAACTGGGGGAATAGTGAATAACATTTCCTACCTTCCGTATTTGTAAGGCAGAGGTTTGGGCTTCTCTCTGTCTATGTGATGAAGAAGAGGTGTGAAGATCCGCCATGCTTCCTTTAGTTCATCACTGCAGTTAAAAACAATTCATCATGTGGTGGAGGACATAACAACAAATTCATGTAGTGTCATGTAAAATCTATAATATGTAATTACTGGCCGAGGCACTATGTCGCCATCTAGTGTGAAGAACTTGTAGCTCGCATAAAGCAACATGCTATTTTAACAGATGGTTTACAGGTAGTTACATGAGGCATCAGTGAAAAACTAAGACAGACCTGCGTACAAAGTGCATCTGACTCCCACAGAAGACGTCCAGGATGAGACGTTCGTACGCGTCTGGAAGCTTCACATCCTGAAAACAAAAAGTACATTTTATGTTATATTTGTTAAATTAGAAAAATACGCTTAAGAAAATAGCTTAGTTATCTTTCCTTTTGTCCTGTTATTTAAATCAACTTGAACGTGCCTTGTATCTGCTCTTGTAGGTGAGGTCCAGCTCAGTTTCCTCAGGGCTAAAGAAGACACCAGGTTTCTTGCTCATCATCTTGGCATAGACAGCCTCGTTGGGCTGCACACGCACCACTAGCTCATTCCTGCGGCACTGGTTTCCAAAAATGTCCCCTGGGACATCTGTGAACTGAAGCCGCACCTCAGCTTTCCTCTCATTTAGAGCTTTTCCACAGCGAAGAATGAAAGGGACGCCTAAGGAGTGAAACGTTTGAATGCCAATGCATTATAAAAGAGCAGCTGAAAGTGTGAGATGAGTAGGATTTGTTTACTAAAGGGCATGGTGTGTTTACCATCCCAGCGTTCGTTGTGCACATAGAGTACAGCAGTGGTGAAGGTGGCCTGAGTTGACCCTTTAGGAACTGTGGGATCATCAAGATAACCCAGTTTGGCGTCTCCCTCACCGTCTGGATCCCCCACATACTGACCGAGCACCACATCTGATATGGACACTGGAGCGATGCACTTCAGCACCTTGACCTACAAGACGGAACACAAAAGAACACAATCCCTCCATTAGAGACCCAAACCATAACATGTCGCTCCGTAATTGTAGTCGTTTTTGAGTAGTGTCAGGGTCTATCGTTTACAGCATTTGACAATATCCTACCTTTTCATCCCTGACATCATCAGAGCTAGTGGAAGCCGGTTTCTCCATGGCAACCAGGCAGAGCATTTGGAGCAAATGGTTCTGCATGACATCACTGATTGGGACAAAAAGCACAGTTGGTCACACAAAAGACAGGAAGCGACAATGTGATTGCTGTTCCTTAAAATTATAACTTATGTGTTGAAACTGGTCAAATCTTTTTATTGTATAAAGGAAGCTACCAATGAAAAGTAGTTAAGTATAGAAGCTCCTGGTACTACTCTGTTCATTCCTATATAACTTCCATTTAAACCTGGTGTATTATCTTTAAAATTATTTCATCTTAAAAATGTTTTCTCCCAACTCACCGGATGATGCCAAAATCATCAAAGTAGCCCCCTCGGCCCTGAGTGCCAAACGGTTCTTTGAAGGTTAGAACAACACAGGCCAAGCTGTCCCTGTTCCAGATTGGGCCAAAGATTCGGTTCCCAAACCTGCAATGAGCATCACAAAATCGTTACTTCTCATAATCTATACGAGGCATCACATGATAGATAAATGCACATAAAAAAGGGCCCTGATCTGAAGATAGTTTCCTCACCTGAGCACCATGAGGTTCTGCACCATTTCCTTGCCCAGATAGTGATCTATACGGTAAATTTGTTCTTCAGTGAAGAGGGAGGAGAGGTGAGTGGACAGCTCCTCAGAGCTCTGAAGGTCATGTCCAAACGGCTTCTCTACGATCACCCTGTTCCAGCCTCTACATAATACACACACACACACACACACACACAAAAAAAGAAGAACATTTCAAGTTTTGTCCACTTTGATTTCTCTCATAGTATCACAGTGCCAAACCAATCTCCACAGCACTGTGGAGTAAGGTCTGGCTACAACACATGTACATACAATAGGAGAAAAAAAACATGCTCTGGGTTGTGCATTTCTTCTAACCAATCACAATCGTCCTGGATGGTGCTACGCTCCAGACACAGCAACGCAGGCACTGCAAAATGGTCTTGGGAAAGAACTTGTTTTGGGTGGAACATTTGCACTGCTTGTACAGCACGGTGAGCCAATTAAATTAGCTGGATACATGGAAAAACATAATTTGCTCAAGAGCACAAAAACACATTAGTGGAACACAATTGGGTTTCCACTTAAACTCAATTTAAAGTATGTAAGGCAAAACAACAAATAATAAGGAACTAAAGAACACTGTTGCTAGAAGCTGTTCAGGATCACTTTTTCCCTCCATTGTACCTACTTAAGAAACTAAGGAAACTTTTTCTCTTAGGCATCAGACATCCTATTTTAGCAAGATGTACCCAATAAACAGCTTTTTCTCTTCAGAATGTTCAGGATTTGTGGAATCTATTTTAGAGAGGTGTTGATTTAACCATATGATCATTCTCGAGGATGTAGGTTGCAGTACAACTGTATTGCATTATACAGAGATGTTGTTCAGCCTATTCTCATCGGTATAAATGGAGTGGACACAATAATAGAAACACCAATGTATGGCTGCATCTATGAAAGCACCCAAAACTTTCAGTGATGATGGTAATGTTGCTGCCACCCAAATGCAGACCTCTGAACCAAGGTGCTAGTGCAGTCTTATGGTGACTGCATATCTTGTATCATCTATAAAATATATTGTATTTCTTTGTATGCACTAAAATTCAGTAAAACAGCGAAGCTTTGAATTAAAAGGGCAAGGTTTTGGTACATATTTTCAAAGAAAGGCATGCTAGTACGACAAGGGACATCATTGGAGTTTTAAGACAAACACTCACTGTTGAATTTCAGATCAGTCAAACAAGTTAACAGTGTGACAAAACAGCAGTTAGTAAGAGAAGTGTACCGACTTTGTGCTCATGCAGCATTGCTTGATGTTCTTGGTAACATCTTTGTAGACGGTAGGTGGCAGCGCCAGGTAGAAGAGACGGTTGGCCTCTGGTCCCCCGGGCAGAGACAGGATGTGCGTGTTGAGTTTGGTGAAGGAACTCTCATCTGCATATTTCCCACTGATATACGAGTTCCTGCTGAAGAAGGCTGACAACCTCTCGGTCTCTTTATCGGTCACCTGGGTTAGAGGGTAGTAACATTTACACATGAATGGATTTCATAACGATTTTGAAAATATGCAGTCATGTGTGTGAAAAAATAGTTTCATCCAGGTTCACCATGACCTGAGGACCGATTTGTTGTACTTCTAAAAATATAAATTGATTGATTATATAACTCCACAGGTTTAGCCACTTGGGGGCAGCAGAAACAAGCTGTAAAACAACACTGCCATGTCGTCTTTTAAATTGACATGGCAAACTTGTTAGCAGGTTTTTAGACCTTGTCTTCAACTGAGAACAGTTGCCAGCTGAAGCCAAAAACAATGCTGTGAGGGCGGTTAGAGTGAACCAAAACAGTAAAGTTGCATGTCGGCCAGCTGAACAATAAGCTTAAACTCACTATAAAGCCAAGTGGAACTGCAGATTAAGGTGATAATTCTCTTTAGGTTCTTAATCGCTTTAAGGATTAAACCAACAGAGGAAAGAAGAGGACCGGAGGAGATGGAAGATGGACCTGCACACATTATGTTCTTGCCTCGAAAGGTTGTTTATACAGATAAGTGGGAGTTGCATCTCAAAAGGCTCAGTTTTTACCTTCAGGTATGGCATGGAAGAAGCCCGAATGGCATCAACTGTCAATTCAGAGCGAGCAAAGCCCACAAAATACGTCTGCTCAGGGAGGAGGCCATCTCTGTACAACCACCTGGGAGAGAACAGAGAGACTTCAGTCCAGATTAGAAGTATTAATTCAATTTTCAATTCAAATTTATTTATAGTATCAATTCATAACAAGAGTTATCTTGAGACACTTTACAGATAGAGTAGGTCTAGACCACACTCCAGAATTTACAAGGACCCAAAAGTTGGGTATCCTTCCTCAGACTCTGCTGTGCTACTAGGGCTGGGCAAAATATGGATGTTATATCGATATTGCAATATGAAACTAGATATCATCTTTGATTTTGGATATCGGAATATCTTAATATGGAATATGTTGTCTTTTCCGGGTTTTACAGGCTGCATTACAGTAATATGATGTAATGTTCTGAATTTATCAGACTGTTCTACTATTAACCTTTACCCACTAAGTCATTTAATCACTTCTGGAGGTGAATAATCAAAAAGTTTAGTTAAAGCACTAGTAGTCAACCATATAATATTGTCACAATGTCAACATCTAGGTATTTGGTCAAGAATATCGTGATATTTGATTTTCTCTAGATCGCCCAGCCCAATGTGCTACTGATGCCTTCACTGGGGTCAGAGGTTAACTCACCATAGTGTTGGATAGATTTTCTTCTTTGCCAGATCTCCCTACAGGTGCAAACACAAAAATCAGAAATATGATGAACACCACTCTATAGGTGGTGATGAGCGCCACTCTATTTCACCTTAAAATTGTAGGTCACAAACACAATCATCAAGTTACAGTGCAGTGTCTTTAACAGGTCACACCGTCTGGCAACAGGTAAGCAGGTTGCTTTAGCTGTTTAAGAATTATGCAACCTTAGTAATGCCACTGAAAGCAAGTGCTAAACCCCAGACAGTGAAGACAAAAAGAACTGTCCTGGTGCCAACTGAAATAATGCTTAGTGGTTTGACTATAAGAGCTAACCATTTGAACTTCTGGTAGTCGTTGACAAGTTTTACACGACAACTACTACTACTACTACTACTACTACTACTACTACTAGAAAAATGCTACTACTAGAAAAAAAGAGCTTGTATGCCAGTGTCAGACAGACAGGAGATGCTCAGACATCAGAGATCCCCTGAAGCAAACTTCAAATCAATACAAGGACAAGAACAGAAATCAATTTAATTAAAAAGACTTTCCCATAACACCCTACTGCTGGCCTAAATCACAAACCCACATTTGCATTTAAGATGGTATTGCTCAGCTGGGAATTCAACTCATGTTAACCCTGCTTCTTTGTTTAAGATGGTGCATTTAAAATAATAACCGATGATGAGATTAACAGAACAGAAATATGCCTTTAATTTCAAACTTAAAAACTTGGCTATGCATATGAACATATATGTACAAATGTCCTACAACATAAGCAGCTAGTGAAGGTGTAAAAGTGTATGTGACTGTATGTATTCACTTTGTGATTAAACATGAAAAAGATGCTTGCAGTGCAGCCTTTTGTAACAGCTGGAGCAACACACGTATCTATAAAACAAATAACCAGAGGGAGATTGCACATAGCTCAGCCCTTCCTCTGACCTGTCTGTACAACACTGAAAGAAAAACGCTGACTGTCAGTGACACTGCAAAAATCCACAACAGCGCCACTCTATTCTCCCAAGAGCAAAACGTGCGACAGACAGGCAGACACAGCCAATAAATGACTGCAGTCTGATGAGATGTTCACAAACCTGAACAAAAATGTTTTTCACATGTAATGGAAACAAAAAACTTGAAGAAAAAAGTTCTTTAGAAAGTAGTTTGAGCAGTAAAAGCAATTTCTGTAAAATTGTGTCTTTATTTCCAACAGTGTTAAGCATGTCTTAGAAACAAATAAAAGGAGAAAGAGACACATGTAGATAGATTGAAGTTCTGGTAAAAGGAGAAGAATATTGAGAAATAAGGAAACTGGCCAGAAAGATTTCAGAATGCCTAAACTGGTTTTAGTTCCTGAACTCGACACCTGACCAGTATGAGGAAATAGTAAAACAGTGAAAAGAGGACATTTCTTATCACATTCAGATAGATCAACTTATTATTGAGTTTGTTTTAGCAGTACAAGAAATTTACTATGATTAGGCATGTGCATTAAACGCCAATATCTTTCTAGTAACAATCAAATTGAGTCTGTGACATTGATTTTCAAACTGTAAACTGCATTGTACTATTTTTTGCTTGGTTGGATTGTTGAGATTGGTTTACTTATTCTTTATGGATCGATAAAAATATATTAAACGATGTAAATTTGCTGTAGTATACCGTTGCCCCACTAAGTGGACCCTCTTTTTTTAAAATGAGATTTAGTTACAGGTGTGTTTGATGACGCCTTCCCTCTGAGGAAGAAAAAAGTAGCAGCATGCCACACTCTGCTCACTGAGCCTCATTCTGTTGATGAACTCTAAAAAAAACGTTGTGGAAAAAGTTGTGGAAATTCCACAGAGTTGTTGTTGTTGTTGGTGGTGGCTGTGCGGTCTAGCTTCAACAGAAGCAGTTTCACAGTAACACGGGCTGAGAGCTTTGTGTCAGACTACTTAAGCCACCTACAAACGATCCATGTTAAACTGCTGTGCGCTGGCTGTTCCATTGTTTTTCTACAGGGGAAGCGGTGGCGGCTAACTAGGCGGAGCCCTACCCCTGGAGCGGTGGACCGCTCGGCATTGCCACAGAGCATTGTGCTCAAAGTTTATCATTCATTCATTTGAGTTTACTTGTTTGTTTGTTTTTATTCTGAATGTAGCCTACTCTGATGTTGTGTCAAACAAAGATCATATCAGTAGTTGAAAAACGGTTTTCTAGTAGTAAAATGTCCAACTCATTTCATTAATCCTTAATGATTAATGGATTGTTAAGGCAGCTGAATATCGGTTTAAAAAATGGCTTAAAATTTGCATACCTTATTTTAAAATGTTTTTACCACTATATCTCATGTAAGCAAAGTTGTTTTTATAAATGTTTATGTTGATACAATAAATAACAACTGATGCATTTAGGGTGTGTTTGATTTAAGCCATTAAATGAAGACAAAAAGGTAAGAAAGAAATGTTTAGGCTAGGAAAAGTAAGCTTTTTAACAGAATATTTATGTCACAGGACCAAACTCAGGTCTCATAATGATGCCGAGCCTGAGGACATACACAATATTGAAATGATAAGCAGAGAGGAACCTTGAGGTTTTAGTGTCTCAATTTTAGGCTTTTGAAAGCTCGGATGACTCTGCGGTGCTTGTTTGCATAAGTTTGGGTGAAATCAGTTTCAACATTTCCTTATTCACATTATGTGCAATTATTGCAGTATTTCTAAAGATTTCAACACACTTTCTTTGACATTATGGCAAACAATTATTGTGTAAGTGGCCTACTCTGTATGTGCCAAAAATAATAAAGCAACACAGAGCAAAGGTACATGCTGGCTGGTCCTAACAGCTTTTCTGAATTACAGAGTAAATTGTGTGTCATCCAGATCATTAGCTTTTACTTATAAAATCCCTGTCTAGATTATGGCGGCCCTCCCTTGCTCTCACCGAAGCCCCCATGATGATGAAGATATGAGCATCGGACTGATGGAACTCCACATCTTCATGCAACTCCTTCCTCAGCTCCCCAAACACCTCGGAGCGAGAGAGGGGGATGTTGCTCATTTTCTCTAAAAGCAGACAAAAATATAATCTAGTAAATACAAATGTAACAATGTTTTTTGACATGTTAAAGAAACCATCAACCAACAAATACAGAATGCATCCTACTTATCATGAACGTACCACGCCTGCATTTTGTATGAATTAGTATGCAGCCGATGATTTAGTAAAAAAGAAAAATATGAAAAGAACGTTTTTGAGTCCTCGCCTCATATGTGAAGTCAATGGACTTTTGTTCTGGACTGTAAGCACCCTAAATAACTTCATATAATTACTGCAAACTGATATGAAAACGTAATATCTTTTGGCTGTGGACTACTGGACACACAAACAAGACAATTGCCAACATTACATTCTCAGAAGGTGGCTATTTTCTCCATCATAATCCTAATACATCTAATATAATACTAAAGCAACAAAAAAAAAAGTGACAAAAAGAACTGATTGATTAGTAAGTAAATTTGTATACTTTATGGTTTCCTCTGTAGATCAGCATTGACCAAATATCTTGAGCTTGAAACAAACTTAGTAAAAATGTTTGATTTCTATTCAAAATTGATTTAGTTTGAAAAGGGTATGAGCTACATTTTGTTTTACATGTATTCTCATTATATGCCCAAGACCGTTGTCAGTGTTTTGGTTCATTTTGTGAAAAGAAAAAGTTGAAACACTATGGTATGATTTACATGTTGTAATGCCTTGTAATCTGCAAGTACCTTTATCAATTTAAGTGTAATTTTAAAAAATAAATGTAATTTCGAGTAATTTTGATATGCAATTATCATTTTAGTCATGCGTTAAGAGAATACCAAAATTGTCTGGTTCTGGCACTGTTCCTTTACTTCCTCAATTACCGAACTTCCAAAGATAAGAACCAACATATTTGAGAGAGGACAAACTAAGATTTCCGTGTGACTCATCAGGAAGTAGTTTTTTCAGTTATTTCACCACAGACTTCTTAATTTTACCCATACCAAGACCTGCAGACTGCGTTGACATTGAAAAATCTGAAACGCATTTCTAAAAAGCTAGCAATAGACAAACTTAAAAACTCATGTAACACATTCCAGACATAAAAACAACACTCAGAGGTTCAGCACGTTGAGATCTGTTGGTGGTGATTGTGAGATACAACCCCCATTCTTAGCCTGTCACACAACAAACTAATGATATTAGTCAAATCCTCCAAATCCCGTATTTAAAAAGGGATAAGCGTTACTGCAGAACACCGTGATAAAGCTGGATGCATTTCGGCTAACACATCAAGAGAACACGAGTTGACATATTTCTGCTCATGGATAGTTAGCTAGCTATTAACATCAAGCGAAACCAGCTCAGATTGTGCTGCTTTTTAAACTGAGCTACACATCTTGTTTAACTGCATGCTGTGCTAATACCAAAACCGCCCTGTCTTCATCCCTTACCTTCAAACGCTGTTGCGCCAACATGACTTGACAGGCAACAAATCCCTAAACTGCCGCTGTACAGCTAGCAAACAGCACCTAGCTTACTTCTAGCTAGCTAATTTACATGCAACAATAAACACGGTTACGTTAGCGCTACAGAAGTTAAACTACTGCTACTCACACAACGAGATGATAACTTGGCAGTTAAAACCCTGAACCAAACCCGACGACAGGGCACGGGCTTTACACACGCTCACAGCTGATAACAGTCGAGGGAGAGTGTGGTGCGCGTTTTTGAGTCCTGCCTACTTCCCTGTTTAAGTGATAAAGAAGAAATCGAGAGGTTTTTATTGGTTTGGGAGAAACATACCAGCGCTCGCTCGAGTTCCCATCACTGTCGAAGCAAGTGACGCCATCGACTCTGTCGGTGGGCGTGGTTTAACTGTACACACCCATAGACAGTTAAAGAAGACACACACCCTCCGAGCACACACGTGCACACACTCCCGCCGCGCACGCACTCACGCACACACGCACACACGCACACAGAAGTGTAGTTGCCTTCCCAGCAATGTTGAGTATGAGGAAACAAAGAAAGAAATTAGTTAAAATGAGAAACAATTGAACATTTTTTCAGCTTTATTTTTTGAAATATATAACACTGTAATTAACTCTTTTCCTTTTACAAAACATGAACAACAAGAATTGTACCACTGGGTATAGATGAATACTTCTGCCAACTAGTCAAGTTGCAGTTTACATCTATTTCAGTCCAGACTAATATATAAATATATAGACAAGGCAACAACACAAAGACACAAGGTCATAATAGGTTTCCTGTATGTAATACACACTGTAGATACACGATCCGTCCTTCCTGCACGATCCGTTCAGCGCAAGTGCAATATGTCCGCGCACGCGCAGATGATAATCATTATGTACGAGAATTTACGGCACTGCACAATCTGTTCCGCAGTAGCGGTTTGCTGTTAGCCTCCACCGGAAAGCTAATAATGTTGGTTTAGCTAACAGCTGTTATGGCTAACCGCTAGCTGACAGCTTGATTCAGCCAAAACAACGTTACTCAAACTAAAGAGTGGGTAAAGCAGGCTACAGCTAAATTAAGACTTTACAGTAATAATAAAGACAAGTATTGGGTGATCGTATTTTTAATGAGCAAAAGTAAAATAGAACTCACGCAACAGCTGTTACATATTTAAATGGTTATTTTAACTTTTGAGGGTATTTTACAAGCTATCTCAGCTAGTGGTTAGCCGAATTAGCTGTTAGCTAAACTAACTTTAACTTTCCGATGGAGGAAAACAGACTTTCTTTAACTGTCTATGGGAACAGATTGTGCAGTGTCGTAAATCCGCATTCATCATGATATCATCTGCGCATGCGCAAACATAGTGCACATTATGTAGGCTACATGAACAATGGAGCAATCTAAAAAAAAAAAATTACTACATGTAGGCCTACACTACTGTTACACGTGCAAATTAAGTAGAGTTATTGCACATGAGACTAAGGAGTTTTTACTATTGCTCTTGAACAAAGGTACCCTGAATCTGCGAACTGAGGGGAGTATTATGAACTCAGAGTGAAGGGGATGGTTTGTACAGTCTAATATAGACTGGGCCTTGCAGAGAAGGCTACTTTCTGGTCAAAGATAACCATCAAGGGGGACTGTGGGAAACCTATAACTTTGGACTGAATGATGCCAGTGTAGAAGTGCACCATCATTGGACAGGTACAGTCTCAGTAACTTACAGCTAGGCACTGAAGTTTTTAGCAAACCTTACTCAAACAAGAGTAAATAGTACATTTGTTGGGTACTTTTTCCATCTGTGGATTAATCTGGTTCTCTAGGGAGTGTATTTGAAATTGACTTAAAATAAACAACAGTGTGTGTGTATTTAAATGAAAGAACATGTGTCCCAGTCTACCAGTGTTTTAGACAACAGTGGAGCTCTATAGCACAGAGGGATGAAATAAAATCAGGCTTTAGCTACACAGTAAATACAATACGTCAGTAGCAAGAGGCTCATTGTTGATTTCGGTCTTTTGGAGTTGTAAACCATTAGAAAAATAGAAAACATCACAAGACATATACTTTAACTGAATACTCAAATGCTTAAATGAAAGCCAGAGTTATTGATTATTGGGATGATTCCTCCTGTTGATGGCTGTAAAGAGATGCCATCCTAGTGCAACTCCTGTGCAGAAATGCCTTATGACCGAAAGGACAGACAAAGCTAATACGAGTTAACCAAATCCAGAGGGTATTTTCCATATATACAGTCACAAAACAGTCACCTTCTTGAGTTAAAACACAGTCACATTTTGAGTTTGCACTAGAAACACTAAAAGCCAGGAACGAATGCAGACAGCCAGAAACAAACACAGACAATCAGACACTGAAATAAGAGAACAACAAAGAGTGGTAATGAGAGACAGGTGACACGAGGGCTGGCAAGGAACAGGTGAAACATGTCATTCCGGTGTAGACAATCACAAAGACAAGGCATGAAGTAAAACAAGACATGACACATGAGAAAAACACTGTGGCTGCAGGACCTAAGGCTCACCACCAGTGTTTAAGTTTGAGTGTTAAAAAGTGGTAAGATAATTAAAAGGTATTTATTTAGAAACGGGCTGGCTGCTAGTTAGCTAACGCTAGCTTCTGCGCTCAACTAAGGCAGCGCATCTATGCCGCTGACAATGGTGTAATGATTCATATGGACTCCCAAGACAAGACCGTGCTTACCCGACTGGCCAATAGGAACGTGGCCTCGCCCATGACATTATTTTCACATTGAGAGAGAAATCCTAATGCTAGAGCAAGAAATTGTATTGAGAGCAAAGTCTTAGGTTTTGAGAGATAGAAGAAAAAGTTTTGGTGAGAAACAAATTTATATTTAAACTTTTTTAGTCTCAAAAATTAATATTTATTTTCATAAAATGCTTTTTCTCTCAAAGATTTTTTTCCTCTCAAATCATTTATTTTCTCGCATGTAATAAAGAAACAAATCTAGCTACATATTCAACCACCACTGATATACACTTTGTGCATTAATGGAAGAATTTAAGGAGGTTTTAAGAATTTAATGATGCACAATATGAAGAGAAATACATCTGTCTATTGATTTGGATCCATCTTTGCGTGTAGCACCATGAAGACACTCACCATCCGTGCTGGCATCATCCACCAGTAAGATCTCTGTGAGCAGGGTTGCAGGAGCCGTGTGCAAAACACTGTCGACCATCCTAAGCAGAGTGGACCTGGCCTCATTATGAAATACTATGATAACGTTGGTGGTTGGGAGGCCAGGACAAAGCCAAAAGATCTGTTCCAAGCAACTGTCAGAAGCAAACTGAAAGTTAACAGATGTCAGATTTGTAACAAATGTACACTGTTTGATTTATTACAGTCAGATGGCTGAGAGGATAACTCTCTTTTTCTTAGTAGTCTTCATGCTTTAAGGCTGTACAAATCTCTCTTTACAAACCCTTATGTAAAAGGTTTAAAAAAGAAATGTTTTGCACATCAGAGAACAAAATGCTGAAATGTACCTCTGGGCAGAGGTCTAGGTCTAACATTCTAGTTTGCTTAATGCTAATTTACTTTTGATTGTTTAATGTAATACTTTGTTTCTGATTTGTAACTAGAGCTTGAGCTGTAAAGGATAGTGGCCTGATATTATCGGCCTGATATTATCAGCTTGATATTAGCTTATAGATATAGCCAGTGGTGGAAATGGTGCCGGGGTAAAATAGTATAATAACTAAAGATGTTTTTGGATTCACAGATTGTTTTATTAAATTAAATTAAATTAAAGTAATTTAAATTAAACAAATCTTAGTCAAGTGCATGTCATGCAGGGTAACATAATG
Organism: Etheostoma cragini; assembly: GCF_013103735.1. NCBI lineage: Eukaryota > Metazoa > Chordata > Actinopteri > Perciformes > Percidae > Etheostoma > Etheostoma cragini. The sequence goes on from NC_048413.1 coordinate 8,977,482, forward strand.
GCGGATATTCTGGTATAATCAAGAGCCGGATATTTATCATATTCAATTTTATATCTTGGTATTGATGGTGTATCTTTATATTAAATGGAGCTAGAAAAGTGACTGTGACTTGTGGCATTGAAAATAAAATTTGTCATTGAAACTGAAGTAATTTTTTTTCTTCAGCTGAACATTATTCAGTGCCAATACTTGTAGTTTCAATGACAACTTTTATTTTCAATGCCAATACTTGTAGTTTCATTATCACAGGTTACTGTCACTGTTCTAGCTCCACACTTCCTCACCTCCACCTTCTTACTCCAGAGGAAGTCTCTGAGGGAGCAGTGGCTAATGGAAGGAGCGCCCTTGTTCCCGACCTCCAAGAGCCCCCGCTCCCCTCTTTGGGACGCCCAGGATAATGGAAAGCACATTGGCAAGTACTCTCTCTCCCTGTCTCTTTTACTCTCTCTGTGTTTGTTTATTCCCTTTTTTTTATTTTTTGTTGTTGTCAATATGTATGCTTTGGCAAATCTGAATTTGAATTCCGCCACTACTCAACTGAACGCAGGCAGAGAGTGAGAGGATGATCCTACCTGCACACTTATCACAGACAGGGCTAGTCTTTTCTTTATTGCAATGGACAATGTTGTCCCTGAGGTCTACACTCCAAGATCTCAGTGTTACTATTGCAAAGGGCCGCAGCTCTGCTTCACTTTCCCAGAAAACTCTTCACACACACCGCCACATCGCCTCTAGGGGAATTTAAACCTGCCTAGTGTTACTTAGATCCCAAAATAAGGCTACAATCATATTTAAGCATCACATTGAAACAAACTAAGAGGGCATTTTTTTGTATAGATTTGACGTTTTTGTGTATGCATATATCTCAGCTTGCAGTCAGAGAGTCAGCAGTTGGAAGAGGAGGAAGTGAAGCTGAAGTAACAGATGAAGCATGGCCAAACGGTGGGGAACTTGCACACACACACACACACACACACACACAAGCAGGAACTTTGTGAATGTAAGCAGGCGTGTTACGTAAACAATTAAGCACTAGATCCACTCTGAAATTATTGTTTTGACTCAGGCCAAGCGCAACTATGTTTACTTCACCTCGCTAAAGGTCTTCATTGTAGAACATAAGAGTTGTCCCTCTTTTCCTGCCGTCCACTACAGGGTCTGTTTAGTAGTCTTGTCTGTTTGAGTTTAGCTCACAACAACAGGAGACATAAACAGAGGATCCAGCCTCCGATGGAGGAGAATGTATGACCTTATCCTTGGTGTGAAAATACTTCAAATCACTTTGAACAGGCCCTGCTAGCAAAGCTTTGGTTTAGTGGGCAGACTGAGAGTGTGTGACAGCTAATAGCTTTTTTTATTACCTTGTTTGCCTAATGCTTTCTGGTGAGATTAGTGGTGTGTGATGTGAGATGTAGTTAAGATGCTACACCATACTGTGTAAAGGGGTCAGCCTTTCAGAGGGAAGGTCAGGCTTTTCAACTCAATCACTCCCCCTTGTGACCAAGCCGCATGTCATGGTCATTTTACATCTAAACTCATCACTATCCATCTGAGAGTTCACAGTGACACATCAACTATTTAAGTACGGTCTGTGCTGTTAAGAGTTAAGGATAAAAACTTATTAAAATGACTTGAGGAAAAGTATTCTGCATTTTGTCTGTTTCCCTAAAGCGTCTGTGATGTGGATGTGCCAGTATTAGCATTTTTTTCCCCTTCAAATTACACTAGATGTTTAGGCAACACAACACAAACAATGTCACCATTTGGGTAACTTAAATTACAATCCCTCCACTGTTCCTCTTACCCAACAGGAGGCAGTGAAAGTGGCTGAGGCTGGAGCAGGTAAGTAAGATCAGATGAACCTTTCACTACAGAGAAATTTGTGAGCATCAGCTTTTAATGTTGCACTTGTGCATCGATATACTGACAAGATGAGTTATCCAAAGAAGCACAGGTGCGTTGAATAAGCCACATTGTAATTCTGTTTTCAGTTTAGATCTAATGATACAGTTACATCTTAGTTTGAATATATAATTGAAAGGTACAGTAGACTTAATTGTGTCATTTTCAGGGAAACTTCAGTAATCCTTCCTGTAGAACTTCAGGATTTCTATACTGCACGTATGACTGAAAAACACTGCTACCTGCAATAAATACAATTTTTTTTCTTTTCTTCATCAGAAATGGTTGTGCAGAACAGAGAAAACAATGCAATAGGATCGGGTGGGTATAGCGTTGACTCGTGTCATAAAATGCACACAGACATACGCCCCAATATTCTCATGAAGCTCATGTGCGGAATGCAAACCCCAATTAACCTTAAGAGAATCCTGCACACATTAAATAACAAATATCCTGAATTATCCTTTTCATTCTTCCCCTTAGTTGTTATCTAATAGCCATCTTACCACATCCCCTTAAAGACCATAAAATCTGTCTGTACGCATTGAATAAACTCATTTACAAAATTTGCACTTTAAAGAAAGAAAGGCACAGGCATACTTATTAGTTCACAAAAAGTTCATACATGCTGTGAGGAATATGTACCTATGCTGAATGAGATTGAGCATATAAATGTATGCTAATAGGCACTCAAGTGCATAACTTGCATTCTTAGTGTACGTGGACAGCTGCTGAGGTGGACAAAAGAGTTCTGTTAAGGAAATTGAGCCATCCATTTATATTTAAATCATTTAGCAATTATAATTTTAGACCGCTCATGACAGTACAATAAATATCCACTTATATTCAGTTATCACATTCTGCTCCGTAACAAATAGAAGCCTTTGGTCATAGACACTTTATGGCCTGGATTTAAAACAGTGCTACCCTTTATAAGCTTCTGCATTTTATATTAGAGCAGAGGTGAGTGACTTTTCTGTGTTATTGCGTTAAGATTCATCACTGGCAGAACCTTTTATTTACTGCATTACAATACATAAAGTAGCTCTATTGAGCACATTGAGACATATTTTAATTCATTCTCATAATTTCAATCAAGTTACGGTGTATCGACACCACCTACAATTAAAGCTAATGATCAGTGTAAATGACAGTGAGGCAGATTGATTGCAAATTCACTCAAAATCATTTAAATCTATCAACAGGGCTACATTTTCTAATGAATGCAATTCCTAAGATATACCCTCCTTTACTCAAAGTGAATTGTATTTGATGTGTTTTAAAAAACAACTGAAGGTAAAGTAAAGACAACCCAAAGGGAACAACTGGATGAAACCGCAGTTGTCCTTACCAATGGTAAAGTAGACTTAAAAGCAAACCCCAATGACAACATTACCACCACCAACGGACCAGTTGGAGCATGACATTGGAGCCGGAGTTAAGCCTGGGTGTTTCTGAGGCAGAGCCTGGTCGGCTTAAAAATGTCTACATGAATGGGGAGGAGGACGAAGGGACTGTGGCAATGAGAGCAGAATGTGTGATCATCACAGATGAAGGGGATGATTTACTTAAAGATCGTGCACCACAGGAAGATCAGCGGGAGACCATTACGTTAGAGGAAACCCCTCTGCCAAATCCAGAAGGAAGCCAAGATGGAGGGGAGGCTGTGGAGGAGGTAGGAAGTACAGAAGCCACTCCAGAATCTTTCACACAATCAGAGAAGAGTGAGGCCGCTGAACACATTGCGGAGGCACCACCAGCAACTGGAGATGGAGCCGTGCAGGGTGGCGTGGAGACAGGCAAAAATGGAGATCGAGAGACGAAAAGTGAAGGACAGCACAGACAATGGGAAGACCCAACCTCTGTGCAGGTGCAGTCCCTAGCCAATGCTCTAGAGGGCACTGCAGTGGTTTTAGTGCCAGTCTACTCTAAGGTGCAACCTTCTACTCTCACCCTCGAGCTAGAGGCTGAGCCTGAAGCTGAGGCAGCATTTAAAGCCCAAGACCCTGCCCCTCTGCCTGGCCAGTTCCAGGAGGTGCCCCTGGCCGATCCTCAGGGGATCCAGAGGACAGAGGCAAGGCCGGAGGAGAAGGAGCCCCTTCTGTTGCAGGCCGATGCCCCCAACACCCAAGCAAGAGCAGCACCAGCTGCCTGCACAGAGACAAACAGCCCGACCAGGGCTAGCCAGAGAGAGGAGACCTCTCTGTACCTCTGTACGTTCATGTCCAGTCTACCCAGAACTACTACTTACTTCAAATTTATTTCACACACTATACACAAACAAAATCTGTTGTTGTTTTTAAACACTGTTTGAGTTTGATTTAATTTTCCTGGTTAGCAGATGAGCCAGCTAATCTACATAGTATCATAAAACCCACATATTAAAGATGTAATATTTTAAACTGTTGTCCCTACATGTATAATTCATTGGGTAATAGTCATAATCTAAATATGAGATTCAATGTCCAAAGATCTGGAAAGGTTCAGAGAGGATATTGCTCTAATTGAATTACTGAATTAATTTGGGATTTGGGATTTTTGTAAGAGATACTTTTAATCCAAGTATAGGGCCTGAAGATTTTCTTCACTCTGTTTTAGGTTTGACAATACACAGATTGATGGTATGAAATGGCCTTTTTTATAAACCACGGTGTGTACCACTGAATATTTGGTCGGATGTTGTCAGATTTAAAAGAGAAATTATTTTAAAATGCCTGACAGTATGCATTTGATATTTTTATCAGAATTACTTTTGAAAGAAGTGTTCCAGAGCTCCTGACACAGCTCTGTGCATGGCTGTGTTAACTTTATACAATAACATGTGGACTTGAGAGTGTTTGTCAGCTTTGAAATGATTGATTAATGGTTTCATGGTTAAACTGACACATTGCTTGATGTTCCTCCAGCTTCTGTTCCTCAAACATTGAATTTGTTGCTTCATACAAAAACAAACCCACTGGAAAATGTTTAACCATTCACTTCATAAGGTTATTTACTTGTAATTCCCTCTGTCAGGGGAGTGGGAGTCTGCAGTTATCCTCAGACAACTGGTATTCATCTATCCAGGCAGCTTTAGTTGTGGTAAATGTCCTCCTGAAGGGTGGAAGAGATGAAACTTAGACTAATGTCTATGAGACATTCTGCATTTCTCATAAATCCTCCGATTACACTTAGATTGTGTGTACTGTTGCAAAGATGATACTAGTGTTTTGGCTGTTGAGTTGACAAAGTCATAGTAACATCCCACATTTACTGAATTATTCCACACAAAAAAAAAGAATTCCTAGAAATTGCCCTTTCCATGAGGATGCCAATAAACAAACAATGACCGGAATTGAACTGGAACTTTCCCAAACAATTCATCACCATGAAACTTGGTTTAAAACCACAGTGCAAGTGAGTTAAGGTAGGCACATTCTCGATACATTAGCTTTTTTATTTAATTTTTTCTATTTACAATATCTGAGTTACAGTGAACTTAAAAATTACATGTGAAAAGTAAGAAAACTATAAATCAAAGAATTCTAATTGCCCTCTCACAGAGAACACAGTTGGACTCTGCTCTCAGTGTTCTGAAATCTCCATTTTTTACTTGATGCAGCTAATAAAACAGACAAAAATCCATACTGGCACCAGTTGCAGAGACACGCTGCTGTGCCGCTGTACAGGTGGATGATTTCTACAAGCAAAGACATGTATGTTGTGTGCGCCATCACGCTATTTTGATTGATGTCCTTGAGCCATTCAGCTCCTCTGGACTGTAAAGACCTGGTGAAGCCTTTGGATCAAGTGGATCCTCGTCACTTTGAGTGCAGATGGGCTATGGTTGTATGAACATCGGTGGAGCTCCTTTAATACCAGTCGACAGTATACGTATTGATTTCAACAACTCAACATACACCCAAGTCAATCGTTATGGGGACCAGTGCCACTCTGTGTCCCAGGACATCTCAATAGAAGGCCCTAACCTTTACTCTCAGGCTGGGCTGACGTCTACCATCAATGGGACCTTCTTGAATGCGTCTTGTTCAGACTGTGTGGTGTTTTTTGTGGTCATGGAAACACTGAAACATGTAGAAGTGGTGATGTGTCTGTTCACAGTGGTGGACCAGAATAAGTTGAAGGAGGTCAGAGCTCAGGTGCAGCGTCTGAATATGCTAACACCTGTTGTTATGGATCGTACCATAGAGCTTTTTCCAGACATGTCCCGCCCCAGCTTAGACACTTAAAAGAAGACAGAGGATCCGAAGGCTTAGGAGACTTTGGTACTTGATATCTCCTCACAGTGTCAATGAATTGTATGTTGTACACAGTGTTTGTTACTGCTTTAGGGCAGATGGCAAAAAAAGGAATGTAAGATTTCATGAATAATCATAAAAATCTTCCTGCAGTACAACAGTGAATGCATCTTTATCAAACAGTATTATGTTTCATGTTAACAGAAAGACAGATGAACTGCTTGTTGAGCCATAATCTGTTCATCCCCTTTATGCAAATCTAAGGGAGCTACAATAAACAGCTTTAATTCTTACATAAATATGAAAAAATGTCTTTCTTAATAACATATCCTCCAATAAATTCACTTGATTACAAACACAGGTGAAGACCATTTTCTTATCTCCACACACCATCCTAAGAGTTTCCTCTCATGTTAATGTGTTTGATATAAAACATTAAAAAAAAATATATATATATATATACACAGATGTAAACAAAAAAAGGAAATTGTGATTAAAAAAAAAATAAGTATTTTTCTCATGATGAATTGGCTTCATCTTAATTTCGTTTAATTTTCTTACAAAATTCAATCTGGGAAAGTACAAATCTTTTCAATACACCACTCTTTGTGAGGGGTCACAATGAAACAGATAGTACAGGATAGCCAGGAATAAGCATACCAGTCTTCTCGTTTAGTTTTAGCTTAATGAAAAATGTCAGTTTTCAAGAAATATCCATGACATTTTGACATGTCACAGCAGACAAAGTACAGGTGTAAATAAGCACGTTTTCGCAGCTCTCTTACAAGGAGGTCTGTTGACCAGACGGTCAGAATTTCCAGACTTTAAAAACCAAGAACTTTTAGTATGCTAAACAAAGTACAAAGCACATTTTAATACTGTTTGAGTATAAACCCTGAATATGCACAGAACTGAAATCCATATAAAGTAAAAGAGACAGAGCATTATATTGATTGTATTTGATTAACAATAAAGGCAAAAAATTGTCAAATTTTGCATGGAACTGTAAGTGTGTACTTTATGTCCATATTTACAGTATGCGTATGTCCATGTGTATTTTGTAGATGCGTGTACACTGAGCAGCACAGTGTAGCCAACTTGTAAGAAGGGAATGATCTTGTCTTCTATCTGTCTTTGTGTATGTTCAAGGTGTTTTAATGTTTGTTTGTTAGATATGTAATACATTTTCACAGTGTCTTTATTCAAATATTTAGTTCACACTAAATGATCAAATATACTCACTTCTATTTCAGATAAAGCACTTTTTTTTATCCATGGTTTAATTAGACTTTAGACTTTGTCAAGGTTTCTGAAATATTTCCATAGAATTGTCAGGGGTTGCCAAACTGGAGGTTTCTGATCCAACTCAGTATATGAACACAGAAAATCATCCTGACCTCCTTCATTTATTGTACAATATAACAGTATATATGTTTTGTTAGTCTACATACATATAGTGTGTGTGCTGGCTCTCATTAAGGGAAGTCTTCACTTCCAGATCAGAGTCTCAGACTAACTCAGATTAATTTCAAATCAGAAAAACAAATCTAACCCGACAAAGGGAAAATATGTCATAATTTGATAGAGTTTGAAGCAGTTATTATTGCTTAACACGTCAGTCCTCCAGGGACTCAGATGTGTATTGATCACAACAAGATTAATAAAAATACCTTCAGAAAATGCACAGCTTGACCTCACAGCTACTTCTGGTATTCCTTCACAAATATTAATATGACAGAATCTCACAATGTACCCACAACAGTGCCAACTAGTAAAACTCTACAAACAAAAGTAGTGACAAACCGTACTCAAAACATTCATCCATTTCACAATCATAGAATCCACAGGGGGGAAAACAGGACTCTGCTCTCTGGTATTTTCTGTATTTTGAAACTGGGATTTTCATAGATAAGTATAAAAGCAGCCCGATCTCTTTACCAGCCACATTCTCTGTTAAACACAACAGTGTGAGAGCCAGCGACTGCCTACAAACATTACAATGTTTTGTGCTGTGTGTGCCATCACTCTTCTCTGTTTGGTATCTGGGAGCCTTGCAGCTCCCCTGGCCTGTGAAGTCTTGGTCCGGCCTTTCGATCAACTGGATCTGGGTCGCTTGGAGGGAAGATGGGCTATGGTCGCAGGCGCTCTGAGCGATCACCTGTACCTACAACGATTCAAACAAAGAGACAGTGCCACTATTAACTTCTCCAGCAACACCAGCGACACTAACATCTCCTATTCCAGAAGCATCCATTTAAATAACCAGTGTCTCTACCATTCCTACAACATCTCCCTGGAAGGCAGCAGCTTCACCTATGATGGGACAGATAAGAGCAACCTCACCGGAAACTTTGTCCACACATCCTGTCAAGACTGTGTGCTGATGCGCATGAACGTTGAGTCTGGGAAGCGGCAGCACTTTTACCTGTTCAGCAGGAGGAGGCAGCTGGAGCAGAAAGAGATGGAGGAGTTCAGAGCTCAGGTGAAGTGTCTGAACATGCCTCCACCTGCTGTGTTGGATCCTACCAAGGAGCTTTGTCCAGAAGAGACGGCCGGTGATCCAGCAGCCAACTGAAGAGAAAACAGAGGCACAAAACAATTGAGGGACAATTTAAAAGACAAGTAGTCCTATACGGTGTTGATAATATGTACTGTATGTCACCATCAGTGGAAGTTTTGTGGAGATGTGAAATTGTCTTTTGTTTTGTTTCTGAATGCACAACGACATGGCACCATCTAAAAATGACTTGATTTGACAGAATCTCTGTTATGTTATTAACGTTATACAGTAGAAGTTACCTATTGGAAACAATCCATATTTCTATACACATCTACATTACATATACTTTTCAACTGGATATAAATGCATTTGAGATGCTACCTTTTGAAGATCATTTGAAGATACTTTGAGCATGACGAATGGCAATAAATGTGCAAAATAAACTAAGATTAAGCTGTTCAACTATACAATGTATTATGGAATTCCAATTTGAATCATTTAAATTCAATTCTCAAACTGGGACCTTTGTTACCTAAGAGTGAAAAAAGTATTGTTTTATTAGTATGTTTGTTTGTTATTTTTTTTATTTCTAGTATAGTTCAACGTTTCCCCCACGAGACAATTCGGATGGGCGGGGCTTGCTGCCATGGTTACGCCTAAACCAAAAGTCGGGATTTATTTACAGGCTGTATGTCTGTCTCGTCTGTCTCTCGCTCGCAAGCTCTGTTATCGGCTCCGGGCTAACTTTGCCGCACATATGGCCTTCTTCGGTTTAACACACCTGGGTTATCAAAACCCAATAGGGGATAAAATGATAGTGAATCCCAGAGGACCGTCTCAGTTCTGGGGTAAGAGGAGCTGGACAGTAACTTGAAGTTCGGTCGCTATACCCACAGTGAAACAAAACCTTTTAGCTTGCTGATAGCTAGCTAGCTAACAAGAACACTTTTTTAAATTCAAAGAACAGCAAACAACATATAGCGCTAACATTACCGTTAACAGGTGGCTAGCTCGGTAGTCCAGAGCAGGATAATGTTTGCTTATATGAGCTAGCAAGTTGTTGTTTTTTGCCCCGGAGGGCCTTAATTTACAACACGTGGATGACAATTTAATCCGGGTAAAACGTTAATTATGTAGTATGTAAAGTATTTCTAATTACCCCCCACCGCGTGCCACATTTAAGTTATGTAGGCCTACACACATTAATGCATTACTAATTAAAATCCAGTAGTGTAATATATGTGACTCTAAAATGGACATTCTGCATAATGTAGGGGGGGGGGCTTGGTGCTGTATTGTTTGCTGCTATATATATTAGCATTTTTATGAAATCTCAAGCAATACAGCTTTGGAAAAATACAAGTTAAACTTTAACTTGAGTATTTTGTGTCTTTCATAACTTTAACTTGAGTATCTTGTGTCTTTCATAATAGCCAGTAATTGTATGATGGATCAGTCTATACTATAGTAGCGTATCTCTTTACAGAGGGTGAGAGAAACACCAGAGCAGGACCGCCTCCATCTCATCAAGAAGAACAGGGAACCCTCCGATGTAATGACACATGCAGCGTTTACCACCAGCCTCTTCTCTACAGCGCTGACATACACCATGGGAGCCATGAGCGGTACAGAGAGATGGTCAAACGGGTTCAAACACCAAGGGGTGAGGAGACACAGAAAGAATAGACATTAAGAGTCCAATGGGCTGTGTTTGATCTATATCCCAGCTGTATTCCTGCCTGGTGAAAGTGTCTGTCTCCTCTCTTCTTCAGCCCCTAACCAGCTGTACGTAGTGCCTCTAACGGACAGCCAGCAGTATGGATGGATGATGTCCAGGAGTCCTGAACCGTGGACTCAAGTCAAACGCTTTCCCCGAAAGAACAGTGAGATGACAAAGTAGGTAACATCCCCAAATCTAATATGGTATTTAAAAAAAAAGAAGTAAAATAGATCTCTGTAAATCTAATCCACTTGTTACTTTCACAGGTTTGTTAAAGAAATGTCAGCGACCGACCCGGACTTCAGCCTATTCTGACAGCCTTTCTTCTTCAGTTATGTTACACATACACATGCACGCACACACACACGCATGCATGCACGCACGCAAAGCAGCATCAGTTTTGATGTGCATTCCGGAGATTAAATTAATAGCAGAGCCACTTTTTTGGGACATTTTTCATGCTTCTTTTGGATTCTTTTTCTACTGTTTGTTTTTCTTTCAATCAAAAATCTAGTTTTAATGTAAGCTATATTTTTACACGAGCTATGAGTAACCAACTACCACTCTAAAACAATATTTCTTTAACCCTTTTAGCTCCTGACTTTTATAAAGGAAGAATGAACGTGTAAATATACAGATTTAAGGCTGCTTATTGGCAAGTAATTTAGAGCAATTTTTCTGTGTTAAACAAGCAATAAAAATGTACGAACTACCACATTTTTATTTTATAAGTCAAGATCAAGCAGGATCCAGACCTGCAGGTTCAAAGGCACCACTGGAGTGGTTCAGATGGAGCGTGAGATTGTACTCCCCTCTAGAGGAAACAAAAATAACTACTTCTGAATTTTGGAGATAGTGGTCTTCATGCAAGTTTTCAAAACAGACGTCTTACCAGATGCATAGCAGATGCACTGGTTTGTCTTAAATAGAGAGACACAACAGTTTGGAGATTGTTGTTGTTGTTCAAGAAGTGTTGAGCTGTTCAGGAGCATTTGACCACTCAGCGGCAAAAATTCCTCCTGAAGAAATATTTCACTGATATTCCAGTGCAGAAGAATTGAATCTTGAAGGGACCATGATGGACACAGTCTTGTTCTCTCAGGCCATCAGGGATACAAAGGAAGTCAAAGAAGGTCAGGGCATTCTCAGGCTGGATTTAAACAATTACCCATACCCCTCCAAAGTCCCCAAATGACTTGTTGGACTAAATGCAGTACCACAAAAGGGGCACATTAGTCTGTCAAAATACCAAAGGCTGTTTCTTACCATAACTAGCCTTTAGATGGTGCAAAGTGGCATGCGTGTATTAGTGGTACTGCTGGTCCTGCAGCTCCGCAACTGGACTACTGGTTTGGTGCTTGTCATTAGTGACAGTGTCCTTATATGGGTGGTCCATTCATGTGGCCACTGGTCAAGCTTCCCACAAGTCCAAACAAAGTGGTGACTTTGAAAAAGCCTCAAGTATTCCTTTTTCACACTAAAAATGGCCACTGGGGAACAAGGCATCTCTTTTTATGTTCTTACCATTACTGTCATCTAACTTTGAGAGTATCTTTGTTTGCAGGCTTGTGTTGTCTAATATGCGTTATAATGGGGCTGTTAAACACATCCAAAACTGGGATATTGTTTACTGGTAATTATATGTTCATTGGATAGTCAGTAATATGTAAAATTAAAAATCGGCACACAGAGAATATATGTGGATGCTTTTAAAATGTATAAGAATCTATATATGATATAAGTATGTGTATGATGGTGTAAGTAAACCACTTTCTAGTACTGTAACATAACTAAAGTGACATTACCACAACTATTAAGTTAATGTAAGACAAAGCTCTGTTCCTGCAAGCCACAGGTAAGTTAGAATTGCAGTACATCCAACAACATTAGTAAATATCTGAACATGCAAAACAGCCATTGATTTTTTTTTTATTGATTTTTTCGTCAAGGGGAAATGTTATTTTTCTCTTTGTCATAGTCCTCAACTCTTCTTGTCCATTAACTTTGCAAAAAGACTTTCCTTTCAACTCCTCCAACTCAGGGAAAATACAAATAAAACAAAAACAAATGCTGAAGGATTCATCAGGCCTGAGCAAAACACTGTTTCAGTAGTGTGGGGATAACCTTCCTCCCGTCTCTTGTTCCCCCCCAAAACAACCTGTTAACAATCAACACAAGTCTATGGACAGCCAATAGAAATAGAATACATACAGTGCACATTTTATAAACTCATGTCCATTCTATAAACTTTTTGCTTATATGAATCACTCTTCATTGGTCACAGTTCACTTGATAGTTGGTGATGTCCATTACATTACTGTTCTCTGGTGCCCCCAACACGCACCAAGGCCAAATATCATTGCACAGGAGGGGACCAATAGCACAAGGCTGCGTGAGCTGGCTTTGGTACAAACATGATCAACTGTTGGTTGGCATTGTTGAGTGTGGCGGAAGAGCTAAATTAGACTGATTCTCTCATTTACAAAAGTTGAAGGTGGTAAAACCAAGTTAAATGCGTTGATGAGAACGTTTACTGGAAATTATTCTCGACAAGCCCTCATCCCTTTCTCTCTGTCTAAACATCAGCATCCAGGCACTGTTCCTGTTGTTATTCTATGATCTGTTTTTTCATATTCACTTAAGGCAATCAAACTCAGCTATTACTTCTACTGAGTGGAGGGGGGGGGTAATACAAGAAAAATGTTTAAGTTTATTCATTCTGTTCTCTTCACATATTGTAACACCAGGTATGTCATCATTTTTTACTGCTGAGAAGTGAATGTGTGGGAGGGAGAGATCATCTTAAAGCCTGACTGAGATTAACAATACTGCAGTAGTGGCATAAATAAAATAAAAGCACAGTGAATCATCTGTATATGTGTGTTTACTGCTATGCTTACGTGAGCATACACCAGCTAATGGTTATTACGTACTATACATGATCACACCTATTGCACACACCAGTTGAAATACTGTATTGTACTTTAGGATTGAACAGCAGAATTCATTGGCTGCAGTTGATCAGTTGGTACCAGTGAGCTTGAGCTTTACAACTGGCATTTTACAAGAAAGCGTGCTGGTCTTTGATCCTTTTCATTGGAATGGAATCATCGTAATAAGCATAATAATTAATCAGAATCATCATAATAATAATAACATTAAGAATATACAAATGATGGATACAGAAGTGATACAAAATACCCTACGTTAAAACAAACAGAAATGAAAACAAGATACCACAATCAGACATGCTTCAAAGCAGTTATGTTTGGCAAGAAAGCAGTTTTTGTTGTATCATAAAAACCTCACAGTGAAAATAGTTATGCCCCTTCAGGATTACAAAGCACAGTATTTAGTCAAAATCAATATATATTTCTTTCCTTCATCTATTTCTCCTTCATAGAAGAATCAGGCTGTGTGGTTCCACTGCGTCCAAAGCTTTCCCCCTGATGCCTCTGGATCCAAGTTCCTTCATTTCCTTTTCCACCAACAAAGACTTCTCTAAAAGGGAAGGAGCAGTTGATGACAATATACTGTAAAGGCTGAAACCAGCTGCACACTGGCTGCTCAAGCTCTAAGTAACATATCTGACATGACATGAAGGATGAAGAGGATCCTATTCCCAGCTGGGGCTACTTCTAGTCCTCAGATTAAAAATATAGATTTCAGATATAGCCTTCAAATAACATCCTTAGTCGTCTTAGCTCATTTTCTTTAGAGCTTGAGGGCAACGTCATAATTTAGAGTTAAAGTAATGAGCTCTTTGCTGCCTGAATGACAGATAAAATAAATGTATTGTACATATTTTATGGGAAAAAATTAAGCAGTCTGTGCTGCCAGCAGTCGACCAAACAGAAGTTCAGGCTTCCTGTCTAAAAAACAGACGCAGTGATCATTGCTGAATTTAGCGAGAACATATCAAACATGTCTTGCCTTGCTTTTAGTAAATACTTTAGTCTTTGGTCAATATATTCCTCCTCAGTTTATACATATATATTCATACACACACAAATATGCATGTACATACACACTTATTAACGTGTAATAAACTGGATATTTGTGCACGTATGTATTCACACTTTTTCATAAAGGACCTTTTGCACAAAACTTCGAGATCAAAATAAATAATTAATTCCAAAACTAAATATGAGTACCTGTTCATAATTCATGTGAAATAAAAAAATGACTGGAAAAAAACTAAACAAAGTCAAAATATAAAGTAGCCTTATGTACAGCGTTTATCTTCTTTTGACACAGGCTAAAAGGCGTTGTTTTAAATAAACAGACTTTGCATCTTTCAAGAAGCCAGAGAGTGAGGCTAGACATGAGAAAAACATGTGTCCTTCAACATGTATGTGAGCCAAAATGGCTGTCAAACGAGAAAATTTCCTTTCATCAAGAACACTTTCCTTTTGAAGTTTTTTTCCTCCTTACTTGGGATTCAAGTGATGGCGTCACTAGTCTTTAGCCATTCTCTCACACTGTGAGTCCTCACTCAGGGGAACATCCAAACGTGCTGCTGCCACGGCTGCTAACTGTTGGGCGGGCCATCGTTCAGGAAGTAGGTTGTCATTTCGCCTTTCCCTTTGACCTTGACCACCCCACGGTACTCCAACACGTACCCTTTGTTTGCAAGCACCTGGTAGAGGTCTGTAGTCACCTGACAGCAGAACAGAAAAGAGAGATTTATATAAGGCTGTATAAATACTCAACTGATCAAATTGAGGAGCACTTTGTTTTTTTCAAAATGTAGATAATATTAGGAATCCACGGTCTTACTGAACCAGAGACTGTACATTATTTCAAAGTTTTTAGTTCCCTCATCTTCGTTTAAGATTTGCAGGTGGAAGGTTACTTTTTTCAGCTCTTATGAGACTACAGTTTGTGTTGTTTGTTGGGGTAGAAAAGTAATTCCAAAATAATAACAGTAAACATTTTCATTTAAAGCTGCTCTAATCCTCAGCTGCCGGTTGCTCAGTATTTTTGGAATCAGCTTGCTGTCTGGTTAGTTGAGTAAATGATCTCAGCTGTAAGGTTTAGAAATTAACAGCAACACAATGACACACATAGTTTTTTATGACATCTTCCCGGATCCATGTTCTTCATATATGTTTACATTCTGTATACATTCTTGAGGCAAATTTGTGATATTATCTAAAAAAAATTGGACTTGACTTTTATGATCCCTATAACATTCAGTTTTTGTTGATAATTTTATAGAGGTGTTTATTAAATTATATGTTTTAGAACTGAGGTCATATTAACTGGTGGTGTTGTACTGGAATGTATTGTATTCAAAAGCATTTGTAATATTGGGCTTCTCTCAATATAATAAACCTCTTTTAACTTAAAACCTCAGCAATAAGCTGAAATAAACTGAATTGACAGATTTCCGACATCAACAAAAACGTCACATACAAACTTCATAAAGATTGACCTTATGGCAGAGCTGCCGTATTGAATTGCCATACAATGTACAGGTATAGCTAATAAAGTGGCAACTGAATGTTACATCTTTCATGAGTATTGTTGAAGAAACCGGAATTTTAAAAGTTGTTACATGACACCTACCTGTATGCAGTCAGGTACACCTGTGCTGTCCATACGACTGGCCACATTGACTGTGTTTCCCCAAATATCATATTGAGGCTTCCGTGCACCAATCACCCCTGCTACCACTGGTCCAATGTTCAGACCTGGGAATTAAAGACAAAAACATTCCACCGCATCAACAAGCTTCCACTGTTAACATGTTAGAAAAGAAAAGCTGTTGTTTTTAACAGGCAGCCCCTGTAACTTCTGCTTAGTTACCTATCTTCATCTGGAAGTTGTTGAAGGAATGCTCATTGATGTACTTCATCTGCTCCCTCAGTCTCATGGCGTAGTCGGCCAGTGCAATAATGTGTGAACGGCCCTCCTTGTCGTAAGTGGAGTCATTGAGACCGGAGGCCGCCATGTAGGTGGAACCAATGGTCTTGATCTTCTCTAGCTGCCTATACTTCTCTTCACTGATGATCTGAGAACAGACAGTGTTTACATTTGTGCGACTTTTAACATTGCCTGTAAGCAAAGGTCAAAGGGACACACTGAGCTTTACAAATATGCCTCGACCAACTTTACCTCATCAAAGTCAGCAATGATCTCGTTGAGCAGCCGGAGACACTCCACTCCCTCGTTGTTGGCCTCCAGCTCCACGTAAAATTCAGAGAAATTGCTGATAGAGGCGAACATGACCGCCACACACTCACAGGACTGGTAGTATAGCTCGTCGTTACGCCGCTCACGCGCCAAGAAGTGAGCAGCTACGTCCTTAGGCAGAATATTATGGAGGAGGCGACGATTGTAGGCTTGCAGTTCCTCCATCTCCTCCTTCTCCTCTGTGGCCTGGGAGTGAATGGTATTTATTAGATATATTTAGCTTTTATGAATGCTGTAATGTAATGTCTGGCAGGGTCAAAGTAGAAACTAAACAGCAGATGTTTTATTATCAGACACTAATAAACTGTGAGACAACTCAATCATCTTAATCAGCTTTTGCAGAAAAGTGAAGAGATTGTTTGGAGTTAACGTGGTCAGATGACACCCTCTAGTGGCCGCTGAACATACCTGTAATTTCCACAGGAAGTCGAGGCGTGCAGTAGATTCAACCTGCTGGGCATGCAGGTACAGTGCCAGGACAAAGACTGTGAGGATCACTGGAGTCATGACCCTCAGAGACACTTTTGTCACAACAAATGGACTGCCAAGTGAAAGACACATGGGGACATTAATGGGAAAAAAACTTTGAAATGGTTAAAAGTAACACTGAATGTGCTGTAATCTTACCACTGGTTTGTAGTTTCATTGAAACTGAACCTAAAAATACAAACACAAAAATGCATTCTGGTCAGTGTAAATAAACCGTAAAGTATTCATTGATTTAAAGTGTTTCTAAACAAAAAGGAAATTCTTACCATTGAGCGCTAGTTTCATTTAAATCACTAAAAAATAAAATAATGACCATTAGAACAATAATGAAATATACAAAACTCTGACATTTAACTAAAATTAAATTATGTATTGCAAGTCGTACCTGTTTTAATGAATGGCCCAAATGGGTACAACACAATCGTATTATTTCAAAATGTTCGATATTGGTGCCAATACATTCGGTATTGATATCAAAACAATATTGGGGAATATAAGCATGCTAAAACCCTTTTGTTTCATTTAACAAACTATGCCCCCTCCTCTGCATTAGCATTTACAACCTGTACCACTCACATGGCATTGGAGGTGACAAAGAGGTCTGCGTTGTCGAAAAGTGCTACTTGTGGCCACTCCACCAGCAGCAGGAAGGTGAGCTGGATGAGCAGCATGAGGGCCAACTTCCCTATGCTGCTGATCTGCAGGAACACTGAGCAAGCTAGCAGCGTCAGCAGCACACTGTAGCTGAAATACTGGAGAGCCCCATCACAAAAAGGTATTGTCAACAACAGATCTCAGAAAAAAAACGCAAATGCAAATTTGACATTTTCATTTTTGAAATGGTTTGACCAGTTGCGTAGAGAACACAGACAGTGAAGTGGTGACATAACAATGAACTCACCTCAGGAAAAGGGCAGGAGGGGCCGTTGCTGGGACAGATCTCCAGACCCCCGTCAATGGACACATTCAAAGTGCGGATCAAACAGGGCGTCACCAGCGCTGCAGACGTGTTCAGCTTCTCGGCTACGCATTGTGCCAAGCTCTTGGTGTCACAGGCAAACTGCAGTGAGGCCGGGCATACACGCACATGCATTGAGCATAATTTTCAACATGTATGGTTTGTGTACTGTATGCACATGCTGACTGTAATCATACCATATTAACAAAGGCAGAGATGAAGACAAGGATAATTGTAAATACTCCAACCAGGGTGCTGTTGGTGCGCGACTGGACAATCTTCTTTGAAACAGTCTGCATTGCAGCTGGAAAGAGCTTCAAGAGGAGGGGATAGGGGAAAATAAAAATTTATACATATGCAGT
This sequence comes from Etheostoma cragini, assembly GCF_013103735.1. Lineage (NCBI taxonomy): Eukaryota > Metazoa > Chordata > Actinopteri > Perciformes > Percidae > Etheostoma > Etheostoma cragini. The sequence continues at coordinate 8,995,849 of NC_048413.1, forward strand.
GAATGACACATTAGCAAAATATCAGTTTGTGCATTTTAAAATGTTACCTTAATGCATGAATATATGGCACAGATGAAAAGGATGTTGGCGAGTATGACAAAAATACTGATGTAGATTCCCAGCATGACTGGGGTGCTGCAAGGGAGAATACATTAACATAGTTATAGAAAAACACTTAAACACAGTTATAGAGAAACATTTAAAGTGCTTTCACATCTGTTTGGTATGAACACTGTCAATCCAACCCTTTTGTGTGTGACTGTGTTAGAACTTGTATTATTCTCTTATATTCATCCATCTGCTTATTGTGAAATGTTTGTGAAATTTGCTGGAAGTGAAAAAAAGTTAAAACAGGTGCAGTATTTTGAGCTAGTGTCATAAACTGTATTTAAGCATTTCATTAATAAAACATGACACATCCAACCAGTATCCTGCCACCTGTAATATTATGGAACAAGATTCAGTTTTTGTGCTGTTTGTACGAGAACATACGCATACACAAGGTCTTGTTGCAGTCTGGACTAATACTTCTCATAATGCATTTTATTAGGTAACATGGAGTTAAGGTCACCAAAACCGTCCAATGTGCCACCTGTGCATCTCAATGACTTACAGCTCTTGGTTTACTTTTAATAACTCGGTATGAACACAAAGGCATCAATCTATATTTTTTATACTCAGTTCGGACCAAACAACCCAAACTAGTGTGAAAGCAACCCTGAAAACACACAGTACATACGGGAGGATCTACAGTAAATGAATTTTGGAAGTACTCACTGTGGAAAGATAACAATCTGTATGAAGGATATGAAGCAAAATACTAGTAGAGTACATGCAACATAACCTCCAAAACGATCGTCCACCTTCTTGGAATACTGCAAGAGGAAACATCCGAAGAAGAAAAACAGAGTCAGATACGAGCAGCAGCCAGCTCCCTCCTCCATACATGTATTATATTTAAGTTGAAGAAGCCAAGACGACAATCAGGGGTCTTAGGATGAACCTTTTTCTCCAGGCTAGATGTCTGGAAAGTGAGCAAGAACTTCTTAACATGGTCTTTTCTTAGCTGGTCAATGCTGCGAGCGTCAATGGCTCGCCCCAAAAATTCATCAACCTCGTCCTCCGGGTTCATTGTCTCCTGAACACAACGGCTGCAAAAAGATAAAGGTTCTTAATGACATCCAGTAAAGCCCCGCAGCATTTTCATATGTATTAAGTGAGTCAGTACTCACTTGTCTTTACTGGAGGTCTCATCAATTCCCTGAAAAAAAAACAGACACAAAATATGAATCTCAGAGAAAAGCTGCTGCCCGGCTTCCCATGAATGTGTGTGTTTGTGTTGATTCTTACCATTTGTCTGAAGACTTTGGAGTCTTTGGTCCTGGAGAAGGTTCTGTCGGGGACCCAGCGTGGCATCAGCCCCTCATTAGAGTTGGCTCTCGTCCTCTGCATCTTAGCCATCACCGCCTTCTCCTCCTTCTGCTCAGAGGGAAGAACATGAAGGCTTGACCAGCTGTTCTCATACAACACAGTCAATGACAATATAAGTGACTAAATACACTAGAAGAGTTCTTTTTTTATTCATTCATTACACCCACAAGGAAAAGTGTACAGTCAGTTCAGGATCTAGAAAGATTACTTTATTCACAAATATGTCCACTCTCATCTGTTAAGATTATGCCTCCTTCACAGCTGTTTATGTTAAAGTTATTATACGCTTGTCACTGTTTACCTGCAGCTTAACACCCATGCACATATGCTGTATATGTCTATGTTAACACAACCAGCTTGAGGCTTCTAGGCTCTGCTGAGTTACTTAAGGGCAATGTATCAGTTTGGGTTCAGTTAGCCTCGTTAACTATGAAATGCAGCTCGGGAAATTATTTTGGACAAATTTAAATGGACTGAAAGTCTAAGGACAAAGAAAACTTGATACTAAAGAAATTAAAGTATGAGAACATTGAATGCAACTGAAAATGTAATGTGGACAAAATTATTTGTGTCTGTTCATTAGGTGTTGGCTCTCAAATAAGCACATTGTTATCCAACTAGAAGAGTAACATAACAACTGGATTTATTTGCTCATGCAAAAGTGTAGACATTACTTTACACTTGGGGAAATCCTCTGTTAACAGTACATTATATATATATATATATATATATATATATATATATATATATATATGTCACATACTCCACAGATACAATTCATCATAAGGATTCAAAGAGCCACATGTATGTTTAATATTAAAATTATTATTCGGTTTTGTGCACTATAAAGCAATTAATACTGTACTGTATAAAGGCTTTAGGCTGCTCTACACGTTATTGCAGGCCCAGTTTTGCATGCAGGCTGTCCCTGTTCCATCTCTCTTTCAGTTAAGGGGTCCTTGGCTTAAAAACATTTTGAAGGCTCCTGCTCTATAGGATGTGCTAGAAGGCTAATGTGCAATAATAATACTTAAAATAAGGGTAAAAAACAAGGATTAGATCAAAAGAAATAAACATTTCAATGTTAATGATAACTTATCTTAAACTGATAAACTTGAAAAAAACATTTTAAAGTTTAAAAATATAAATGTATGTAATATATGTATTCCAATGCATATTTTTCCTGAACGGCATGCTGTAATAAACCTATACCATTGCGTTTTTGTGCACTGACCCGTTTCTGGCTGCAGCCAAGAACCAGGAAGGTCTCGATGCTGTTGTCCTTCAGATACGCGTTCCTCTCACCTCCAAAACCTGGTTCCACCTCATAGTCTCCATTAAGATACTGCAAGGTGGCCTTAGTGATGTGAATCCGCCTACAAATAGACAAGACATTTATATATAAAACCTGCATATGTGTGCGTTAACATATTTGAGTATGCAAATGAGCGTGTGCTTTCTTTCCTCATTGGTATATGCAGAACTGGTAAATACCAGACCCACTTCTGAACATATATAGCAGCTCTGAAATTACCAGATAACATAGGTCAGAGAAATGACCTACATGAATTATAACCAAAAGTAAACAACTGTTCTTCAAATGTTGTATATTTACCGATGAATTAGTTACCTTGAGAAAGATTATGCAATTTTTTTAAGTGAACCTCCTTCACTTAATTGGTTATAAAGAATCTTAATGGGTCGTTTTTATCAAAGAAAAATCTGTTGACCACTGTAAATAGTGTTGGGTTGATAGCTATTCTACATTGAGATTTTTTTTATAATGTGCGAAGTGTACGTGTGTGTGCACCTGTGTTTATTTCCCTCACCCTGCTTTGCCTCCCGCCTCCATGTGGTTGGCCAGCGTGACATCGTTTGACCACACGTCAAACTGCCACTTCCTGAGACCAAGCACACCACAATGCACGCGCCCACTGTGAATCCCAACACGCATGTTTACGTTGACCCCTGTCACCTCGCGCACCAGCCTGCAGACACACAGCCCAGATGATCAGTGTCTCCAACAAGACATTTAGCAAAAGACAGCAAACAAACTAACTCCAAACACACATGCAAACATATGCAAACACCACTTCTACTCACGAGATTGCCTCTATCATGTCGACGCCCATCTCCACACAGCAGTGGGCGTGGTCAGCCCGGGGTTCAGGGAGTCCAGACACACAATAGTAACAATCACCCAAAATTTTAATACGTAGACAGTGGTTCTCCTGAAAAAAAAGATGAAAAGAAAAAAATCAGGTTGATAAATTGAAGGATTCCAAGAAAAAAAAAAAAAGGAATAGTTTGACATTTTAGGAGCTGTCATATCTGTAAAATAAAAACAAATAAACATTACATTACAAATAAACATTACATTACAAATGAAATGTATTATTATTTATTATATTATTACTTTACAGCCAGGATTAGCTGAGTATAAAGACTGAAAGAGAGGGGAAACAGTTAACCTGGATCTGGTAACAAAATCAGATTATCAGCCCCTCTAAAGCTATGTCCTAGAATGTCAAACTACTCCTTTAAGAAAACACAACAGACATAGGAGAAAGGACACTGTGGATCCTTACCGATGCCAGCTTGTCAAAACGGGCAAAGAGTTCATTGAGTGTCATGACTAGCTCCTGAGCCGTGCATTGAGAGGCCAGGCTGGTGAAACCCTCGATGTCTGCAAACAGAATACTGTGGACGAGATAAAAGAGGTGGAAAGACAGAAGAAAACCCCTTTTACTCTTTGAATAAACCTATCAAGCATCCTCAATTGGGTTCAGTGATGAAATTTTAAGATTAGCAAATGATTATATTTTCATCACCTACACAGCAGCAGCAGTACTACAGTTTGTTGTAGTATGTTACTACTGTATGTGCTGACCTTGAGAGAGGCGGAAATGTTTGGCCTTAAAGTCTTCTGAAGATCAGTGCCAGTGTGTGTTTGTGTGCGTGTGTCTGTGTCTGTGTGTGTGTTTGTGTGTGTGTGTGTGTCTGTGTGTGTGTGTGAGAGAGAGTGAGGGACAGAGGGACTGTGTGCAGTGTGTTTGCTCAGTGCTGTAATTGAATGTGCGCTGAAGCTCTCCATCTTTGGGGATTATCTTATCTTGGCTTCTGGTGATTAAGTATTCCCTCACTAGTGTTAATTAGCCTCCACTCTGCCAAATCACTCTACCCTCTTATGACACTGTGAGAGTGTGCGTGTGTGTGTGTGTGTTGGTGTGTGTTTACCAAAAAATGTATGTTTTGTGTTTCATTTTATGGGCGACACATCTTAACATGTATTATCATATATTTTAAAGATGACATATGATACATAGCATATACATCATGTACTATAGGGGTATCTTTCACTAATATTACAAGTGTGATGACAGTAAACAAGGTTGATAGTAAGTGAAATTTGAATTCATGGGTAAAACATGAAATAAAGCACTGAAGCCAAGTGTCCCGGCTGACCTGACATTGTCGTGTTTCTGGATATAGATTTTATGGAACATCATGTTTTCCTTCTTGGCATTGATGTCAGCCTTCATCTCCATGGCAACGTGCCTTGGCAACACTGAAAGCAACAGACGTTCCTGGAAAAAAAAAATACACAAAAAGATTTTGCAGATTGTATCATTCACAACATAGTTGTCAGTATGTGCAACATGGACTGATTAGTATGAATTAGAAGGAGGTTTGGTTTTAGGCAGAAGAGAAAGGTTAAGTCAGGTTATATTCTTTATTTCTACTATTGTCAGCAAATCCCATGAAAGGATAAAAAAAAACAATGTGACCAATTTTCAAACATTTACTTTTTCTGCAGGAATGAATGGGCTTTAGAGGAACAAACGGGGATGGGAAGTCAAAAAGTATTGAGAACGCAAACACATACACTACCGGTCAAATGTTTGGGTTCACTTACAAATTTCTATTTCACTCCATTATACCGTAGACAGGATACCAGCTGATCTGGGTGGGTGGCTGATCTTTAATGCAATATCTACATTTCCCATTATCAGCAACCATTCATCCAATGTTCCAAAGGCACATTTTGTTTACTAATCTGATATTATTTTAAATATACTAAGGGTTATACTAACTAAGAAAACATTAAACAACCCTTTTTCAATTATGTAAGCACATAATGTAATCTGGAAACTGCTGCCCTGGTTAAAAAAAACAAGGCAACGGATCTCAGCTGGGATTCTGTCTATAATGGAGTCCGATGGAAATTTGTGAGTGACCCCAAACGTTTGACCGGTAGTGTAGATTTGGTAATTTCATAGGATATGTTAACAATAAAACTTTAAGAATAATTAATTCTGTTACTTAGGCTGTAGCCTCCATTTCTGAGTGCACAGTGCTTTTTGATTGTGTTATTTCCTGTCCACGTTTTTAAGTATTTTTGGGTAGATTTTTGTGTCTTTATTTGGCATCCAACAGTAGAGAGAGGTACAGTGTGGAAGTACCAGAGACACAAAATAACACCCCAAAAAGTGTTTTTTTGAATGATATGGGCACTTTAAATTTGGGCAATAAAAGGAGCAGCACTTGGTACGGGGTGGATAATCTGAATTTTGATATCTGGAGAACATATCTACAAATACAAAACAATATTTGTTCTGGAAACAATGTTTGGAAAAGTGACTGATACTGAGACATATACTTTTCACAACGTCAGATATTCTTTTCAAAGGGAGATAGTACTGGTGTAACTGAGGCTTCTACAGAGTGTGTTGCAATATAGGTTGCTTTTAGCCTTAATGTTGTTAAACTAGCTAGTTAATTCAAGTCCTTTTATATCGTCTTTTAAAGTTGATCCAGTTCAACCTACGAGAGGTTTTGACAGCTTGTGCTCATGTTTTGCTTCCAGGAAGAAAATGCCTGATATCTTTACTACAGAAACCGACGAGGGGAGGACTCATTGCCCAAATAGCTAAAAATATATCACTGCATGTAAAGACAAAGAGCAGAAACAGACAAAAAGCTAACTGGCCGTAACTTCTGCCGACAGCCTGAATATGAGACTCGTGTTCATTTCAGTCACTTTATTATTCCAGATGGGAAAATTTGGTGCAGTCAGGATTACACAATAAAAAAAAACATGTAAAAATAAACAAAAGGACAACAAAACAAAAACATAAAGCCACAATGTTTCCTGTACATACAATATACAGAACATAATTTTACACAATACTCAAGCAGCAACATCTGAATACATTCTAATTTAAATGTGCAAATTAAGCTGGGTTATTGCATAGGCAACAATTGTGAAGTATTTGCATTACTTGAAAACATATTTGAAAAATCTGAGATTCACATTCTGTTTTAGTAGTATATTTTAGTAGTAAGTATTTCAAGTTTTTTTTTACGAGTGAAAGGAATTCAAGGTTGAGACCATTTTTTCCAAAAACAAGTGTTGGAAAAGGTGTTATATTCTGGCCAATGTGGTAAATATATACATACAAACAAATGTGTACAGCATTTGTGTGCAGGCCTACCTGTTGTTGATTCTCCCTCTGCAGGTGTAGTCTGGCCTGGATGTATCCTCGGGTCTCCTGGAAAGCTTGTCTCTGGGAAACCTCAGCGGGGTAGTGGGTACAGATACCAATTATGTTAGTGCACAGGAAGATCAGGACATTAGCGCTCACCTGGAGAGACGAGAGAGGAGGGAAGAAGGACAAAGGAAGTGAATAAAGCATTTAAGCATAAACATAAGCAGGTATAAATTAATTTTTCATTGTACTAGTGTTGTTTTTAGTGCTTCTGGGGAAAAAAGGTTTCATGAATCAGAAACCTTAGTCTTTATTGAGAGAGAAAGGTTCCCAGGATGTACACTTTTAAATAGTTTAAAAAAGGATGTTTATTTATCTGTGGGTTTAATCTTATATCCTATTAAAATTGTGTGGTTGACTGGTTTCATTGACAGTGAGAGCAACAGTGATGCTGACAGAGACAGTACATTTCAAGTGCTTGACTTTACCAGAAGAGCTTAACATAACATAAACAAGACAGCTTTATTCCCATCTACCTCTTTCCTCAAACATTTGTTTACTGTCTCTCTCAAGAGACTTGAGACAAACTACATACATTAAGAACCCTTCACACGGTGTGATTTCAGGATGAGACTAAAGTTGATAACTGTGAGAGAAACGTGGTAAAATCTTTGGTCGTCAGTCCAAGTCTAGTCCTGGATCACATTGTGAGACATGTCCACCAACGACCGATTTTCTCACAATGTGACTGCTGCTATAATCCACAACTACCAACCAACCAATCAAAATGCAACATAAAAGAACAGAGCTTGTGGCATTTTGGCCAAACTTTATTTATTGTTTTCAGATGGATAATGTGAGCTGATAATGTGCCTCAGCTCTCTTTCTATATAATGTCTGCATGCAATGGTTGCGCTACAATTCACCACAACGTTGTCTGACAGAACTCAATTGTTTATCGTACAGTCTGACACAGACTTCTACCAAGATTTGATTAGACTAATCTCATACAGTGTGACACGTAACAAACATACACAATCATTGTTGTTGTTATTGCACACTCTAAAGGCCTTCAAACCACGTCAACAGGATTACAAGACAATGGATGCACAAGATATATATTCAGCCGGGTTAATAACATGAAAACAGAAACGCGTTTGTCCAAATATTTGTGTCAAAGCTTTCTATAAATTAGTGATAGACGACTTTATTTTCCAGCTGATATATTGGGCCGATATATGCGTTTTTACGTGTATCGGCATTGGTCGATACGTGGCTGCTGCGTGTTTTAGTTACAGACAGGCATCCACAGGCAGCTCTGTGTTGCCAGAGACGCAGCAGTTCATGTACAGACCGTGCACTGCCCCCCCCACCGCTAGCACCATGGCAGTCTTAAATTACAAATCAAGCACCTACTTTTCAGGTTTATTGTTTTCTTAAATTATTTAAATGTGTTGACAAAGGTCATTTTGTGATGAACTGATTGTATCTGTCTTATGATATGTCAGCAAACAAGGCATCATCCAGGCTGAGTTGTAGATCTTGATGAAAGCCTTTTACCCTTGCAGTTAACCATATGCAGTACACCCATCCATATGATGTGCATTGCACACATCATTTGGGTGATATGAATGTAAGATGATTGCAGAAGTGACACTGATCTGTGTTTTTGTTTACAATCTTTAAAGAAATGGCAGAGCAGATTCCGAAAAACAAATTCAGTGTGTCAGGGTTTACAGTTTTATGATATAAATTGAGGGAGAAAAGCAGTATCTGCTCCAAATATCGGCAGCCCTTATTGCTCATCGTCTAAGGCTGATGGAAAAAAAAACAGAAAACAATCACTATCGGCATCTGCACTATAAAAATCATATCGGTTGATCCCTACTATAAATATGAAATATTAATTACTCTTTCAAACACACCAGTTAAATTTAACTTTGCCCCCAACTAATCTATTTGTTAATAATCTATTGAACAATAGTCAATAATTAAATTGAGTAAGTGTGCACCAGAAGGAAGCCCAGACATGATACAGCTTGTATCAAACACTAATAAGAAGCAAAGAAATGGGGTTCAGGTCTAATTTGAAGCCCAGCTCATTTAAACTCTCTCTGTATTTCTCAGTTTGACTTTGCACGTTGAGTGATGCGTTTTACGCCATCGCTGAGAAAGGGCAACCGTTAACGGTCAATTTTGGAGACAAAGAGGACATAAAAACTACAAGATAATTACCTCTTCTGAAGAGTCAATCATGATTTTGAATCCACCCTTCCTCTTTGAGCTAATAGAAACTGGTGTGGGAGGGGTGGGGGTGGTACTCCAACCACCAAAGGCTTGCGTCATGTGGATAGTGTTGTTGTCATTACTTGGAATTTCCCATGGGGGCGACAGAAACTACGCACATCTAGCTTTAAAGGTCCCATGGCATGAAGATTCACTTTATATCATTTTAACAATAATATGAGTTCCCCCGACCTGCCTATGGTCCCTCAGTGGCTAGAAATGGCAAAATGTGTAAACCTGAGCCCTGGGTATCCTGCTCTACTTTGAATAAATTAAAGCTCAGATGGGCCGATCTGGACACTTTCCCTTGTTACCTCCCCCTTCTCTGTTTTGCCCACCTAAGGAATTTGGCCCGCCCATGAGAGAGAGACATCATGGCTTTTAAACGAGCAAAGTGGCAGTTGGTCGTGGCCACACCCAGCCCAACCTTGCTCAAACGGGTCAGAAGTTATTAAAGGGGCGTGGCAACAGCATACAGGGCGGTTTAAACCATCACCAATCAAAAAGAAACTCTCTGCTGAGTTCAATGATACCTTACACAAGACTCTACCTTAAATGGTTCAAAAGAGGCGCATGGACGGCTCAGTATGTACAACACACAAGTTTTACGTAAATTGGATAACGTTTGTCATATAAGGCTGATTTCTTGTTGCCAACGGGGGGGCTCTATGACCAAAAGTCAATTTTCACCTGTAGGTGTCCTCAGGCCTGGACCCTTGTCAAACATAAGAAATTTTGGGCAGATATGATAGTGTACACTAAAGTGACAACAACTTCTTTGTTCATCAATAAATGTTAAAAATTGCCACCACACCACGCCCACACCGTTTGAAAAAAATGTTTTTCTTTTAATAACTTTTCACCTTTAATGTGTTGAGATATTACAGACCAAATTAAATGTCCATCAAGTGAAATCTCTAGGAGGAGTTCATTAACGTATAGCACCACCTAGTACTGCTTTGGGGATTTGTAGGGGTCGCTAGTGAGCTACTTGTGTGTGCCTATTCGTGAAACCCTTAAAATACGTACATTTTCACCAGGATTATATGCGACCGCCAATTTTGGTGAGTTGTTGAGTATGTTAAGCCCCTCAAAAAGGCAATTCATTTGCCGGTAAAATAATTCCTTCAGTTTCAATAGGGCCTTCGCCACTGTCGCCGCTCGGGCCCTAATAATGAAAATAGCAATAGAGGATAAAGGTGACCCAGGGTGACATAGTTTCCAGAGTATCACAGACATAAGAATAGAAACAGACGGGTAATGGATAGATGAGTTGAAAAAGAAAGCAAACAAACAAGGCAAGGGGGGGGAGGGTAAAAAACAGACCAGCAGCATGAAAGACAACAGATAAAATGATAGACTGACATATGTTGGTGGTCAGAAGGAAAGAAGTCAAAAGAAGCCCGATGAGGAAGGAAAAAGACAATGCAAGGTCCACAAGAGTAAGAAGAGTATGAGTTAGTAAGATCTGGAAAGAGGGAGAGAGAGGGGGGGCAGGACAGATATGGGCCATGGTGACATTAGGCAGATGGCTCAGAGCGCACAGCTCTGTTTGCATTACTCTCAAAGATCAAGCAAAAACAGCCACAGGACAAAAGTGAAACCATGTGTTTGCAGGTGAATGCCTCCTGTCAGTCTTTATGTCTGTGTAGTCAATACTTCACTGTGTGTTTAATTTCCAAATGCAATGAGTTGCAGCTACTGTAAGTATTTGTCTGTTGAGATTCACTCAACGTGCGTATCACACTCCCTGCGTCTGAGCTCACAGACTCAAACTAATTGCTTGCTTTTCTCAAGAGGGCAAGGGCTAGTGGGTTTACAGAGCACACATTGAGGTCCTGTGTTTACGCAACAGCACTCCACTTCTTTAGTAGCTCTGCTTGGCAGCGTTTACCTTCTACCTGTACACGCCGCCACGCTCCCGGTGCAGGGCCAGTGCACCTGCTCCTCTGTGCTCAACAACACACTCATTTATCTAAACTCATCACATATTACCATATCCTGCCCAGCCTCTCCTGTGCTGGTTTGGTCCAGTACCATTATAATCATACCACTAATCATTATGATCTGCATTGCGCACTTCCTGTCAGGTAGAGTTCATGACTGAGTTACCAATATGATTATAGCTTACTAAAAGGGTTACGTTCAGTTGTTGGACACTGAAATAAACCAGGAATTGAACATCACATCACTGGAACACTACATAGTTTGTTTGTTTTTTGCCATAAAGCAGTTGTCATTTCCCTAAGGGCTGATATGATGGAAAGAGCCAGCCAGTTTGTGGAGAGAACTGTTGCCTAATCCCGGGATATCAAAATGGCATTATGTAAGAGCTGTTCTGATCTAGACAGGACAGGCAAAACATCAGTGTACACAACATAGATTAAAGTGTATTTTTAAACAAAAAGCAAACAGCTTAGAGAGGATATGCAGGCTTAATCAATAAATGATCAACATTGCTCTATGGATCCATTGCTGAATAAATGACTGTGAAAAATAATAACAATAATAATCATAATCATAATAATAATATTGCAAGTATGTTCATCTTGTTCATCATCTTAGTTTAGTTTGTTAGCATGCTAACACTTGGCAGTTACCACAAAACAAGTTTAGCAGATTCTATTTGGTCATGAACCAACATATGATGGTGCTTGAGGAAAAGTTGGGGGATTACCAAAGTTAATGCAATATCCTGAGGGCGAGATGGTGGTTTGTACAAAATGTAACAGCGATCCAGTCAATATTCATAACCACGTCAACCTCATAGTGGAGCTAGAAAAAAAGGCAGGGATTACCAAAGTCATAAAGATTCATCCTCTGTACAAGATTTCTGGGCAATCCACCCAATAGTTAAGATATTTCAGTCTGAACAGACGTAGTGGATTGCTAATGCAGTGATGATATCCACCTGCCCATCATTGGTGATGCCTCAGCAGCAACACTACACCTTTCCTCCACATCCAAACACAACACTCACCACCGCTCTACACCTAATGAAGCCTCTTTGAAGTGACCGTCTCAGAGTTGGAGGAGCAGATCGAGGATGAGAGGTGCGCTGATGGATAATTCACAAACTTTATTTATAACTTTTCTCCTCCTTTATGATGGATTTAGCACAGCAGCCATTTACTTTAGCAGGAAGCCTCTGGTCATGACAGTTAGTCCATAAACATTGACTTTTAAGGCAAGCAGGCCCCTTTTCAGACTTGAGGAGAGAGCAAGCCAAGTGGACGTGTCAAAACGGGACATTTAACAGCATCCTACAAGATGGACACAACTGTAATGCACCTGAATTTGATTCTTTAAAGCAGCTAAAATCAATATCGTTATATCAACATAGTACAGGCTACTTGTTTGTGAAAGGGGCCACAGCAATAAACCTACAGAACTCACCAAACTCTGCAGCTTCCCTCAGCTCTACAGAGGTTTATAGCATCTTTTAGCCTATTGTTTTGGTTTTTGGCCCACATGCTCACTGTTTTAGTTTATTCACACTGCTCTCATAGCATAATGTTTTTCAGCCGTAGCAACCAGCTGTTTTCAGTGACGGACAAAGCTAGAGACTACCTGGTGAACACAGGGAAGCACTGAGCAACTAAAGAGCCTGACATTTTTCACGGGAGTTAAGACAAAAAACAGAGCTAAAAAGAGTGAATATTGGACTTAAATCTCAGAAACATGACTCCTATCATGAATTCTAATGTTGCTCAGTAACTGCTGGATGTATAACTAAGTAATTGTTTGCTAACACCAAATCAACAAAGTTGATTCTATGTCAATGTTGTATTGTCAACTTTGTTTCTGCTGCCCCCAAGTGGTAAAAAAAAAAAAACCTATTGCAGGTTAAAGTGCTAACATAAATATAGTCTATCTGTGCTATGAAGTAATTCAATTAAAGAACCCTCTCCAAAACAGACAGTAGGATGTGACTAATAGTCAGCACTAACAAGCCAACCACACTATCTTAATCAACTGGCTGAGGTTTACGGATAGTGCACAGTCCTTCCTAGAATGTCAGCTAAGTATCTCTTTTTATTATTGGAGTGTTCACACAAAGGTAACTGACCTGACCCCTATTTTATTCCCTCAATCCCCCCACCCAGCACTGACCACAAAAAAGTGTGTGTGTAGGTGTGTGCACACATACAAATGCACAACATTAGCAGGTCAGAGAAGATCCTAACATTTCCCCCCAGACGCCTAGTATTACTATTGTACTGCAGGCCCCTTACACATCAGTTGACAGAATCAAAAGTTCAGAGGCTTAAAAATGAAATGAAATAAAAATGCAATCAATATGCAGTCAGTCAGTTTAGAAGTTGTTGATATGCAAAAGCAAGCTTTGCTATAATGTTTATTCAGGTATTATGTTCACTTTCCTGAATAAATGTTCCTGTTAGAGAGCTCACTTTGAAGCCATTATATATATATAATATATATATATATAAGTCATTATAGACCTCTTATGCGTGGAAGATGGAGATGTGATGATTTTATACAGTATATAACTCAATGTTGTTAAAGTCTCTGTCTCTCTCTCATTCTCTGTGCGTCTTTCTCAGGCTCACACCCACGGAGACTGTGAATGATCAGAGATGGCAGCACAGCTTTTCACTTAGCAACTATCAACCACATTCCACAGCCTCCCTCCAAAGACCTGCATTCACCCAGCCAGGTTCAGGGAGGGTGCAGTGTGGGGACCAGCTAGGGAGGAGGAGGGGGGCGGCCTAATGACTTTGTCTTACATGTTGTTTACGCCGACATATCACAGTTCGAACATGTTGTATTCTCAGTACGTACAGACTCTGGTTTGGTCCTTTACAATTAATTGTTTTCACAAGCAACACATAAATTATAATATTTTAAAGGTCCCATATACAGTTAAAATGTCCAAGTTAAGAGAGCCCAAATTCCAACAAATCAATTCAGTGTTCATTGCTACCCTTGTTAATCTTTTTGCTTTTGGACAGCAAATGTGTAGATTACAATGACAACGATGAAAGATTAACCATCAAAACTCTTTTTGATTCAAGACAAAGGTAGACAAAACTGGCTTCTCATTTCAAGCCAGTAAAGCTTGGGTAGACAGTATTGTTTTAGCGTCATTTGGCAAAAAGAAACAATAACCTTTCATCATATTGTAATTCAAGTGGTTTGAGGGAAAACTAGACTTCTATACATCCTCTTGGCTGTTTTCAGGCCTTAGAAAATCTAGCCCATATTGGGAGACTTTGGCCAATCACGGGTCCTGCAGTGCCGAGTTGTAGTTGCTAAAATATGATTGGACAATTGCTGTTCTGACAATTAAATTGACTAATCCTTTCAGCACTGCTTTTACCTCAAATGGTATGGAGCCATCTTGGACTACTGGAGAAAATAATTGTCCAGACAACTGTGTGGAGAACAAGATGCTGATTTACAAGACCTTTTCCCTGAGGGAGCAATGACTGATGGGATATTGTTGTTGAAACAGGGCCAACAAGAGTGCAAGTCAGAGCTCATCGACCTTTGAGGAGTGTCTGGAACTCTTTACAACATCTGTGTTAGATCAGGCTCTGTAAAACCCACTCCAGCACCCCAAACATAATGACGATGCTTTACTCATGACAAAACACAAGAGTCTCCCCCGTAGGTTGCACGTTATCTTTCCTTGAGAGCATTGATTATTTATTTCCATATTCTTTCATTTAAATTTTTTCCCCAACTTCCTCCCACTCTGACTAGCGCTCTGACTGTCACTTTTAGCCTTTGTCAAAGAGTGTGTGCGTGTGTATGTGGTGCCAGGCAGCTGCTGGGTTTGTGTAGTCAGCCTGAACCTCATGTCTACACACAGCTCGCACTGCCCTTATCTGAAATGACCAGAACCACATCAACAGATAAAGAGTCAAGCCCCGCCTGCTCACTCTGCCGGGTGGTCTACACACTGCCTGGAGGTGAGCGTCGCCCAGCTGCAGCTAACTGAGACGCACTAAAATTAAACATGTTTTACAGTGGTAAAACTTTTAAAAAAAAAGACTCTTTTAAGCTACAGATAAAAATATATTTTGGAGCACAATCATCTGTACAGTGTTGTTATTTCTGCAATTTGTGATGAACAGCAGGGAAGAGTTTTTTCCTTTCTCAGGAAATCATTTTCAGGACAACACCAATCTATTTAAAGCTATTCTTAGTTTCTTAAATCTGTCATCATTGGGACTGACATGAAGCAGTGTCATTTAAACAAAACTGAAACACTGTGATGTGGGAGGACACAAAGTGGAATCTTTTTTTTTATTATTTAGTAGTTCTTTAGTTCTTCAATTTCACCTTTTATTAGTTTCCATTGCAGTGAATCTTTTTCTGTACAAGAAAAATGTTGACTTGACCTGTAAATATCACAAATATATCAATATATGTCACATTGAAAGATTGTGACAGATCCACTCCACACACCTGTTTTTATTTAGTTCTGATAAAACAACAAAAGAAGAAGGTTAACATGAAAACCTTTCATTACATTGCTCAGATCTGTGTCCAAAATCCGCCCCTCATTCACGATTTTCTGTAATAAATACTCAATAGTTCAATCTGTATGATTTGTTTGTTCTATTGATGTTTACTCTTTACTGAGCGGTAAATTGAGACTTTGCATTGTGGGATTGTTAGATCCCACAGTGTTAGATGTTAGTAGTCCCACATAGTTAGTAATATTCAGGAATAATTTATACAGAGGTTCCAACAGTAAAAAGGTACTAGATCTGGATTTTTTCTTGTCAACTCATATACTGGATGCAGTTTAATTGGGCAATCTGGTAAGGAAGTAGTGTATTTTCTGTATTTAAGTATGGGATGGATGCATAAGATAAATCACAAAAGAGCAGGATGTGGGTAGCTGATATTATATCTATGCTCCTTTAAAACAGTAAATGGTACAAATGTTCCCCAAAGAGTAATTAATTCAGAAAGCCAGTCACAATATATTTTATTACCTAAAAAAATCCACTGATTATACTGCCATTGGAACTCCCCCTGTCATCACTTGCATTTGTCAAGAAATACATGTTTCTATCAACATAAAAGTATAACTGATGACCCAAAGATTTCCATAAATAGTTCAACTTGTTGGCTTTACTGCATTTCTTCCTCTGTCTTAGACAGCCATGTCTGTAACAATTGCATGTAATATAAATCCAGTTATTTGAATTTCATTGGCCATGTTTAGACTCCTTGTCCTGTTTCTGTAAACATGGACGGGGACATGCTGGGGGTCCTAACACTGGAAAACTACACACCACACAGTTCTGCTGGCAACCAGGCGGGTGTGACTTCTATGGAGAGAGTGTGACTATTAAGTATTTTGGCGGTGGAGTTGCAAAAGTGTTTTTATTAAAGAACAAAAAAATCTGCTCAAAAAAAGAAGGGTTTTTAAGAAGTTTTTTCTGGAAACGCATTGGACACCTGCTAGGTGTCAAAAAAAAATGAAACCAAAAAAACTCTTAGAGGAGTTATGTCACCATGACAAAACTGTAAAGGGGTTGTAATTAGCAATAAAAACAATTATGTGTGCCAGAAAAAGAAACTTATAACAAACAGAACCATTCAAGCCAGAGAGCTTTCTTTAAAAAGTGTGTATCGAGGCCTAAAAACACATCCTGAATAGAAGCTAGTGACATGCACAGTCATCGCCAGCTGACCAGAGATAAGCTTCCCTGAACCACACAACTGGCAAACAACATCCTGTGTATCCTTCCCTCTCAACTCCCCCCACCTCTACACATATGACTACTCCTCTGTCATTGGCATGTTAAATTATGGACTGTCTCATTTTGACAGCGGGGGGGGGGGGACAAAGCGCAAATCTATCCAAGCATCTATAGAAGCAGCCAAACAGTAGCGTGTATATAAAGCTCGGAACCCTCCGTCATCAAGGTCGGCCAGCTTTCAGATTCTAAGGAGAAAGTGAAGAGCAGAAATCAATTCTGACCTGATTTTTACTTGAAGCAACGGTTACCAAACTGTACACCAGCAGGCTGAACTGGGTCTGCTTGCTGCTTGAGTCGTAGTTGTTTCCATGGCAACGACTGGACCAACTGAATACAAGCACTGAGGGAGACACTTAGCAATGCTGTTTATTCCCCATCATTCTCAGAAGTGATGGTAAACTAATTACTCATTTTCCAGTGCTCTCATTGGTCTACAGATTAAATCTGTACCCGTGTAATCCTCATACACGTAAATACAAACAAGTGAAATGTATTTATATGGAGAAACAATTACGCAATGTGGGATCATATCACATTCAGGAGTATTAATGCTTACATTTTGATACACTGCAACCTCTGTGGAGCCTTGTGGTGTGTGTTTGTGTGTTTGTGTGCGTGTGTGTGTGTGTGATCCCATTGGTCAGCAACCATCCTGGTTGTGAGCAAAGTGTACATGTGACAGGTATCCTTGTTAAAATGCTGCTGCCGCGTTAAACACACAAATTATTTATCAAGGAGGCTGTGAACAGGACTGCGTGGGGAGAATATCGGATTCTCCTCCGATCACACCGCCTTGCTGCCTCCTCCTTCACTTATACTGGGTGTCTTGTTCTATAGCTGCACCTTTGCACAGGTGATTGCCACACGCTGACACTCCCTTTAATGGGATCCAAGTACAAGGTCATTCAGGCACCGGGAGCTGATGTTAAACTGTGAACAGCCGATAGGGTGTGAGATTTGCTCTGATTAAAATGTTGTTGTTTCTTCTCTCTGTTTAACATCCTGGAAATTTCAAAATTGAGTAAACAGCCATTTGGAAAGTTTGACGTGAGAACAAAGTGGATAAGCACATTACTACACGTAGTAGCACATTATTATTTTAACTATAGTCCCTTATCTTATTTACTGAATAAAAACACTTAGTGGGAGCTTGACAAAGAGACCTGTGAAACATATTGACTAGGCACTTGATTCGCCCTCTGTGGTATTTAATGAGCTTTTAACCTTAACCCTTAACCCTCTTAACCCTCCAAATCTGCAGTGGTCAAAGATCTATTCCAAAATGCATTCTCCTAGGCTTTATTAATACACAATTAGTATCTATGAATATACAGTATCAGCCTTCAGTGTATGTGTAAATGCTGGCCCATGTGTATGCAGAGAAAAGGGGGTTAGAGTGACATGCCTGCTGCTATGACGCAGGCTCTGATAAGACTGTTCCATGTGACGCAACAGTTAGCAGAAACGCTAAAGGCTGTGTATTTTTAGGACTTGGTCTTTGACCTCTCACAGCATTTGTGTTAGCAACATCCAAACAACAATTCAAGAGATTGCCGGGGACCAAAAAGCAAATAATGCCGGGGTGACGAATGTACAATATTGAGGAGTTTCAATGACAAAATGAAAATAACAATGTAAGCAGAGTGGCGTGTATAAAATGTGATTGGGCTTTACCGGTGCATTTTTCTGATTTAATCCTGGATAGAAGCAGGCACTATTTATGTCAGTGTTCACACTCAAATAAGATAAGATAATAGATAGATAATTTGTTTATTAGTCCCCAATGGGGAAATTACTGCACTACACTCTGTGTACACACTTTTTGTTAGTACTCACACACAGGCCTGAAATAGACACACATGCTCAGGACCTATACATGCACTATACATGGAGAGATGTCAGAGTGAGTGGGCTGCCAGCTGAACCAGCGCCCTGAGCGGTCGGGGGGTACGGTGCCTTGCTCAAGAGCACCTGGCAGTGCCCAGGAGGTGAACTGGCATCTCTCCAGCCACCAATCCACGCTCCCAACTTTTTGGGTCCATACGGGGATTTGAACCAGTGACCCTCCGGTTCCCAACCCAACTCCCTATGGACTGAGCTACTGCCACCCCAAATAGGCACCCACACATACAGGCAGGACAATAGTTTTGTGATGTTGCTTCCCCAAAGAAACACAAACAGCAGCAATTCTGACAAACATTCAACAGAGACTAGAAAGGAAGGTGACAACCATAACAAAACATTGGAGGGTGTGTGTATGTGTGTGTGTGTGTGTGTGTGTGTGTGTGTGTGTGTGTGTGTGTGTGTGTGTGTGTGTGTGTGTGTGTGTCTATTGATGGGTGGGACATGCTAAAGTGTATGATCCGTTCTGCTATGGCTAATTGATTTTAGTTAAGAAGTCACAGACACAAAGAAACGTGAGCAGTTACAGCAGAGTGAAACTCACATGTAACAGGACGTCTCCCTTACAAAACCACTTGTTCCCACAACGTTCGAGCTTTGGTAGATTGATTGTTTGTTCTGAAAACAGATCTGTGTATAACAAGATTCAAATATACTGTAGTTCATGGTGTGAGCGTGTACAATAAGATGCTCAAAGTGAAGCTGAGAACAGACACACTTCAATTCTACCGTAAGCAGGTGTAAAAAAACACATCCCAAACAACCCCAAGAGCAATACAGGAAACATCCAGATGGACTGCATGTGTTTGGAAAGTTTTGAAGGGATTAACGGGCCATATATTTAAGAGATGAACATGAAATACTTCTCATTTAGCCGGCACACACCATCGAGACGTTTGTTAGAGCCTCAGATTACTCTGGTCTTACACAATATGAATAAAAACAGTACAACAACCCTGAAAACGAATCAATTCCTCATACTAATGCCCATTTTTCTTGTACAAATCAAATTCAAAATTTTTTGATATATTTATTTTATATCTATTTATTCACTATGGTATATTTTGGCCAAAGAAATATGATAATGGTATTTTGACTACTACATTCTTTGTGGATGTCTTGAATTAAGTTTGTACTTTCTTTAGTGTTTTGAAAGACTGTATGGTAATAAATTAATAAATGTCCTGTTATGTCATTCTGTAAAGACTGATTGTCTTACTTGTCTCTGATTTGGAGCACTTGTTTAGGACTGCAACCTGGGAGTCCCTGACAATGTAATTTAATAGATTACCTTTCATAGTGCAGCTTTCCTGTCAAAATGTCACGCAGTAAGTGGATATGGCTTCACTCCTCAAGCAAGTTGTAATGTTTTGAACAGAATTTAAAACAATTTGGTTACAAAGTAAATACACACTATATCAATTGAATGCTATGTTACAAAACAATGAGAACCCAATTGTTCACAAAAAAACTAGATCACACGAAAGTATTTTTAATCTTTATACCTCCTGAGAACTTGGTTATGAATCTTGTATCTTTTCTGTGCAAGATTAAATATTTAGGACTACATAATAGGAGTGCATGATTATGGCCAAAATGATAATCACGATTATTTTGATCAGTATTGAGATCACGATCAATTATCACGTGTATTTGTTGATTTTAACCAAAACAAATTTTATTATAACATAGGCTATTTATAACTGCTTACACATCCATATTGTGCTAAATTCCCCTTATTTTGAAGTTGTATGTGAAACATATAACTTCAAAATAAGTTACATAAAATACAGCTTCGATAAATGTAAATTAAAATTACCTTCAATAAATAGCCTAGGATATTTAAAAAATAAAAGTTTCTCTGAAAAAGCTCCTTCACTTGTTTTCTATAATAACTGATTAAAAGGGAGGGAGAGAGGGGGAGTGCAATGGACGTCTGCTACTCACACAGTGATGGCTGACTCATTATGAATGGGTCCAGCACGCGGGATGGTGAATGGGTCCGGCACGGGTGGAATGGCAGGTCAGCAGAGTTACGCATGTCGTGTACACATGTACGAAATGTCTGTATCGTCATGAACTATGATATTCTGGCCATGGGTCACATCTCTCGCCCAGGTCCGTCAGGCTCCGTCTCACACGCTAATACTCAAACTGAAGTTAGTGGCATTCAATAATTTCTTCCGTGTTTTTCGCTGTGGCCGCAGCAATAACAGAGTTACCAGGTTTGCCTCTTATGCTTAACAGCAAACAGCTGTGTAAATAGCAATTAAAACAGTGGACAAATGACAGCAGTGTGGACCGGCGCTGTCTCAACTGTGTCTTTTCGTGTTGCTAGGGAGCCATGTGTGAGTGAATGGGGGCGGGGCTAGGTGGACAGTAAGAGGAGAGATCCAAACACAGGCACGGCTTTACAGAAGAAATGGGTCATGAAACGCGAAATTAAACCATAGAGCTAACAGACACTAACTAGCACCCTAGAGCCCTGTGAGCTAACAGACACTAACTAGCACCCTAGAGCCCTGTGAGCTAACAGACACTAACTAGCACCCTAGAGCCCTGTGAGCTAACAGACACTAACTAGCATCCTAGAGCCCTGTGAGCTAACAGACACTAACTAGCATCCTAGAGCCCTGTGAGCTAACAGACACTAACTAGCATCCTAGAGCCCTGTGAGCTAACAGACACTAACTAGCACCCTAGAGCCCTGTGAGCTAACAGACACTAACTAGCACTGGTCAGTGCTGTTGTCTAAAAAACAACACAGACGGGACAAAATATTGCGTTTACTGGTAAACCTTGTGATCAACGTATAACCGACTGCTATCTGTTGTGGAATTTTCCTCACGTTACTCTGTCCTCTGTGACTGTCTCCATCTAGAAACTAAGCTGCACGGTGCAGGGAACAACTCTGACGTGCTCATGATCAGACAGTGGATTACAGAGCGGTAGATTGGCTTTGCAAAGAAAACCAGAGCATTCTATGAACGGAATGACAGATTTAAAATATTGCTTGATTTCGCAAATTTGATCGTAGGAAACAAAAATTGTGTTTGGGATTAAAATTTGAATAATTGTGCAGCCCTACTACATAAGCAACAATCAAAATGAAGGATTGGAAACAAAGATACTATATCAAAATTATATTGACTCTAGTTATTAGTTTAGATTTTTTAGATCGTAATATCGTGTTGTCTTTTCCTGGTTTTAAAGTCTGAATTACAGTAAAGTTATGTCATTTTCTGAACTTTTCAAACTGTAAGTATTATTTACTTTTACCCACTTAGTCATTATATCCACTTTACTGATGATTATTTATCAAAAATTCTATTGTGTAAATATTTTGTGAAAGCACCAATAGTCAATATTGAGGTATTTGCTCAAAAATAATGTGATATTTGACGTACTCCATACCGCCCGGCCCTTTATTAAATCATGTTGATCAATTTGATCTGCTAATGATAGCATGCTATCTTGAAGCCCACCGATGTCTTCCATTATGGCCGCACTCTCACGTTGTCAGCAATTTCTGCCCACAGCTCTGTTCTGAATGAGAGAGATAGCCACATACCCTGATTTGCACATCAGAACGGAAATGGAGAGGGAAATAAAAGTTCAGGGATATAAATATATGTGGAAATGTGTGAAAAGTCTCTCGAAATAAACGTGGACTTATGAAATAAAAGTACCATGAAATAAATAAAAGTTAAACCTTTTAATATATTATATTTAATTAATTAAATTGTAAATTAATATTAACATTTATTGAATTATTTATTGCCTCATTTATTTATTTTATGATGTATTTCAAAGTCATATATATTTATTTAATATATATATGTGTTTAAAATAAATAGGAAAATACATGATTCTGGGAAGGGGCATTTAAAAACCACACATTGCTGGTCACTGATTTCACTCGGCAATCCCCTTGAGTCATGAAACTACAGTCGGATATACAAATGGGACAACATTCATTCACTGCACGGATGATAGATTAAGAAGTGACTCCTACTTTTTCAGAAATCAACTTGCACTCATGATAGAGGAGAAATGGCATAGATTTCTTCTCAATTCCCCGTTTAAATCTGCAGTGCCAGCAAACAGAAGTTGGCAACGAAAAGACATAAAAGAGGATCTGTATTTACATAAGTCCTCATACACAACTTCATCATTATCTGTGAGGTTAATGAGTTATTGGAAAAAGAGGAAATACTTGCACACAACCGTGAAGCAGTGATTGATGACATTGTTTTACTGTGTCACATAGAGTACACAGGCGACCTTAGGAATAAGCAGCATTGCAGGGCCGCAGCTATGTCATGGCATTCATTCAGTTAATGAGGGCAAACGACGTTGGAGCCTGTGATGGATTATACTATGGTATATCATGCATGATGTTACAGAGCACACAGCAGTTACTGAGTTCCCACGAATGCCTAACCTAGTCCTGCACTTCTGTCCTTAATTTATAATAAAGATGACAATACTATAACAAAGTGATATGTCTTTAAGTCACTTGTTTGGGTTGTTTTAGTCCGGCTAACATGTGAGAGGATATGTTACTGAACCTTACATTTATGGATTAAAACTTTACAGTGACAATCAGTGATTCATCATTAAGTCCCATATCCCCCTGTTGTTTTCATGTAATGGCTTTTCTATTATGTTTTCATAACTTTCCCCTAGAGAGATGGCAGTTGTGAAACCGCTATGGCTATATAGCTGTCTTTCCCCCCACCATCAGTCTGCCTCATCCATATCACCCCACCCTTGGAGAAAAGTACAATGCGTCCCCTGTGTGAGAGCACAGAGACCTGAGTGATACTGCTTTATATCATGGCATTCTCCCACTGTCACACAACGGCACACACTTGTACACACAAACAGCCTTCGAGCCGGGGCGGTTAATTCAGCCAGCCGACCTTCAGCAAGACCCCAGGTCTTTGGCATAAACGCACAAACAACACACTGTGCAAAAGACCTAAAAGTTGCAGGATCCATGTAAATACACAAATAAAACAAGGTGATGAAAACACAGTATAGCAAGCTAGGGCTGCAAATGACGGTTACGTCACTTTAATTTTGATTATTTTCTCGATCAATCGATTAGTTGTTGTAGGTCTATAAAATGTCAGAAGATGGTCAAAAATGTTGATCAGTGTTTTCCAAAGACCAAGATGACTTCCTCAAATGTGCCGTTTTGTCCACAACTCAAAGATT
This sequence comes from Etheostoma cragini, assembly GCF_013103735.1. NCBI lineage: Eukaryota > Metazoa > Chordata > Actinopteri > Perciformes > Percidae > Etheostoma > Etheostoma cragini. The sequence goes on from NC_048413.1 coordinate 9,019,925, forward strand.
TTAAAGTTAACTGTCATAAAGGAGTGAATGACTAGAAATGATCACATTTAAGGAGCTGGAATCAGCAACTTTTTACCTTTTTTTAATAAAATAAAACTCAAACTGATTTATCGATTATCAAGATAGCTGCCAATTGATTTAATAGTTGACAGCTAGTCCTAATCGATTGCTCTTTGCAGCTCTACAGCAACCTTTACTCTGCATCTGCTGTGTTGCCAGTTCATGTGGCATAAACATTGTGACATAGGAGATATTTTAACATGACATATTTCGTCTTAAATTGCGACATAACAGTGTGTCCACTTCAGTCAGAATACTGTAATATTTATCACTATATCACGATTTCTAGTTTTCTGATTTAATTACTTCTGAAACCTCAATGTTTTCAATTTTTTACTTAAAGTAGTTTCATATTTTGATGAAATATTTTTTTAGGCCTGCATCTAACAATTATATAAATCTGTTGATTAATTTCGTGTTTCGTGTTAAGAATCGTTTGATCTGTAAAATGTCAGAAAATGGTAATAACAAATGCCCGACATAATTTAATTAAATCCAACATAAGGTCTTGAATTACTTGTTTTGTCTGACCATGCACAACTGAGGAGCTTACAGTTAGCAGTGTTTAGTATTTTTGCTTAAAATATGACTGACAAGATGAACACAGTGAAGGATTTAACAGCAAAAGAGCCATATATTTCCCTCAGGAGTTGGCGGAGTCCAAAATCAAGCTATAAGGAGAGCGTGTGGCCACAAAGACAACAGATGAATGCTCATGTAGTTTGTCTGCTTGATGTTTAATGACTGAATCCTATGGACCAAATGGAGAGAACCTTTTTTCTATCATGTATATTTGCAATAAGCTAGATTTGCAAAACACACAGAGCCTGTTCATCCCATGAATGACAACTATTAGCTAGACACAGGGAATTTAAACATGTCCATGCCTCTTCTTACTCATGAAAACTCAAAAACATGCTTTATGTTGAAAGATTAGTTGCTATAGCTAATCAAAAAGCTTCCACTATTACAGTTTGCTCCGGACCTCATCACCTCAAGTTATCTGCATTTGAACAACGCTTAGCTATACAAGATGCAATTGTGCAGATAATGGACTCACCAAAGGGTCTGTGAGTTAGGAGGTGAAACATATAACTTGATCAGAGTAAACTAAACTTCATTCATTAACTTAAAGTATAAAACAAAATGCTTATATATACTGTCCAAGAGATACATAACATAACCAAAAGGAAAACTGATTGCAGAACTGTCGTTTCCACCCTGTTCACTGTTACTGTCAGTTGAGGTCAACCAGAGTCAAACTTTCAGTCAAACATTCAGACATCAACCTTCTCTTACCTGTTTCCAGAGGAACTTGTCTTCCTGATTGATCTGCCAGGTGGTGACCACGTGTATGATGGACAGCACTGCTCCACTTAGCACTGCTGCTCTCATCCTCACAGGTAGCAGAGTGTAGATGATGTAGATGAAAAACACGGACCACCAGATGCCTTCTGAGGCGCTCCTAGGTGCCACCATGAGCACCCCAAACACCTGTACAGACAGCAAGACTCCAATCACCAGATAACTGACCATCCACATGTAGTCCTGGTGGAAGCCATTGCGGTTGCACACTATCATGAGGGCCATGAAGAGTGCCATCGCGACCGAGAGGGCTGACGAATAAGCCACGTGAGGGGCGGCATGAACACAGTGGAAGGTCAGCATGATGCCGCACACGATCACAAGTACCCCCATGAGCATGGTCAAGGAGCTCTGGTTCAGCCTGAAGAAGTAACGCTGGTATAGGCGCTCCAGTTTGCGGGACTGGAATTTTTTTGACTGGAACACTTGCACTACCCTGAGCCAGCAGTCTGCAGCCGTCACCACCCCTGCTGCCCCATTGGGACCATCGTCGCCCATGTCACCGCTTCCTCCGTTACATCCCCCTTTCCTCTCTTTCAACGCACCATCTTCAAAGCCCAAGTTGACAGATTTCAGCCCCACCCCTTCCCCGGGAGCCCCTCCTCTTTTGCCGTAGTGGTCCTCCTGCCATCCACAACGGACGCCAAAGTTGCCCCCGCCTCCCAGGGCACCAGTCACCCCTCCGCGGTGGTGCTGATGGAGGGGTGCTCCAGAGGGGGGCTCCATAGCATCTGGGTCCCGCAGACAGCTCATGTAACGTGGGTTGCAGAGAGATGAGCCTCCTTTCCGTTTGGACTTCTTGCCATTGCGCTCCCCCCACGCAGTCTTGCGGTCATCCACTCTTGCAACTAGGAAACCACTGAACCAGGACATTCTGTGTGAGCAGAGAGAAGAATGTTTAGTAGAGCATCAGACGAAAGACATATAACAGCTATAAAACTTGAGAGGAACATGTCCTCCTTTGACTACTTGCAGGTGTTATTAATTTACCTGTTGGGGTTCTGGTACATGTCCCAGCCCTTTCCCTTGCAGCCGGTTCACTCATTTATCCCCGTGGACACAATTTTGAAGTAGTGAGGAGGGGTTTGTAGAGGCCACACTGCAGGGCCACAGGGTGGCCTAACTAGATGGGGTCAAAAGGCGTACCAGTTGCTTCACAATGCTTCAAATGTCTTGGCCAGGGTCAGTGAACAGAGACCAAGGTTAGGTAGAAGACCACTCTCTGCGGCCAGGTCTATCTCCACCGCTTCTGCTGGGTCTAGAGGAAAAATAAAACACATACAGTAGACTGTTTAAAAGCAAATGCACAAATAGATCTGGAATGGTGTCATGGCTCAAACGTGGGCAGAAGCAGATGTTTAAGGTGAGAAACGTCAGATCATGATAGTAATGTGGATGTCTTGTGCAGTCTATCATTAATCCCTACAGGTGTGAGACACATTAAAATAGATTTTTCACAACAGGCCTGACACATCAAAATGGCTTGTTGACATAGATCTGCTATCCCAAATCTGACAGGAATTAAAATGCATCATTGTCCACTAAATGTACAAAACTCCCATTTCCTGGACAACCGGACACACTTGAGATTTCATCTTATAACGACAGACAGATTAATAGAAGAAGAACAAGCTACTTCCAAAACTATGGGGGAGGATATGGCCCAAAATAGCTTGGGTTTCTTTAAAGGAGAATTCCAGTCAATTCCAACACATAGCTCTATTGTTTGTAAATTTGGAGTACTGTCAGTGGAGAGAAAAACAAAAAACAAAGGGTGCTGTCTACACTGTGTTATCCTCCTGCTAACATTAGCACCCAACAGGGCAACTTTTAAACTTGTTTTTAGCCTCTAAACATGTTTAATGTGTCATTACAAGTGCCTACCAAAGTGAAGTGATTTCTTTCAATTGAACACACAAATGCATTAAAGTTGTGTTAATTCAGCTCTGTTAAGATCGAGTGTTGATACTGCAAGGAGTGATTTTGGACCATCTGCAAACCAAAAAGAGATACAAACATATTTTCATATTAGCATTTGCTTCTTTTTTTTAAAAGTAAGTGCTGTAGTACAACTAGCAGGAGACAAGTTATAATTGAGGTATACAGCACGTTTGGAGACAATAGCTTATTTAATCATTTAATTGATAGCCTACATATTTTTGTTTTATCTCGTTTCTGTGTTGTAGTTTCTAGGCGGCCCCTTAACTCTCTAACACCGGAACTAAACTCTACTGAATTAGCAGAACTTTCATGCATTACTTTGACGTCTACTGCAGTCAGATTCACTGTGTTCACTAGGAAGGAATCGCTTCACATGGGTAGGCCCTTTTAATGACATTTTGGAGTCAGCTGGGCTGAAGATAAAGAGTGACTCCTTCAAGCTCTGTTTATTATCACAATCAGTGATAAAGGACCAGTAATAAATACAGATAAATGCCACTAGACAACAGAACACTGTCAAGACAAATATCAAGACAGTCATGGGAAACACAGCATGACAGGATCTGTAGGCCTGCAGGGTTAAACTAAAAGTTGTTGTAAAAATTACTAGAAAATCTAATTCCTTCCCTTTTAGCATTATATAACATCTATATGTTGCCATATGCCACTGTCGCACTGTTGCTTGATCTGGAGGAAACTACTAGAACTGTTGGGTCCTTGTAAATTCTGGAGTGTGGTCTATCTGTATAGTGTCTTGAGATAACTCTTGTTATGAATTGATACTATAAATAAAATTGAATTGAATTGAATTGAATATCACAGAGATCCGTGTAATTGTATTGTTGCTGGATGAAATCTGTGTGTAAAGATGCCCTATGAGCACAAAAGAAGGACAGAGAGTGGTAACAGCATGTGAATGAATAGCGTTTTAAATTCTACTCTCCATTTTATCATAATCTTTAATTAAACTTTTCCTAAAAAAGTCTGCTGGACATTCCTGTCAGTTTGATATTGTAGACGTTGTTTGACTTAGTTTAGTTTTTTTTTTTAAGTGTACCATCAATGCATGAAAGTTTATGTCCAATGGTATGTTTTATACCATTACCATACCCCTTAAAATAGTCCCCTGTAGGTATAAGGACTTACTTTTTTATATCCAAAGGAAAAGGTGTAGGGTGACCTGGTCGCATTTATGTCACCAATAGTAGGCTACTATAACGACCATTCAGCATTTTTATAATAGTAGTTAATTTAATAATAGTAACGTGGTGTGGTCTTTTGCGTCCTGATTGAATTAATCATCCACATATGCCTGAGCAACTGCTACCAGCTGATCTTACCAGGCCTCCACACACCCTGAGCTCCACAAAGTGCAGACACAGACGCAACGCAGCCGCTGCAGCCGCTTCTGTTGAAGCAAAAATAGCATTTCCTCGCCATATCTTGCCTGCATGCGCCTTCTCTGGCACATATCAGTCCAAGCCGTACCGCCCCCCGCGCGCACACACACACACACACTTCCCCTCTTTCTCCTTGTCCCTGACTCCCCTGCACAAGGTCGACCAGCTTGTACCCATTTGCAATCGTCGCGGTGTTGCCGCTCGCTTAGTGTGTGTGTGTGTGTGTGTGTGTGTGTGTCTGCATGGTGCTTGGCTGTAGCCTACTCTCCAGTTTCCCCCACTAGCGTTGGGAGAAGGGAGGGGAAGCGGAGAAGGGAAGGCGGAGGTTACTATTCATAGGGGACATTTTCAACCGGACAGCCGCTATAACTGGCGTTACAGCCACAGACAGCGGACATAAAGTAATTCATAGTGGGTTTGATGTTAGACAAGTCCGAAGCTGTGTTTGCATCAATCTCTCTCTGTGGCTCAGTTGTCATCCAGATGATACAGATTAGAAAATAGGTATGCAACGCGCTGTATGGCCATTTTTTCATTTCATTTCAGCTTGCGGATGATATGTTTGCGATCCGGTGTATAAATGCACAGGCGGGCCGTGTGTAAGGGCCCGCATTCAAACAGCGCAGGCTTCTTGTTACATAATACCATGGCCTATGTGACAACCATAGCGGGGACCATAAAACCATTCCGTTGATTTCGATAGTACAAATTAAGACACAAACACGCCTATGTCAGTGATGTAACCTATTTTGTGCAAATGTCCTTCAGCCTGCAGCAAACCAAAGCTCGCAGTTTACGTGTATTGACAAACATGAGTCTTGGGTAAATAAACAGAAATAAACACGTTGCTGCTGCTGCACATTCCTCTGCATCAATAGATGGAGGGCTAGCGGTGAATAAATGCTCTAAACCCCATCATTTACAAAGACAGTGGGTTCGTATAGCGGTAATCACATGGAGATGTTTAAGTTTAAAGTGATGTTATGACAGATTATCTGCGGGTGATGCAAATCATCATGAGCATCATGCAAATTGCGGTCTCCTAATGTAGCCAATTACCCCCCCTCAGGACTGTCAGTTGTAATAAGAAACATAATGATGCCACCCCCAAAAAGATATGTTGTAATTGGCCGCAAGTGGAAAACACGTACTGGCCGTGTATCCTATGCCACCAGCACCAGCGTGAGGCAGAGGCCTTACAGCAACTGTTGCCAGCTATGTCATTCACTCCGACAGACAGGGTTGACAGAGTGGCAGATGCGTCTACGGTTCATTGCAACAGCGTCTGAGACATTAGTGTGACAGGAGAACATATATTATATTATATGTCGGCCTGCAGTGTGCAGCAGCAGTTGCAGTCAGAAAGACGGACTCACCGTGTTCATCTTCTTTTTCTATTCCCCGACAGGACCGCAGACGTTGATCCGAGTCGGCGTGGTTCTCGGTCGGAGCGGTCAGGGTGGAGGACCATAGCCTACCGTTAGCTGTCCAAGGATGGTCCGGTTAAATTGGTCACCCTGTGGTGGATCTCCTCCTGTCGTCTTCTCGCTCCACTCCCTTTCCTCTCCTCCCCCTGACCCTCTCGGCTCCAAGCACCACTGTCAACACGGGGGAAATACGAACATCACACTTCCGGTTATTGCTTTTCAAATTAAAATCTTTCTAACGAGCAGATGTGTCGGAAGTGGGCTATTTGCAGCCCAACAAGCAATCACTTAAAGAAATCACATAAAGAAAAGATCAATACTTCTATGTCTGCCCCCCTCCCAAAAGTACAACTAGTATAATTTTCTTTATATAAATAACGAGATTTGCACCATAAATTGATGCAGAAAAGACTTAGAGACTAGACTTCTCTGTATTGATCCTTTTGGGATGACTCCTGCAAGGAAATTGAAATTTACAGCATCCATTTTAGCAAGAATACAGTATAGAAGACAGTATAAAGACAATAATAACAGTATTAATAATAATAATAATAATAATAATAATAATAATAATAATAATAATAATAACAATAATAATAATAACAATAACAATAACAATAATAAGAACCTTTGGCCATAAAAAGACATTAACCATAAATTATCAGTCAAAGGGGTCAGGTGTTAAAATGACCAAGTATTAATGTAAGTCCAGGTGTGTAAGTGTATGTATGTATGTATGTATGTATGTATGTGTGTGTGTATGTATGTTTTGTCCTCTCTGCCCTATTTCCTCCTCTCCCCGAGTGAGGAGTTGTATAGTCTGATGGCATGAGGGACAAAGGAGTCTTTAGTTTGAGAAAAATGAACCAGAATGCATAAAATCAAGTGTTTGACAAAAGTCGAGATCAAGTACAAGTCAAGGTTAAATTCATAGCCCAATATCGGAAATTTGCCTCAGGAGTTTTTACAATCTGTACAGCATACGACCCTCGATTTGGATAAGGAAAAACAATATACAATATAGACAATCCATTGGACAAAATGATGCATACGCTTTGAACATACTGAATATGAAAATTAATTGGATCCAGGAGGATGTCAAACAACGGGAGCCTGAGCCACACAACCTCTTGACCAAAGATTAAAGATACTTTTTTTACTTGTATTGCCTTTATTGATAGGACAGATTAATTCAGAAAAGTGAAAGAGAACTGGAGATGACATGCAGCAAAGTGCCGAACCCACGGCTGCTGCAACAAGGACTGGTGAGCTAACCAGGCGCCCCTCGCTATATGTCTGTTTCTATTTATTGTTTTAGTATCATTCTGAGACAATTTCCAATAAAGCTGATTCTGATAAGAAATAAAAGTGTGCAGGTCTACTCCACACAGCCATATCATTTCAAAATCTTAATATTTTCGTGTTACAGCAGGGCTTTCCCTCAGCATGTACTCAAACAATTGCATCGACCATGTTTTGTTGTTTGTGGTGGTGCTCTCCAAATTAGCCATCATGTTTCGGCTTTTAGTTTGAAATAACATTCCCCTTGGCTCCGGTGTCATGCTATTTTACTTTGGGTAAATTGACGCAGCTCACCTCCCTCAGCCCAGGCGCGCTGTTGCTCAGTCACACCACTCTCATTCCCACTTTTGATCAGCACTCCCTCTAGAGGTGAAGCCGTGTCTGCAGCGAGCCCGCGCCGGTCAAACATCACCAGCATTGTCCTAGAAAGAAAAAAAGTCATGTGGAGGAGGGAAAAGTCAGCTGACACCTTCATACTTTACCTTGTTAAGCTGGCATACAACAGCAGTAAACTAAGTACTCAGATCCTTTACTTAAGTATATAAGTAACAACAGCGTAGACACTCAATATGTAAAATGGCCCCAGAGTGTTACATTTAAGGTCTCAAAAGATGACATGTGCCTCAAGCCTAGTGGGCTCAGTTGCTTAGTTTTGCCCATTTCTCTAGCCAGATCAGTGATTAACTTAATTCAATTTTTTGTAAAAATCTAAATATTAAAAGTCTAAAATAATACAAATCCTACTACTACTACAAATAATCATAATGATTATAATAATAACTGCAGTAAATTTGTTAAATTTAACCAGGCTTATTACAGAATCTGGTTTATAAGAAAAGTCAGCATGTTTACAGAAGGTGACAAGGGATGGGGGAGTTAAAAAATGTGTTAAAAAAACAGAAATTAACAGAAAACAGTGAAAAGGTTACAATGGACAAAAATAGATAATAGTAATCAGTTGATCATCAGCAGAAGGCAGGGTGGTCAACATTAGCAATAAGGAATTTCACAACCTGTGAGGCAGGTCAAAGGTGAATAACCAGTCTGCTTGAGAGGGCCAGGGGACCGGTGACACAGGCTGGACTGCTCATGAAAAACAATTTGGGAACTGGAGGCAGGTCCTTTCGGGGGTCTGCCCAGATGCTGAAGCAACAGGTGAGGTTGCTCATGAAGATGGCACAAAGGTAGTCTGACTCAATGTACATTGCTGCGATATAGCCTGACATCGGCGCGTCTCTCACACCCTGGATGTCCCTCTCTTTCTGCTATCTCCGCTATCTATTTAGCAAGCCTACTGCATCCGTGTCTTGACGCTGCCCAGAAGGGTTGTGGCAATGTGAGACTAGCACAAAGGTAACCTGGTTCGAGACCTCTGAATCGTTGGCCACATCTCCAATTTGTTGAGTAATTGAGGCTCACAAGACTATAAAGCGGTAGAGATGAAAAAGTGGATGGTGCTGGACCAACAGAACCAAATCCGAGCTGTGCTGCATGTCATGCCCCTTTCTCCCATTTCCAGTGTGCCACTACACTCTTTATCTGTCCAATAAAGCAAAAATGACAAAAAATAATATAATAAATCTTTAAAACATATTGTGAAAGGCAATCGGATAATGTACTACTGTAGTCCGTCTTAAAGTTTCAGGTTTACCTATAGACAACATGCTTGCAGGTTTTGAGGAAGGGTAAATTCAGTGGTGGAATGTAACTAAGTACACTTACTCAAGTACTGTACTTAAGCACAATTTATACTTCTACTCCACTACAATTTAGTGGCAAATATTGTATTTTTTAACTCCACATTTAATAACTCGAGTTAGTTTACAGATTCATTCCTTCAATTTTGTTACTTTAAGGAAATTTTGATGCTAATACTTTTTACTTGAAAAGTAAGTAAGTTAAGACTTATTTTTAATGCATGACTTAGTTGAAACAATGTTTCGACAATGTTGTATTGATACTTCTTCCACCACTGGGTAAATATTAACAGCTGACCCTACACAACAAGCGTAATACTCTCTTTAACACACTGATTATTAACATTGTCCAAAAGGTCTGTAATGTGTAACGTTAATCCATATAGCTTAGCATAGCAATGTTGGCGTAGTATCAATACTGTAACAGTGGAGGGATAGCTAACTTTAGCATTGTCAAAACTAGCTACAGCAGCAACAGCAACAACGACAACTCTAGCTAATTTATATATGTATTTTTAGGTGTAGAAATGGAAAACCTTGTAAATTAGTTTGAAGAACAGTTCATGTTAGTAAGCTTACCCACTGGAGCTATTTCCTGACCAATTGGCTAGCTAGCTAGGTAAGTTAACGTTACGGCTGCTAGTGTTTGCTAGCTAACAAACAAGTAAGTGTACGAGTCTATTTTGGAGTTGGGAGTTGTATTTTTCAATTTATAACGTTCCACAGCCTAACTGCTATAATATCACTGCCTTAGGATAAAGCTGAATGAACCTAACACGTTTGACCACTAGAAGTGTCAGAGACACCTTCCTGGCATATTTACGTTAGCCTTGGGCACCTGGGTTACTCAGGGTTCAAGTCCAACCTGCGGTCAATTGCTGCATGTCTTCCCCCTTTCTCTCCCCCTTTCTCGTCTATTAGAACGGATTAGGCTAAAATGCCCAAAAATTATCCAAAAAATAAAATTACGTTTACCTTAAAAGTTGGTAGGCCTATGCTAACGCGTCAGCACAACTAACTTTAAAATGAATATTAACAGTCTATGGTCAGCACACAGCGAACTGCCTATAACGTTATTATAGCCAACCGTAGACCCAGCTAGAGCAACATTCCCATCATGTTTCTAGGCACCTGATGAATGTAACGTTAGTGAAGTCTAAAATTCACAATCCTTTCAACTCCAAAAACACCTGAGAAAATACATGGGTCTGTTTCTTTAGCAGCTTGCTAGTTCCTAGCTTTAGCTCACACAGGTGTTGTCACAAATGTCTGATTAGGCCTCTCAGGACCAAGGTGGAGGTTTGTGCAGATCAGCTCACTCTCCTGGTAGTTTTTTTGCACCTGTTACTGACTATTTACAACCTTATCAGTGTAATTACTTTCTAGCAGTATGTGCTGTTTTTTCCTTAAATATTTAAGTCTTTATTATGGACAAGCTACTACATTCCCAAGTGTAGGCTACAATTGGTAGATACTTCACTTGAGTAAATTCATTTTATTTTACTTTATAGTTCTACTCATTCAGACCGTACAAAACTTAAATCAACTAAGTTACGATTAAGTATTATATATTATAAGCTACCCCAGCAGTATTTTTAAGAGCTTAAACTAACTCCATCTTTACTTTCTGCAATATTAGTGATGCACACATTAATGCATCACTAATTATAATCCAATAATATATGTATTAATTTTTTTTACTTTTTGAATGTATGTAGCCTACTTTTAATGAAGCAAGATTTCTTACATTTTGGGCTATGATAACTTGTGAACTAGAAAATCATCAAAAGATTAGTCCAATAATGTAAATAATCGTAGTTGCAGACCATGTTGCAGACCTATTCAAAAGTTACAAAAGTCACAAATAATTGCTCCATCTCAACCAACTAGCCTACAATTGTCACAGGTGGTATTGTTCTGCATTACAGCAGTACTTTTACTTTTAATACTTTAAGTATATGTTCCTGATTATACGCAGGACTTGTAGGCAATTTGTAAGGGAGTATCTTTATAATGTGACTGTGGTATTGCTACTTTAACATAAATATACATAAAATATCTTAATACCTTTCCTTCCACCCCTCTTAAATGTCAAAAGAAAATTGTTTTAATGATTAGGCCTATTGTTCAAGTGTACTGTGTTACCAAAAAAATATCTCCTGTATTATAAATTCCAATATCCACTCTTTGAAGATCCCATACATATTTAACTGTAACAAACACATATTACACACAAATGACATGGAACACGGTGATTATATGGACCAACACGTATCTAAAAAGAAAAACAAAGATTAAAATTGAATACCTGTCCCCTCTTAAATGATTTTTGTGCCAGCTAAGCCAACCTTGACACCCCCGGCAGACACACACACATAGTACGGACCTGTACGGTTGTTCGAGCGATGACGCTCCAGTCAAATGGTTTATTTTAGCTCCGGCATTTTTCCTGCTCCTTTTACATTTTAACCCCCCGATGTAGATTATAACACACATTGTGTTTTTTTTTTTACCCTAGCTACCTTTTTATACCAGCTGATCTCGGATGCTTTTTTCCCCATCTCCATATTTTCCCGTTCCTTAGATGTATTTTGTGTCCCTTGTTTCCTCCAGTAACCCATGTCTGTGTGCATCCCGCCTCCCTGCGCTCTCAATAGATGGTGCAACTCAAAATGTCCAAATCGCCCGTAGACCCACTGTCTGCTGTGGAAACAGGATCTCAATCGCACTATTTTCAGGTAAATCCACCACACGTTTTACTCTTTTATTTACACATCTAACGAGTGAAGTGCGGGTGGGGGGAATGTTAAGCTAATGTCTTGCTACTTGTTGTTGAAATTGATGCGTCGCGATTTGGCAGCGAGCTACTTTTTGAAATATATTTATTTATTTGTTTTACCTCCGCCTTCACTGAAACTGCAGATTGATGCTTGATCGGTGAAAAGCCAGTGGGTACGATCATCAAGTAGGCTCGCATATGGTTATTATGGCTCTCACACATAAACACACACAGGATAAAATATCCTTGGGCTACATGTTGATACATTTGATGGTTAAGTCTGATCAGGCCTTTTAATTTTTTATTATTATTATTTATTTCAATAAATGTATTCACACTAATATAGGAAGCCAGCACATATCAGTAACATGAATAGCCTGTATGCTTTAATGTATTGGTGTAAAGGTACAGGCAGACCATGACTCTGACTCACCTGTAGCCTAAATCTACAGGGCCTGTCAACACTCTCACTGCAACATCCACGCTGTCTTATTAATGGTTTGTGTCACCAGAGGCCTGGGAAAAACCGGTCCCCTCTGTGCAGCTAGATTAATCTGGTCCTGAATTATATGTTATTTTGGCAAAGCAACAGCTGATTTCACACAGTGTCCTCCAAAATGTAGGCTTTTATTTTGTTAATATTACAAGAAAAGCATTTCAAATCAGCATAATGCAAGCTGTTATCATGCTATCTTTTTATGTATTTTTCCTTATTCTTTCCCCCTTGTGTGTCTCTTTCATCGCAGCTGCCCAGGAAGTTGCCTAAACGCAAGAGCCGCTTCAAACGCTCAGATGGCAGCACATCTTCTGACACAACATCCAGCTTTGTCAAACGGCAGGTAAAACAAAAGCTCCCGGAGCCATTTGTTGGCTTTCTTCTTCCTTATTTATGCATGCATTGTAGGCTACATCATGCAGTGGTACATCACAGTCACAGGCTGATTATCACACTGGTTTGCCAGTGGGAGGCAAGAACTGTAGCTTCTATGGAAAATGTAGGTCATGTTGTACTCTAAAGACTGAATAAACCTATAAGCGTTGGAGATGCTTTTTCAACTGGTCAGGTGTCTCTGCATTTTTTTGTTGGTATTGGTGCAGCGCCTATTTTTTTCTCGGATTTTAATTATTGCTGGAGAATCAAGAATCTTTTTTTGGACTCAATAGTTACAAAAAGACATGTGTAGGTCTGTATTTATTATCCTGTTATACAATACATGATTTTTTTTTCTTCTCTGCATTTTTATCCAAAGAGCTGCCTCCTTAGTTTCAGTTGAATTTTTTCGCCCAGTAGAGAGCAGCAAAATACTTGAAAAATGGCAGTGTGTTACATCAAAATCTCAACACATGTGGAAGAGTCAGATAGAGATTTGATGGTATTTAAGACAAAACTCTAACTGATTTCTGAACCTCATGATGTAACTGCAGGGCTGTTTCTGAATCATACCCAGGGGCGTCGGACTGGGGGATAAAAGGAGACTGAGTATCAAGGCCCTCATGTGAGGAGGGCCCAAAAAGATGCTGGTTTGAATAGCTGTGGATGCAGGGAGGGGCCCGTAGGAAATGCCTTTCTACAGGGACCAGAATT
>NC_048413.1:9038480-9116077 GCF_013103735.1 Etheostoma cragini
ATATCAATAAGCAATTTTTGGAGAATAAAAATTGGAGGTACTAACATACTATATATGACTGATTAGTTTATGTTGTTAATAAAAGGTTTTGAAAACATTATTGGTATAAACTAATGTAACTTAAAGTGGTCATAATCAATGCATTTATATTAAGAATGGATGAAATTACTGTGCAATGAGAAAGGGAGAGGGTTATCACCTGACTCTGCAGCTTTACGAAGCGTTCCGGCTTCTTTCGTCTCATTGTATTGGCTTTCTACCTCCTTATTTTATTTTTGGTTTTACTGGTTTCTAGCTAAAAGAAAGCCCTGATAAACGGGTTGTACATTACCTGCTCAGCAACAAACAACAGACAGACACGGTTAGTGGCTCGCTGGTGAACTTAGTGGAGCATTTAGCAGCTAAAAAGACAGATATTTCCCTCGGGAGTTGGTGGAGAGCAAACCAGAGCTAAAAGGAGAAAGAATATTGAACTTCTTGACTTGATTCATCAGGTGGACACAAACACCACTCCAAATGAATGCTAATGTTGCTCCGTGACAGCCGGATCTCTACAAACTGTTAAAGCACTGAACAATGAATGTAGAACTCCCCTGCTGTTCTGGCCCAAGAGTAAGATGAGTTGGCCCTCTCGAGGACTCGACTAGCTGGATGAAACACTTCCTTGTTGGCCCCTCCCTGTGGAGTTGAGGCCATTAGTGTTGCAGTGTGTAAAGAATAATCACAGAAGCAGAATAGGAAGGAACCGAGTTAAATTTAGCCCGCAGGCGGGGACATTAGCTGTAAAAAAAAAAAAAACACTAAAAGAAAACTAAACAAGACATCCTCAGACCAGACGATAAAGATGTACTCATATCATTACACCCTGCATTGCAGCTCAGATTCACCTGCAAAATACACTGTTTTCTGTTCAGTTACATTTATGGTAACACTGTTTTGTTTTAGTATTTGACAAGTAGCCAGTGTGCAGCAAAGGTCCACAGCCTCATGTCCAAACATTAATAATGAACAGCAATCAGAGCCCAGGCAGCGCTCTGTGTTCCAACATCATGAAACAGCTTGCTGACGTAACGCCTTTCACTTGCACCCACCACCATATTTATTCCACTTTTATGTCTGTGTGTGTTTGAGCGCGTTCCCAGTGAAGATAGGAAAACCGTCACAGTGAGAAAAATTCTGATTCATGTCTTTATCAGGCTGTAGCGCCGTCCTCTTAATCAGCCAGGTATGCAACTCTCTGACTGCCTCTATCTGTGTGTCTCTGTCTTCCCGTGCCCCGTCAACGCCTCCCTCCTGCTGTGTTATTCCCCTTTTCTTCTATCTGCGATGAGGATAGATATCTAGGTCTCACTCCACTCCTTCATAGCATTTTATTATGTTCTAATCTCATCTTCCCTCGAGATAGCCTCGCTTTATCTTGTCGTATAAATCGTTTATACACTCTCTCGTCTCTCCATCACTCAGTCACTCTCTGTCCTCGTAAACATCCTTCTCTTTTCAGTATATCTTGTCAACGATATTCAACAACCCCTCTCCACACACACACACACACACACACACACAACAACACCATCACCACCTCTTCTTCTCTGTCTTTCTTTCTATCTTTCCCATTCTTCTTCCTCACCCTCCTTTTCTATCTCAGTGCTGCTTTGGCACTGGTGCAGTGTTGCCTTGCAGAGCTTGTGAGTGCTAGAAATCAGATCTAGTTATCTAACATAGACACACACACATACATACACACACAGAAAAAAATAAACGAGGAGAGATGTTTGCTTGCCATTTCTCTTGGGCTTCAAAATATTTTGGATTAAATGAATACATTCTGAAGTGCAGAGAATGCTAAAGGTGTTGGTTGTTTTTCATGTATGGGCAGTTCTTTTTTTTGTATTTTGAGCCTTTTGTAGTGCCGTTTGCTAATTGGTCCTCCAGAGGATTCGTTTGTATACGTTGGCAAGATGGATGACCAGGACTAAATTACTGCACTCTGGAGGAGAGGACAACCAAAGTGAAAACTGTATTATGTGCTTTCTTTACACCTTGCTTTATGTGCAAGAATATGTTAGGTACCTTTATCTGAGGGTTTTCTAGTCTGTCTCATTCATCACTTTTATCTGTTATTCTTTTTCTTTCTTGTTTGTCTCTTGTCTCTCTCTCTCTCTCTCTCTCTCTCTCTCTCTCTGTTGCCACTTGGATTTGTTTTTGCTGCAGCTGTACTCTTTACTGACAGATTCAGGACTGAATTGCTTCAGAGAAGCCAAATAGATACCAAATATAGGAGAGCTCACACACAGTAACCAAAACTAGATCACCACTTCATATTCTTCTCCTTTTTCTGTTCTTCCCCTAAAAATCAGCATCATGGTTGCTGTCTTATTCTCTCTAATAATTAAGTATTTGTTTTGGCTACAAAATGCCAAAAGTCCATGTTGTTGTTTTCAAATATTTTGTTTTTTCTTGTAAACTGTCAAAAACCTAAAGATATTTAGGTTACCTTCCTTTAAGACAAATAAAGGCAAAATTACTCCACATTTCATATGCGGGAACCAATGAAATTCTGCCATTTTGCTTCAAAAAAGATTTGAACGATTATGAGTCCATTAAATAATGACTCTATTCAGCTCGACGGCTTATGACACAGACATTTAAGTAAATAACCACAGGAAAGCACCTTACAGGTCTAAAATAAAAGGCATCAGGAGCACCTACAAAGCAATCTTCACCACTTTGTGTAAAATGTCTCTTTGTGTGCTTTAATTTGTCGCTTTTAAGCATAATGTGCTAGCCATCCCTGGGATGTGTCCTTAAACCTCTTAAAATGAAAAATGATAAGCAGCATATATATATTTTGCTAATGAGGAGCTGTCCTTGGAGAATAAACATGGGGCACAGAGGATGTATATGTGCTGCACTGTGGGGGATGATGGAATGGATTGGGGCCAAGAAGGAGAGAAGAGGAAGCAGTTGCCTCCTTTGTGCTATATTTGGTCTACCAGAGGAGGGCTGGTGTGGGAGAGCAATGCATTGTGTTGTAGATACATGAATGTGTTCATGAATCCAGACACATATTTGCATGCACACCTGCACACAAAGAGTACAGAAACAGAAAGACAGATGAAATCATGAACAGCAACAGTAGATCCTCATACCTCATAGTTGTATGCCTCAGTCATCTTCACATGACTAGATGGTCCTAATGTAAGAAATGATTAATTACCGTACAAATAATATTTCTACCTCCTGACAGGGGTCGGCTGATTCGTACACCAGTAGACCGTCGGATTCAGACCTGTCAGCAGAGGAGGACCGCGAGGCGTATCGGCGTGAAGCCGAGCGCCAGGCACAACTGCAGCTCGACAGAGCTAAGGTACGTCACGCAGGGATTTACACTGCTACAAACTGTAGTGTTTTAACCGTTTTATAAGTCAAAATATGTAGACGTCTGGAGTCACAAGTAGGCCTCTACTGCTCTAGAAGAACTTCCATACATGTCCTAAACGTAGGAAATATGGAAAGTTGTCTACCAAAATATTTGTTGCCAGATCCCCTGAAAGTTGAAAAAAAAGTTAGACAAGTTATATCTAAACCAGTTACTGCTGTTGATGAACACAT
The DNA here is from genome assembly GCF_013103735.1 of Etheostoma cragini. NCBI lineage: Eukaryota > Metazoa > Chordata > Actinopteri > Perciformes > Percidae > Etheostoma > Etheostoma cragini. The sequence goes on from NC_048413.1 coordinate 9,042,093, forward strand.
CCGGTTGAGTGTTTGTGTCAGTATTATACACTACAGTGTGATCCAGTTTCAGTCACAAAGACCAGTTGAGTTGCTGTGAACTGACTTCTACTCTAAACTTACTATCTGTAAAGAATTGTGAACCGAAGACATCATTAAGTCAAACAAAAGATTTAGTCAGCCAAAATGTTATTTTTAATGCAAACCAGTAGTGGGAAACAAATTGTTTAGCAAGTCTCAAGTAAATCTCAGATCTTGGCTATAAGGTCCGAGTGCAGATCTACAGGTCCCATGTCACGTTCAAGTCAGAGTGGCTCAAAGTTGTCAGAAAAATAAAGAGTTGATTAGCTGCACTCTTTTTAGTTAGTGTTTCATCAGGGCTTAGGGCAGACATTAAGTCTACTCAAAAGTCTAAAGTCAGCAGTTTCATGACTAAAGTCCAAACCACATGTTTGTACTGCATCCACCACTGACAAGTGTTTTTGGTATGTTTGTACAGTCCAAACCTGTAGCGTTTGCAGTAAAAACGAATGTGAGTTACTGCGGAGCTCTGGATGAGGACTGTCCTGTCCAAGGAGCTGCAGTCAATTTTGATGCCAAAGACTTCCTGCACATCAAAGAAGTGGGTGATTATCTGTTGTTAATGGTGATGCACACCTTTGTTACATTAAAACCAGATATACAGTATGTGACATGGTTCTATTTTGTCGTATTGAACTTAACAGAAGTATAATAATGACTGGTGGATCGGCCGGCTAGTAAAAGAGGGAGCAGACATCACCTTCATCCCCAGCCCTCTACGACTGGAGGCGATGAGACTTAAGCAGGAGCAGAAACAAAGGTCAGTTAATAGTTTCAAACGTCTCACAGGACTCATTTCCACAATATAACTTTGATAATTTAGTGTGTTGTTGCAGGAAAACAGGGGGTAACTCCTCGAGTTTAGGGGACATGGTGACTGGGAGTTGGAGGACCACACCGCCATCTGCAGGTGAATGTAAGTATTACAAATCTTTCTCTTATTCATGCTAAAACAAAAGACTTTTTCCTCTGCTGTCTTCTTCTTATTTCGTTGCTTGATTGTTATTTCCTTGTTTTCACAAGCCAAACAGAAGCAAAAACAGGTAGGTTTTGATACTTTATGATGACAACATCTGCTCATAATACACAGTTTTTGCTTCTTTTTTTCACTTGTGTTTTGGAGTATCTGCAGGTCTTGAGAGTCTTAAAAAGGTCTTGAATATTTTTCTTGACTGCTATACACAGTAACATTGATTACTCAACATTATTTTTTTTTAACAAGTTGTCGGGAGACATACATATATATTACTTCTTCTATAGTATATCTCTAAACTACAAGTGTGACGGTGGATTGTGCATGTGCACGGCTGTTTAACCGTTTTGTGTGGCGTTATTAGATATTATTATTATTTTGTTATTATTACTGCTAGTCACAGTAGCTAGGAAGCGCATTGTCTCATATTAGGCAAGTGGCCATTTAGCAAATAAATGACATATTGTAAATTGGTCGATTCTTTTTTTGCAACTCATCTGGGTCCAGGTCAAGTTAGTAGATCAATAATATTAATAAGAATAATGTAAATGTACTGACATACATATGATATAAATTTTGACAATTAACTTCAGAAATAATTATAGGCCTTATTGCCTTACTGGTTCTTTAGCATTTGTTGACTGTTATGACCATGAGAAGGGTATTACATGTAATTCTAAGTGGTATTTAAAAGTCCTCAATCTAACTTGATGAACTCTGCCAAAACCCTGATCGAGTTCTTTTTAGCTTTTCACCACAAACAAACCCAACCCCCATCATTTCTAACACCTGTGCTCTCTGTTCTTCATCCCCCTCCCCTCGTGGTCCCCTATTTCTGGCAGGAACACGTTCCTCCCTACGACGTGGTGCCCTCTATGAGGCCAGTGGTCCTCGTGGGACCATCGCTGAAGGGCTATGAGGTCAGCCTCCCCCATTTCACCTCCAGCAGACAGAGAATGACTCTCACTCTTTTTGCTGATAAAACTGTTACTGCACTGCTGCAATTTGTTGTTTGAATCAGATTTAGGGAACCTGAACTAAGGCAGAGATACAGTATACATATATATATATATATATATATATATATATGCTAACTTGGCACTATACTAAATATTTTACTTCTGGGACCTGTTCATCACATTATCCATTAATCTTTAAATTATTTCCTATTATGTAACTTATTGTCTTCTTATCTTCAAAGAGGAACGTTTTAATACAACATACTCTTTCTCCGGTGTATTTTGAAAGAAACATGAATAATGTATACTACAATTTTACATTTGCATACAATTTGCAATTACAGTACATTTATTTCTTGTTTTTTTTATCATACAGATCCTTTATGATAGATTTTAGATAGAAAAATTCAGACTAGAAATGATGTCCTGGAAAATGCTTTACTTATTATCTAATCAGACAATTAGGATATTACTTTATTTGATCAGCGATTGATTACAAACACAGCATTCATTCATACAAAACATGCATTGTGTTTAAAATTATAATTTAGTACTCTTACTCAAGTAATTCTTGTCATGTCTACTTGTAACTCTTCTCAAGTTCTTGTTTTTATAAAGTAACAGTACTTTTGTCTGGTTGTTTTGGTATCCTGATCAAAGCAAATCATAATTTATTTTGGAGTTCTGTTTGAAAAGTCTGTCACTTACCTCTCATCTTCCCACGTAGGTGACGGATATGATGCAGAAAGCTCTTTTTGACTTCCTGAAACACCGATTTGAGGGAAGGTCAGTAAAATAGGACTATTGGAGAATAGTCTCCGTAGATGTGGAATGTTGGGCCTTCAATAAATCTGATCACAGCATATTTTTCTTCTCTATATTTGCGGCAGAATCTCAATCACACGTGTAACTGCTGACCTGTCTTTAGCCAAGAGATCTGTCCTCAACAAAAGACCCATAATGGAGAGATCCAACACTCGCTCCAGCCTAGGTGACTAATGTCAGCATGAAAACTCCGGAAATCTTTGGGAAGAAAGAAGCAATGAATTCAAACTAAAAATGTAACGTGTCTTCTGTGCAGCGGAGGTTCAGAGTGAGATCGAGAGGATATTTGAACTCGCTAAAACCCTGCAGCTGGTGATTCTGGACGCGGACACCATCAACCATCCCGCACAGCTAGCCAAAACCTCCCTTGCACCCATCATAGTCTATGTGAAAGTTTCCTCACCAAAGGTACAGTAGGTCACTTCACTTATGAATTTCAGCTGCCTCATCTTCCTCAACCTTTTAATGGTTTCTTTACCTCTTTTCTCTCAGGTGCTCCAGAGGCTGGTCAAATCCAGGGGAAAGTCTCAGAGCAAGCACCTGAATGTGCAGATGATGGCTGCAGACAAACTCTCTCAGTGCCCACCGGTGAGTCCAGGATGTCTTTCTAGTGCTCTACCATTTGGTTTTAGTTACAAATATGAAAACATAAAGGTACATACATTTGCTTCCATTCCTCACGTCTTAGTCCGTCCAACAAGAATGGGAGAAACGGAGGAAATCATGGGAGGAGAGAGAAAACAAGGAGATAGATAGATAGATAGATAGATAGATAGATAGATAGATAGATAGATAGATAGATAGATAGATAGATAGATAGATAGATAGATAGATAGATAGATAGATAGATAGATAGATAATTACTGATCCCAAAAAAAAGGGAAATTACCGTGTTACAGCAGCACACGTACATTAGTCACACAACACAGAATATAAATATAAATGAGATTCTAGGAAAAAATATACATCCATACATGTATACACACATTGTAAATATGAAATAATAATAATAATAATAGGAATAAAATATAAGAACAAATATTTAAATATATACAGGATCGGAAAAACTAAATGTGCAACTGCTTAAATAATATGCTAAATGTTTGCTAAAATGTAAATGAACCAATTGTGCAGGTTGCCTTTAGTGCAGTATTGTGGTGTCTAAAAGTCTCATCTAGCACCCAGTGATGACATGTTAAAGAGTTTTATTGCCTGTGGTCGGAATGATTTCCTGTAGCGGTCCGTGCGGCATCGAAGCTGTCGGAGCCTCTAAGAGAAGGAGCTCCTCTGTTGGACCAGTGTGGGGTGGAGAGGGTGGTCGGGGTTACCCATGATAGATAACAGTTTGTTCAGTGACCTCCTCTTCACCACAGCGTCAAAAGTGTCCTGTTTGCAGCCGATCACAGAGCCAGCCTTCCTGATCAGTTTGTTCAGTCTGTTTGTGTTGTGGCTCCGATGCTGCTGCCCCAGCAGATAGCGGAGGAGAACAGAGCGCTGGCCACAACAGACTAGTAGAACATCTCCAACATCCTGCTGCACACGTTGAAGGATCTCAGCTTCCTCAGGAAATAGAGTCTGCTCATCCCCTTCTTGTAAACAGCAGTGCTGTTGACCTTCCAGTTCAGCCTGCTGTCGATGTTGACACCCAGGTATCTGTACTCCTCCACCATGTCCACGTCACTTCCCAGTATGCAAAGGGGCTGCGGAGCCGTTCCTTTCCTGAAGTCGATCATCATCTCTCGGGTCTTATCCACGTTCAGCAGCAGGTGATTCTTACCAGACCACTCCACAAAGTCATCCACCAGTGCCCTGTACTCTCCCTCCTGTCCATCCCTTATACACCCAACAACTGCAGAGTCATCAGAAAACTTCTGTAGGTGACATGACCCTGAGGTGTACTAGAAGTCTGTGGTGTATAAATTGATCAGAAAAGGAGACAGCCCAGTCCCCTGTGGGGCCCCCGCACCACTCACCACCACATCAGACAGAACACGGTCCAGGCAGACAAACTGTGGTCTGTCTGTCAGGTAGTCAGTGATCCAGGAGACTGTGGACGCACCACACCCATCACCTGCAGCTTCTCACCTAGTAGCAGTGGCTGGATGGTGGAGGAGGACCGAGGAGCTAAGGGACGTGAGAGACCCTACGGATGATCGGACAGGGAATGAGTGGAAATGGGCAGGTTCACCACTGCAGAGCTGATGAGGGAAGGTAGAAAAGTCTGAGAGAGATTTAGTAAAGAATGACAATTAACAGGTTAGGGTAATGGGAATGTGGCTGGAGGGATAGAGGAAGTATGTAACACACATTATGAATGAATTATGAATTATAACAACTGACCTTTTCATCCAGCTTGCTATCTTTCTTTCTGACCAATATGACCTAACTGTCCAGAGAGAGTAACAATTACATGATCTTTACAAACATAATGATAAAAAAATATACTTATTCTATGGATATATTTGCCACTACATGATACACTGTTTATCAAGCTGTACACCTATACAGTGAACTTTTGTAACACACGATGTTGGAAGCTGCGTGAAATTATTTCCTTTCTCATTTTCTTTTTTTGTTTATTTGCAGGATATGTTTGATGTCATTTTGGATGAGAACCAGCTGGAAGATGCATGTGAGCATTTGTCTGAATACCTAGAGATCTACTGGCGTGCCACTCATCTTCCACGCATCACCCCTCTCAACCCCTTATTGGAGCAGAGTCTAATGACCCCGCCTTCTGCCATCTCGAGTCTACAGGTGAGTTTGTCTGGATCTGTTTAAAATGCACTGTTTTAATGCTGTTTTAAGACTACTCAAGTAGGAATCCTGTTTTGAACCTGTTAAATGTTGTCACTGTCTTTACCAGCTCTTCCCATCTCCAAATTCTCACTCCTTTGTTTTGATTTGATTGTCTCCGGTTGTTTTGTCTGTCCTGTCACTCATCCATGCTTAACATTTTTGCAGTTTTCTGAAACACAGGAATTAATTGAGTGATCGCTTACAAAATGGGGTGAGTAGTAGGGTTTATACATATATATATATATAAATATTTAAATTTGCATTCTGAACCCCAACAATCCCCTCTTACACACATGTGCACAACACAGCGGCTGAGACAGTGAATGAACAGCATTTTATTCATTCAGATCTCACCACAGAAAGGTTATGTGTTTTTTCTTCATTGCATCCTGCCTCCTTTCCTTTAGTTGATGGTCTCAGGTGAATCACTGCTCCACAAGCTTTCTGGGAGGAAATTCACAAAGCAGCTCCAACTTAATACCATAACTGAGAACATCATGTTAGGAAACGGAAACATTTGTTTGAATTGTCAAAATCTGACAATTTTTCTCTATTTTCAATTGGGGTTGATCCTTTTTCCAAGCATGCTTTGTGAATAATGCCCCCGCTCACAGTGGCGCATAACCTTATCTTGAATGACAATGCTAATTAAAAGCATTTGATGATGATGATGATGTATTCACTGGAACAAAAAGCAGTTTACTCGACCATGAGCATAGACCATAACATCAGCACAGAAACATTTTATGTTCTGGAATACCCTTCCTAACCATTCATTCAACTGTTTCACTGGCATTTCTTTTTGTTGTTGTCTGTAGTATTAATCTGTTGACATGCAGACAAAGCACTGTAAACGTAAAAGGACTTTGAAGAGACTTTGCAAACACTGCTGCATGCCAGTTATTCAAAGTAATAGTTTGGATTTTTTGAAGAGGGGTTGTATGAGGTACTTAGCCATAGTCAGTGTAGTACGTACAGTCGGCACATGAAAGTTAAACAATGTACTGCTGTGGATGGGGGCAGCAGCTAAATTTTTTTTTCCAACTAAAAATGGCCCATTTCAATAAGAACGTCATTTTAAGTGTACACTATATTTAGAATATTTTCACCATTTTACCTTGCTGTCAGACAGCCCTGGTTAAGATGATGTGGGGGGGAAATGAAACCTTTCCGTGCTCTTCAAAGCCAAAGCCGCTACACTCCATTGATAAAAACATTCATAAAAAACGTAAATTTACCTCACAGAACACGAGAGTTGCTGCTCTACACCTGTCGCAATCAGTCAGTTGGTTTTGTGAGGCTTTGGTGCTTTAGAGGGTAAGGCTCTAACAAACCTATCAAATGATCAAGGCAGCGGTAGACCATCAACTCCCGTGTTCTGCATTGATAAAATTCAGTTTTTTGTCAATGGGGTCTGGTGGCTTTGGCGAGAGCATAGAACAGCTTCAGTTCCCCCCCCCCCACATTAACTTAAACAAGGCTGCAATATGACATGCCCATATCTGGGTTGAAAAAGTTACTGGTCGCTGGGATGGTTCCGGCTTGTTGAGTGTAAAAATACTTATTCCGATGTAAAAGATGGTAAAAAAAAAATGTTACTAAATAAATGAGAAAATTAAATGTTTGAGTAAATATAGTAATATAGTAAAATAAGTGTGTTTGCAGCCATTGTGGACAAGGGGAACAATTGCAGCAAAGGACAACTTTTTTAATGTACACAGCACATGGGCAGGTGAATGTTGTTTTAAGATAGATTTTCTTCAAAGTTCAAAGTCCTTGATGTAGTGTTTGCATTATTTTGTCTACCCTCTGTGTGTTTGCTGTCTATGGGAACTGTCTATGATGTTCTGTTAACAGAAAGTCTGAAGCTGTTTTAGGATGTTGTGCTGTTTTTTGGGAGCTTTCTTTTGATTCTCTTTCTCCCCCTCCCTCCGCGACTTAAATCCTCCAGAACAAGAACCAGCCTCAGCCTTGTGAGGCCGCGGGCTTGGAGGGTGAGGAGGAGGAGGAGGAGGCGGGTGAGGAGGCCCACTCCCCCCTGGAGCAGGACAGTCTTATGCCGTCTGACGAGGCCAGCGACTCCCTGTCTCGTGGCCGGAGGGGGAGCCCGTGCCACAGGGGGGCTGCTGAGGATGAAGAGGAGGAGGAGGAAGAAGAAGAGGAGGAAGAGGAGGAGGATGAGTTTGCCTCCCCCTGCCATGCTCGCACATACAGGGACATGTACCCCCCTCACCGTGGGCACACTGGCAGTGCCCACAGTGCCAATGGGCACGAGTCACAGGACAGGCTGCTCCATCGTGAAGCTCAGCGAGGTCACAACCAGAGGAACAACCGCCAGCGCAGCCGCCCTTGGCCCCGAGACACCTACTAAGGAACAAAGCCCCCACCCCCGGCCTCCAGATCAGCACATAGAACCCCCCCCGCCCTCGAGCCCTCCGACTGTCATATTTTCCCAAACAAACGATTTAGAGATTAAGAAACTTGCACCAAATCAGCTCCAAATTAGAAACAAATGCCCCGTTATTATAAGAAGACAACTTTAGGTCTATTTTATAAGAATTTAGAGTCACTCACTTCCAGGCTCCCAGGTAGAATTTATCTTTAGGGGATGCAATAACCTCTCCAGGGTCATGTAATTCAGATTTAAGTCAACAGGGCTACTCACCTCTGCAATGGAAAGGTTTCAGGCTACCAGCTGTAGGCAAACTCAAACTTTAGCTGCTTTGCCTAAGGTTTCTCTATTGTAGGATGTCTCATATACTGGCCTTAAAATTCCTAAGACTTTTAACTATCTTTACTATTGCATGTATGAGTATAATTATTTGAAAACTATTTGCACATTAACGTCAGAACAGGAACCGAATGATCTTTACGGATAAACTAATGTAGGAATGTCTACTGTTGAATCCATTTATGGGAAATAGTAATGCATTTGATCACAATGTATATAATGAATGGGCACCTGGTTTGTTTCATTGCTACTATATTTGTTTGATTTTGTTAATATGGACTTCTTTGTTGTTTCACAAAAATGTTGCCACCCATGTGTTCACTCATACTCTGAAAACGGTGAATGGAGAGACACACACGCACACACACATCCGAGTTTCTGAATGGTCACACTTTAAGTGACACCTACAGTACAGTGTGTTCTGGGCATCACTTGCCTTTGCTGTTGCACAATCACTCTCAACACCTTGAAGAAAAAAACAATCTCAAAATGGGCACAGAGAATGTAAACACAACTTAGAAAGGGGAATGTTGTCTTTTAAAGGGTGAATTATTTGCCAAACTTGCTCGTTTACATCGAACCATTCTCATATGTTTAAGCACATGCTGCAGCTCCTCTTCAGATCTTCAGAGAATGTACGTTTGCATGCCTTTTTGCACCTCCAACACCACCCGGTGTCTCCAAACCCAACCGTAATTCGATTGTAGCACGTTATTGATTGTAGCATCCACAGTTCCCACACTTATCTCACTCCCCTTGTACGTCTTTGCCAAACATTGCGTCACGTACTGCAGTTTGATTAGATTTTGATCAAAGCAGGTCCTCAGGTGTAAGTCCTACACACTTATCGCGCTCAACTCCACGTAACGAATGTGTCGTGCTCCTGAAGGACTCGTAGCACCCGTGACACGATGCCATTCTGTTTCTGCACCATTATTAGTTTATGAGCCGATGAGGAGTTCGACGCGATGCAGACGAGCAGCGAGCCACTTCATGAAATGGGGTCGATACTGTTAACAGCCGGCTTTAGGAAATACTGGTTTACTGCTTCCATGTCTCACAGGTATCTCTATCTAGTGTTCTGTATATTTTGAAGACAAAAAAAAATCAGCATGATTGAAAAAAATCTATGCAAGTGTTGCATGAAATCTGATTGTTTCTTTTTACAGTTAAGTATTTCAGTAATGCATTGATTCTGATTCTCCTTGTTGTCTTGTAGTGATAGTCTTGTCTTTGGGGCTACTCACTCCTCACACACTAACAACACTATTACTAAAAAAAAAAAGAAAAAAAAAATCAGAATGCATCACTTTATTTATCCACAAACATTAATATTGGGGACATTTTTTTTCTTCTATCCACAATATTGGGTGGACACCGGTTGACGCACTTTTAAAAGTCACTTGCTTAAAAATTGTCCCGGTCCCAGATCAGGCACTACAATTTTTTAATTTGTGATAAAATCGAATGAGTGACTTATTAAAGCCCTGCATGTTTTAGTTCACCAATTAGCTATTTTCATTATATTTTGGCAGAGTATGTTTTTCAAAGCGGACCAATTTAGCAACTGATAAAGCAGTTGAGGTTTTTCAATTTATGAAGCACAATTTTTACAAGGGTTATAATTTATAATTTAGTTTCCTCTGTCTTATTCTGTATGCAATACTAAGCCTAAACATTGAAAAACTTTAAACGCCTTAGACCATCTGGACTTCCTGTTTTTGTGTGAGTAGAAAAAAAAAAATTGCACTACTTTTCTTTGGGATGGTTGCTTTGTAATGCAATAACTGCACTAAATATAACCGTGTATCCACCTGACTACCACAGCGTGCTAGCGTGATCCAACACGCCTCTTCCCTCTATTTATCAAAAGAGACAGCAAATGTGTAAAAAGTGAGACATTTCCTGCCTGATGCTGTATAGAATGCTTTCTATTTGAAAATAGATTCACAATGCTAAGTAAAATATGACTTAAAATAAACATGACATTTTATGTACATTTAATTGTGTGGGTCTTTTTTTTGTTTCATTATAAAGCACTCAATATATTTTTAGTAGTGCCATGAACTTTTGTAAAGACTTTAATTGTCCCCAAAGTTTGACTTTTCCTCTATCGCCACCATGAGGTCGATATTTGTGGCTTTTAAGTGAACAACTATTGGATGGATTGCCACAAACTTTGGTGCACATATAAAGTTCCTTTTAAGGTTTAATCAGAATAAGTTTGATGATCCTCTGACTTATGTGTAGGTACCATAGACTGTAGAAAACCAGCCACATAACTGTCATCACAACTGGATTCAAACTGTTAAACAGAACTACATGACATCACAATTTTCCAAATGAGGTTGTCATGAGTGAGAAACGTTTTGGCCAAAAATATGCTGTTAATGTAGGGCCTCGTTGTCCACAGTAAATGATCAAATGTTTTCAGCAGCTTTAAACAAATATGTTGGTTGGCAGTTGTTTTCTCTGAAATTCAGAGATGATCTGAATGCTATTCACAGATACCACACAGGTAAGATTCAGGCACGCACATGTAGAGGAGCAGGAGTAACGTGGCGTTGTGATTAAAGGTCTTATTGTTGTGTTGCCAGGTTGGTTCAGTGGTAAAGCAGGTGCTTTACACATGTACTTCGAGGTTGATGCCTTAACGTCCAGGGTTTGAATTTCAACTGTGACGATTCCCTGCATGTCTTCCCCCCGTTTCACTTGCCTGCGCTAAATTAAAGGCGTAAAAGCCCGAAAAATAATCAAAAAAAAGAAGTCTTAATTGATAAATGGCTTTTTCGTAATAAATTAGAACTAATCATCCTCAGCGGGTTACTAAAAAACATACTGTACATGTATACAATGTATCCATTTGTGTTTCTGATTTATTGCCTTTTGGAGGAGTTCCGACATGTTTGTGGTTTGTTAATTTTGGGCTTTGGTCTTTAACTGCAACTACCACCTGTTGGCCCATATGCAAAGCAGGACATATACCTTAATGAATACATTAAAGAGTGGCAGGCTCAGGTATAAACCTGCTGATTTTACTTGACAAGTTTAAATTGTTTAATGAACAAGTCATGTAAACAAAGTTATATATAAAAAAAAATTTTTTAAATGACTTCTGTACCCCTTTGTTTCAGTGCTTTTAGTTAGCACTATCAAAGTATTGGGGAAAAAAAACCTCTTCCCAAGATATGTTTTTAGACAGTTATGAGCCGGATGTCAGTCAAATTTGCTGTATTCACAACTTACAAATGTTTCCATTTAAAATGACATGCAGAATGCATCTGAAGAAACTGGGTGGGACTTCGGTCATTGGTCTCTTAAACAGTCAGGAAACTCAAATTATGGTTCACAGAGAAGTAATAAAGGATAGCACTTACTACTCATCTACACTCGCATCCTGGTTGGTATTTCTTACATTAGATAGCTGAAGAGCAAGATCAATTACATTATCACATCTTGGTTTTAGAAGGAAAAACAAAACCACTACAACTGACTCTACATTTACACATCTTTGAATGAGTAGAAATATTCAAATTCACGCACATTGATGACAAACCGCCCATGTTTCGAGTTTAAAATCCGAAAAAACTGTGTGGTGATGATTTTTGCACTAGTGAGAGACTACTGCCTGGCTGAAAAGACAAAAACAGACCAACAGCAAAAGAGAAAAATAAGGTAAGAATAAAAATACCTTGAGACCAAATCCTGGATGTAAAACAGAGAAATTCTGTGCGGATACAACATGACAAGACACTGATGAGTGTGTGTTCAGCGTATAAAGTCCAATTCTTATGGAAACATCTGGGATATTCAGGCAAAGATGGTCTCCTCGCGTCTCTTCTTGGTCAGGATGGTTCCAGGTTTGTGCTGAGCCTCCGGGTGGTTGGTCAGCTCTGGAGGGCAGGTGGAGACCGGGCTTTCCAGGATGGCCTGCTTCAGGTCGTAGAAAACTGCCGAGTCCTCTTTGGTAAGGAAAGTCAAGGCCATACCACTCTTACCGGCACGACCCGTACGACCTATACGATGGATGTAATCTGGAGGAGGAGGAAAACACCAACATGGCTTAGCAATTACTTTCATGTATTTGTGTTAAGAATTTTTACTTTTCACCAAATATACTGTATATATATCAAATTACAACAAAAATACATACATAATGGAAAAGACCAATAGGGAGAATGAGGCTTCTTACCTTCAATGTTCTTAGCCATGTCATAGTTAAGGACCATGGAGACGTCATGGATATCGATACCTCGACCAGCAACGTCGGTGGCCACCAGGATATCTTTGGCTCCTGCCTTGAGGTTGGAGAGCGCAAACTCTCTCTGCTCCTGGCCTTTGCCACCGTGCAGTGTGCAAGCATTGTACTGAGTGAAGAAAAGACAACAGAGGTTATTGAGAGCTTACTGCTAATTGTTGATGAAACAGGACTGACTTTAACATGCTCAAAGGAAATGAATGCTAACACAATGTTGTTTAGCTACATTAATGACACAAAGTACAGCTGAGGCTCATGGGAATGCCACTAGTTTTCCAGGTATATGGTCATAAATCCAAGAATCAGACAAACAAAAACATTAGAAAATCGGATCATGTTTGTACCAATAGTCATCTTCTAACGTTTTTGATTGTTGCTCATTTAGTGGACACGGACATTCAATGTTATGAAGAAAAACGTAACGTAAAGTTTTCACGTGACTTACCCCCATCTTCTCCAGAGACTTAGCCAGCACGTCACAACCCTTCTTCTGGTTGACGAAGATGATGATGGGAGGCTCAAAGCCATGCGACAACACCTCCAGCAGCTTCTTCCTGCACCACACACACACACACAATCCAAAACCACTCAGTAAGACATTTTGACATAGACTGGATATTTGATTTTTAGTTAATGCGTTTGTGTCCGTCTCACCTCTTCTCTCCCTCTGACATTAGCAACACCTTCTGTTCAACCCTCTCGTGAGGTTTGCCAGCAGACCCAATGTACACCACAGCAGGACGTCTCAAATAGCTCCTGGCCAATCTCTCTACAGCTGCAGGCATAGTGGCCGTGAACATAACCGTCTGAAAAGGTGCAAAAAAAATAAACAAAAATAAAGCTTGAAAACACAACTAACAGTGAAGGCAGCTGGCCCACACACAACAGTCTTTATAGAATTTATGTTTGACCGATAAACATACTTGTCTGTATTTATGTTTTCCAGATTCAAAGTTCAGCATCATTTTCTCAGGGTCTTCTGCTTCGTCGGTGTCTGGTTTCTGATTGGTCACTGGGATGTACTCCAGAATCTTCTGGACGTCGGGCTCGAAGCCCATGTCAATCATACGATCTGCCTCATCGAGGACCACATAGGTGCAGCGGCCCAGAACCAGGTACCGGTTCTCCAACACATCGATCAGACGGCCGGGGGTGGCGATCACAATCTGTTAGTGAAGGAAAACACAGTTGGTGAATGTGTGTGTTATGCGTGCCAAGCATTGTTACCTTATGACGTCAGAAAACAGTGTGTTTACATTGTCTGAAATAGTTTTTGTTAAGATCTGGTAAGCCAATTACACAGCTGCTAAAATCACACCAACCAAATACATTGTACCACATATTCTCCTTCATTGTAAGTCTGTTTGTTTACTTTTTGCCAAATGTGTACCATTAAAAAGGTGTTTTGAATAATCCGATAAACAATCAAACTGAAGAAAACTTCCAAACGAGATGATTACCAGGCCAGATCTGAAGCATCTTTTTTCTATGATTTCTATGCAGATTTATGGACAGTTATATGTGACAGACAGAGACATTTTTTAAATCCTCAACGAGTAAATGTTGCGCTGGAACAAACTGTGTGTATTGATATTTAAAAGCCTTTGAGTTAGAAAACATAATGAAGAATTTTTTTTTAAAACTGATAATACACAGTGCTACAGAACATACTTTTGTGCTTGTTGGATGTTAAAGGTCCCATGGCCTGAAAATTTCACTTTGAGGTTTTTTTACATTAATATGAGTTCCCCCCGCCTGCCTATGCCCCCCCCCCAGTGGCTAGATATGGTGATAGGTGTAAACTGAGACCTGGGTAAGGGGCAAGGGGCCTGCCCTGTCCTGTTGAAACTGCTTCAATGTTTCTATTATCTGTTTTATACATTGTCTCTTTGCCTTTTTTATATAACAATTTTCTTTCTCTATACTAATTTCCTATGAACTTTTCCATCAACATGCCCAGGGACTACAGGTGGAAAATAGAACCTGGCACAACGCGTATTTTCTTGTTGCACAAGATTGTTTTATTGTGCTCTGTCCCGGTCTTATAATAAATAAATGACAAGGTTACCTCCCCTTTCTCTCCTTTGCCCGCCCAGAGAATTTGGCCCACCCATAAGAAAGAGAGACATATCATGGCTTGAAAACAAGTGAAGCATGGTAGTTGGTCAAGGCCACATCCCCACCCTCCACCTTGCCCCACCCCTCTCCTCCTCAAATGGCATTTAAAGCTACAGACTCAGAAATGGCACATGCTAAGTAAAGCTTATTGGGGTCCCACAATGAGCTCAGTGGTAGAGCGGTTGCCTGCCAATCGGAAGGTCGGTGGTTCAATCCCTGGCCCCGCAGTCCCATGTCCAAGTGTCCTTGGGCAAGACACTGAACCCCCAGCTGCCCCCCAAAGCTGCGCATCTGAGTGTGTATGTGTGTGAGTGTATATCTGATGAGCAGGTGGCAACTTGTACGGCAGCCTCGGCCACAGTGTATGAATGTGTGTGAATGGTGACTGTTTCCTGTATAATGTTAAAGCGCTTTGAGTAGTCGTTAAGACTAGGAAAGCGCTATATAAATACAGCACATTTACATTTAATAACTAATTCTGCACCAAGGCTGAATTTCGGGAAAGAGACTTCAGATATGGTATTAGGGGACCACTGAGGTCTATATAATAGCATCCAAAAAGCAGCATGTCATGGGACCTTTAATTTTAGACACTTGGATTATCTTGGATTCCACACAAGTGTAAATGCTACATTTTTTACCTCACAGCCCATTCTGAGACGGAAGCCCTGGTCTTCTCTGGAGATTCCTCCAATCACAGCCACTGTGCGGATGCCAAGCGGTTTACCAAACTTTATGGTCTCTTCTTCAATCTGCTGCGCCAACTCACGAGTTGGAGCCAGGATCACAGCATAAGGACCCTGGTCTGAGTCTTCAATTCTGCATGTTCAGCCACAAAAGCAGAGCAACGTCGTAGACAGTTACGTCAGTAAAACGAACGCCAACGGAAAAATACAGTGGGACATTGTTAGTTGGTTTGATTGATATTACTTGAGCATGGGATGTTACCTGTCAATCTTTGGCAGCGTGGTGATCCAGACAAGCAGTGGAATCAGGAAAGCAGCTGTTTTACCGCTACCCGTTTCGGCCACACCAATGATGTCACGGTTCTGTAAACCAATAGGAATGGCTTGCCTCTGAATAGGTGTCGGATCCTGGAATTTAAGAGAGAAAAGTCATTAACAGTGATTAAATTTAAATAAACCAATGAGGATATATTAGTTTGTAGGTCATTTAGAAAAAAATAGAAAAAAGGTTAAAAAAAATTAAATTAACTAACTATTAAAACCATGAGCTTTTTTTTGTGCCTGACTCTGTGCACAACGGAAACTAAAATAACAGCTTTATTGGCTTGTGAAAGTTACAAAAATATATATTCTTCTAATAAAAACTTCAACATGGAGTCTCGCTTACCTTGTAACCACACTTTTCGATGACCTCCAGGATGTGATCGGGCATTGAATACTCCTTCCAGTTCCTGATGGGGTTCGGGATCTTTCCACCCTTGGTGGTGATGCTGTAGTCCTCTCTAAAGATTCGCCAGTCTCTGTCCGTCATCTCGTCCAGCTTCTTCTGAGACCAATGTCTGTCGTCCCAGCGCTGCTTCGCTTCTTTCTTACGCATCTTCTTCAATCTTGTCCTGAGAAGAGAAGATAAGAAAGATGCTGTCATTAAGTTGTTGAGTCAGTACAAATTATGTCTCTTTTATGTGATTGACAAACATTTTTCATTGCATACACACATTTTTAGACTGATTTTATAGTCAGTTTTTTAAGTTGTGTTTAGAAAAAAACCACCAGTATCCTCTTTAAAACCACTAACAGACCTTATTATCTCTATAGAGTGATTTTACTCACTCTTCCTGCTCCTTCTCTTCCAGCGTGCGCCTTCTCTCCATTAAGTCACCATAGAAATGTGACTGATCTCGTTTCTGCTGCTTCAAGTCGATGCCAGCGATGAAGCCTCGTCCATACAGCTGCACGTGGTGCTTTTCTTTGTAACTGGGAGACAGATTGGGAACACGTTCAGATTGATACACATTCTGACAAAACAAAAGACCTGCTTCAATTTGAGAGTGATACAACGTGTTCATGTTTACTCACATTGGGTTGTAATCGACTGAGGTGTCTTCAGAAGCGTCCCACTCAAAGACAAATTTCCTGTCGTTCAGGTGACGAGTTCTCCGGCGTTTCTTGGACCCGCCCAGGTAACGCTCCTGTCAAGATCAGATATTTAATTGAGTTAATTACATAAATCAAAGCTGAATTTTAATGCACAGTTGGATCATGTTTTAGAAGGGTAACATTTTTAAGTTTGCGATGCTCGAATACCAAAAGTTACAGGCTAATACAAATAGCAGTTGAGTCACTTTTTTTTTCTTTTTTTTTTTTTAAATCGCCCAATATCATTTATCTGCCTCATTGGGATTTACAGATGGACAAAGAATACATTACATGGTTGGCTTAATCTGTATAAGTGATGGCTTTTCAGGAAAAGTTGTCTGTTACATAGTAATACGGTTCTACTTGAGGATGAAAAGAGCCATAACACTAATTTACGGTAGTGTATAACGCTACTGAGAACAGCAGTGACTTGATGTGTATTTTGCCGTTGAAGTACTAACAAAGACATTTCTCTGGAAAGGATTTAAATTACAAAAGGACCAGTGATTTGGCTGTAAAGAGCTTTGCACTTCATGCAACATTTAAATTGCCGGTCACAGCCATAATTTCATCTGCTCTACGCAATTTCTCATGAGACTAACCTTGATGGCGTGGAGTTCTTTGCTTTTATCTTTCTCCTCTCTGAGCTTTTGTCTTCCATCATCGTCTTCATTCCCGTTGTTTTCTCTCTCCATTCGCTCTCTTCGCTCGCGTCTCTCTCTTTCCTGGGGGTCCTCTGTAAACACAGTCTCAGTTACGATCATTAGCACCCCCCTCAAGAAGAGCTTTAATGATAAGAGAGATGTTTTAAATATAGTCAAATACTAATTTCAACGTTTATCATGTACCGTCACCGTGTATGCCATACTTGTGTTTAGAGCCGTTGGCTGACGTTATCTTTATCAACCCAGTTCAACGGCGGTTGAGTTTTTCAGTCAGTGTCAGCAACCAAACAGAGGTTTGTGTGTATGCGTTTGTCTCGCTCAGTGGGACACACGCATCACAGCAACATATGAGAGTGCTGCCCCACCTGAAGGAGAGCTTATAAAACTTTGAGAGACATGTTTTATATGTGGTTGAATATTTACACCTTTTAATGTTGATGCAGAATCTCAATTTGTTGCTTAATATGCATCTGATTCCTGTTATTCTGGTATAAATCTGGTAGCTTCATTTACATTTTAGACCTACTTGTGTGTTGTCTTTGCATATTAGGCAGCGGCATATTATCTTAGACATGCTCAATTTATTTTATTTAGAATAATTTAAACCTTGGCAGTCTTAAATTACAAATCAAGCTCTTTATTTCACCGGCTACTTTTTCAGGTTTATTGTTTTCTTAAATTATTTATTTGTGTTGACAAAGGACATTTTGTGATGACCTGATTATATCTGTCTTATATGACAGCAAACAAGGCATCATCAAGGCTGAGTAGTAGATGTTGATGAAAGCCTTTTACCCTTACAGTTATGCAGTGCGCCCATCTATATGATGCACATTGCACACAAAATGTGGATGATATGAATGTAAGATGATTGCAGAAGTGTAAAGTGTATACTGAGAGAGCGAAAACAGTATTGCTCAAGAAAATCGGCTGCTAGTATTGGTCATCGGTAAGGCTGATAAAAAAAGAAAATCTGTATTGGCACTAAAGAAAACTATATCGGTTGAACCCTAAACAGCATGCAGTACTAAATAAACCAGAGGCTGATACACACCCATCATTTTTCTCCCCATGTCCTGGAACATTCTTCTCTTCTTCCTCTCATCTTCCAATAATCTCCTCCTTTCCTCCGTTTGTTGCTCCCTCCGTTTAAGAGCCTCCATTTCTCGCTCTGCCTTGGAGAGAAACTTGGGCTAAAAAAAAAAAAGGAAAAAAAAAGAAGTAGGGATAAATTCCTCTTTGGTTAAAAAGAACAGGAGATATGTGAACCTCAGGAAACTTCTCACCTTTGCCTCTGCTTCCTCTTCTGCCTTCTTCTTGGCAAGAAGCTCTTCCAAAGATAAAGGTTGGACCTGGACAGAAGCAACACAGGTCAAACATGCAAATTAACAACCTAAGAAACGATGTAACACTATGAAAGATTCAGCCAAACCAGATTTGTACCTTGTCTTTTTTCTTTTTTTCATCTTCTTCCTCTTCTGTTTTTATATCCCTCTCTCTCTTTGATTTGGCATCCTTCGACTTGGGTGAGAGACTTCTACAATGGATAGTTAATTAACAGATGTAACCAACCTCTCACAAAGTAACAATCCTTCTTTTATTGCTTATTTTACAAATTTCAACAAAGACAATGTTCATTATAACCTAACCTACTCATACACATCCAATGACCCAAAAGAAACTTATATTAACTGACACTCACCGAAATACAAAAGTTTTGTCTGACGTTAGGCATCCAATTACTACGTTTAGCACTTCTGCATTACCAAGGTCCGAGTCAAATATATGACAACTGTCGGTTTACCAGTTATAATTACAATTTGGTCATTGGCGTGACTCTTGTTTACAAGTTAAATAAGGCAATTACAACAACTCTGATATAACATGAAAGCAACATAAATGTGAATGAATTTACAGTTATTTGAGAATCTTTAGAGTTACATCTTTTTGCTTTTGTCCAAAGACTGTGAATCAACATTCACATGTGATCCTTCTCAATCTTAAAAAGCGGTGTTTTTCAGCCTTTACATACCTGGATCTCTTACTGCGATCTTTATCACGTCGATGTGCTTCTCTGTCCTTACGGCCCCTCTCTCTGTCCTTATCTCTGTCACGCTCCTTGTCTCTATCCTTGTCTTTCATGCGACGGTCTCTGTCATTATAATAGAAATGATATACAATATTTAATTGCAACAACAGACAAACTGAAGCTTAGTTATGCAACAACAAAAATAAGACAAATAATATGTGCGTAATTATGCATAAATTACAACAATTTGAACTAATTAGTACTTCTACTAGTTGCACTAATCTATTGTTAAAGATCATGCATTTTAGTTACCTCTCTGCAGACTTAGAGCGATTTCGTTCCCGAGAACGGTTGCGCTTGCGTGTAGGCGAGAGTTTACGTTCTCGTGACCGGCTGCGTTTCCTCTCTCTCTCTTTGGTTCCTGAGGATTCAGCATCCTTCTTGTCTGTGGAGTCGGCGGCCATCTTTAAGCAGAAAGAGCATGTTGTTACAGTTGAAATCAGTTATTCGACATTCACTTGGGTAAGTTTTCGATAAGGATTTGTACTACTACTTTTGAAAGAACATGAATTAAGGAACAGCATACAGTTACACAGTTATGACATTGTAAGGTAGACATTACATGTAAATTTGCTTTAACATTTTTTTCCTCACAAGGTAATATAGCTTCTTTGAGCAAACCCTTTACAGATGGGACACTACAACGTAACCACCTCAAAGTAACCAGGTGGATAATTAAGAGACAATCAAAAAAAATCTAAATATGCAACACAAAACGTTACAGGCCTGGTCACTAACCATGTGTCAAGAACATCATTCTTTGACATGAACTGCAGAATGAGTTTTAGCATGTTTTACATAATTTTATAATACAAAATATGAATTTGTTTTTTCTGTTACTTCCCTGCAAAACAAATTTCACCTTGGGGACAATTAAAATGAAATTAAAATGCAAATTTGAATTTTGTCTGATGCTGTTTGTAGACAATAGACAGCAAAGTCTTTCAAATACAAAATGAATGAGAAATATTGAATTAATCCACGGTGTAAGACACATGCATGTCAGCTCTTATCCATTAGCTAGGTTTTTAGTTTGTCCACTTTTACTTTACATTACTGTAAATGTAATTATCCTGCGAGTATCTGACGGTAATATAAGTCCTCCACTAAAAGATTCAGGCTTATTTTAGCATCATCAAAGGTTACCATCAATATTAAGAACAGCTAACGTACTACAACGGACGTAAACAATGAGACAAAATTAAGTAACGTTAACGTTACGTTTACTCTACAAAACGAATGCAGTTAGTGCGAACAAGCTAGCTAGCTTGTGATGTTAGCCAGCTAACAACTTAACGTTAGAAAAAAAGGCAAACTATCTTCAATATACTTCCCAAACTGAAACAGTGAAACCTGACTTTAGTCAAACGTTTACCCTTTATCAACATAACAGGTGAAATTTGAAGTGCACAGAATTTACAACTTACCTTAAAAATTTGTCCACAAAACCTTTAGCTAAGTTGCGATTTGTGTACGCTTCAAGAAGACGCCATATCGCTCGACACGAGCGAGCGCCAGCAAGGGTTTGTGGGAGTCGTAGTACTGAGAGTTCCGTACAGAGTGCAGCCGAGTGCAGCAAACGACTGTTTATACTACATTTTCCATGGGTGTATGAAAAAAACGACATTTCCCAGCAAAGTTAATGTTGTCAGGACCCATGAAAACCTAAAGCGCCTGATCAGAAAAGAAAACCTTGTCTGTATGCCATTTTAGGCACAAGGGGGCAACCGTGTTACAAGTTAGCAC
The DNA here is from genome assembly GCF_013103735.1 of Etheostoma cragini. Classification (NCBI taxonomy): domain Eukaryota; kingdom Metazoa; phylum Chordata; class Actinopteri; order Perciformes; family Percidae; genus Etheostoma; species Etheostoma cragini. The sequence goes on from NC_048413.1 coordinate 9,063,418, forward strand.
AACACTGATTTTTGTTACATTAAATCTAGAAGAATTTGATAGTACATAATAGGTAAAGATTTTTACAAATGAAACAGAACAACCGTTAATTTACACTGCGTATATTAGTCTTTTAACGGCTAACAGTTAAAGGTTTCTTTCTATCTATCTCTCTATCTATCTATCCATCAATCTATCTATCTATCTATCTATCTATCTATCTATCTATCTATCTATCTATCTATCTATCTATCTATCTATCTATCTGTCTATCCATCTATCTATCTGTCTATCTGTCTGTCTGTCATATAACAACAATAACCAGAGAATAATTAATAGCACTTATGTTGAAGCTCTACAGAAAGACTGAAACTTTAAAACAACAAAAATTGTGAAATACGATCATAAGAAAAGAATTAAAATGACCATCAGTCCGCTGATGACCATCGACTACACTGTAGCTATGATGAATTAGTTCTGTCTATTCAGTACAATTTAAAAACACTATCCTCTGCAGCAGATTAGCATTCAAGAAAAGCTGTTCTTGCAGAGATCAGACCGGTTTTTCACTAATTTAAACCGTCCTTTGGTGTGTATGTGTGTGTAGGTGTGTACATGTTCCTGAAGACAGATAAAAGATATTTTAGATGATGCTATGCCTGACTATAGTCTGGATTGGCCCGATGCTGATTCATATTCAAGACTGGCCTTTTCATCCATGGGGAGATCAAGAGAGATTCATGGAGCCCTTCTGAAGGTGAAACTGTTTCAGTAAAAACAGATCAAAGTTGATGGTACAAAAAAGAAGAAGAAGAAAAACACAAAGGAGAAAGATAGAGGGGAAGACAACAATGGACTGGTAAGACAGTAAAAGTCAAGTAATGTATTTTTTTATACTGCACTGTGGTCATTAGCATTTCTTTGTTTTCCCTTATAGCATTTTTTGGTTAAAAGTCTGAGGATGAAAGCTGCACAATAAATGAATGTTGTCAATCAATCAATCAATCTACCAGTCAATCAATAAATCAATCAGACTATTTGTATAGCACTCACATAAAATGTAACACAAAGTGTTTCACAGACACCACACAAAGCGAACAGGAATATACCTCATGTTGTAACTACTGCATACTGTGCAATGGGCTACTACATTTTTCAAGGTTTCAGGGTTACTCTCAGCACTGGTGTAACTAATGACATTAACAATGGCTCAGTTAATACCATGGCCCTGAAACCTGAACATGTAAATGTCATGCAGCCAGGATTATGTTATTCGTTACACCTGTGCTTTTATTAATGTTGCAAGGCAAAAGCTCAGCCATGAAGGGTTAATTCAGTGACTCCAATGTTAATCTTTTTCTTCATTTCATTGGGTAAACTGTAAACTGATAAAATGTCATTGTAGATAAAGCACAGGAGCTACTAATAACATTAACAATGCCTTTGCTCTATTCAAGTGTTCCAGTAAGCCCTGACAGCGTGACAGTGAGCCAGCATGCACAATCCCAGGACCTTGAAACAGAAGCAGCTAAATGGAATTCAGCCATTACCTCTTTTTATTATTCACATCTGCGACTTTTCCTACAGTGACACTGTGAAAATGTCTTCTTTCTACAAATACTTTCTTAGTTCTACTTCTGAGGAAAACACTGTACAACTACACTACAGATTCAGATTTTACTAAGAAAATATCAAAATTCAATATGATGCATCAAACTTATATTCAGCATTGTGTTGGAATTGAAAGCTCCTCCTTGAACAGATGTTAAGTGAATTCAATTACGTTGTGCTGATAATGCTGCTCTTTGACTCTTCACTCAGGTGATGTACTGTGTGCATGTACTGCATGTCATGTAAATATGTATATGGTTTACACTGTCAAAAAATTGGTAGAACACAGGTCCATTTTTGTTCCCTAAGGTACAAACTTAGCAAAATAAACCCCTAAAAGTACAAAAATGTATCTTGAAGATACAATTATGCACCTTTACAAAATGGCTTTGTCACTTGGGCGACACCTTGATGGGACAAAATTGTACCTTTTTTACAGGTACTTTGTTGTACCTTGGTTTAAGGTACATTATTGATCTTCAAAGCTATAATATTGTCCCTTAGAAGGTACAAACAGGTAAGGTACAAATTTGATCCTCTTAGTCAAGGTACAACAATGTACCTTTGAGGGTACCACCCCATGGACAAGCTTTTGTTCCTTAAAGGTACTGTTTTGTACTTTTTTTTGACAGTGTATATGGTACAGTGACATAAAGCAGGAAGATGAGGAGAGACAATCCATGCAGACACAATTAATTGAAGATTTATGACCACTGTGTTGTTTATGTTCAAATTGATGCGTCATAAATGTGTGTGTGGAGAACATTTAGGATTAAAAGCAAAGAAAAATGTCTTTTAAGGGGAGAAATCACAGATAATTTCTGTAAACAGGCAAAAAGAATCAAATTGTGCCCCTTTTTTGAATGGACTTCTTTACCATGGCTCCACACGTATTGTTTGTTTCATGACCAGTTAATGATTCTTCAGGTCAGGAAGCTGGACTGCGTTGTGTTTATAATTTGGATATTTGCAGTGTTGCAACCAGACAGACTTGCTTGGGTCTCATGATTGGATGGCAAAGATATGAGTGTGATTAGCTGTTAACCAGATGTGCACATCGCATGTCTGACTGTAAGTATCTCCCTCCAACTCCTGACTACAGTCTACCCCCATCCCAAGCCCCTCATGTACCCCAGCCTTTGCTCCCTTCCCCCCATGTTACCCGATGCCAGGCGTGGTTGTCTAATTAAACCGCTAAAAGAGCACTGACTCTTGACATGCCCTCAGGGTGTGCCACACGGCGCACGTGGGTATGAAGAGAGGGGTTAGATCTGGTAAAGATGAGCAGTGTGGGTAGATAGGGGTTTCTGGGGGTGTCACAATAGGAAGGGGGGAGGGGGGGGGGGGGGGGGGGGGGGGGGGGGGGGGGGCTGTGTAGTTATACCATGGGAGCCTATTTATCTGTTGCAGGGACACTAGGGCTCTTATCATTCCAGCAGACCTGAGCTGAGCGCCGGTGTGTGTGTTGAACCTGGCTCACCTCGCTGCACTTGGGGAATGAGAAAATATTCAGAGCAGATGAGGTAAACTGCTTAGTATACACAGCACACACTGACACATATTCATACACCAATTCACATGTACATCTTCACGCATGGGTGCCCTTAGCTGCAAATACAGTACCCACAGAAAACACATGAACAAGCGAAATTGTAGTACCAACCTAGAAACGAGACAGGAACTTGGTTGAATTACAGCTTTTACAGCATTACAGAATTTAGTTTTTAATCACAGATGAAGCGTTGCATATATTGAATATTTGATTTAGTTTTCATGGCACTATGCACTGTATGCAAATGTTAATACAGCTTAACATGGTTAATATTAATGAGTCAGTCCTCAGGGTTCAGGGCGATAGAAATGCTGTGGTGTCTGCTGTCTGGTGAGGTCTGTGTGCCTCATTGAGTTGCCCAAAGCACAGACATACACAGGCTGAGAGCTGCCCTGCTGCCAGAACCTGTCACATTACAACAGCTTTGGACTGAGCAATCAGACAGAGAGGCACATATTGATTGAAAGAAACTTTACCTCAATAAATCTGGTACAATCAGAGAAATTCAGCTTTGATTTTTGTTATTTTAGTGCCGGTTCTGGCTGCCATAGTCTGGCCTTGAGAGACAAGACAAGAAAAAAACTGGTAAATGTAATATGAATACACAATGACAGCTTGTATTTGAAAAGCTAAACAGGATGTTAAAAGAAATAGTACAGTAGTACATTTTTTGGAATATGCTGATTTGTTTTCTTACCTTGAGTTAGATGAGCAGCTCAATCTTATATCTGTTTAGCAGAGTTAGCTTGGCTAAAGACTTGAGACCAGAGGCAAGCAGTTAGCTTGCTCTGTCCAAAGGAAAACAAATCCTATCTGTAAACTCACTAATAAACACACTATAGTTAAAGAAATAGTCCAGCACATGATCCCCTGTACCACAACTGTCTTGTCTTTTACACTTTGCTTTTCAAATGGGATTAAAATACAATGTACAATGTGTTAGTATGTGAGCTTTAGAGGTCCTGGTAGTTTACCTTTGGAAATTTTAGCTGTGCCATTCATTTACAATATTTTGCTAAGCTAACCAGCTGCTGGCCATGGCCTTAAATAAACCATATACAAAGGAAAGAATAGTATCAATCTTCTCATCTTACACTCTGCACGAACGCAAAAACATGTATTTCCCAAAATGTCAAACAATTGCTTTATAGTACATTGATTATGCACACATCAGAAATCTTTTTTTTAAAACAATATGTGGGAAGACATCGTAGAGGCCGTGTCTGCTGGATAGACCCACAGAGAGGCTGATGCCCTAATGGGACACTGGAGAATGTCACTCCTCACCCAGCTGAGCCTTTGACATACAACCCCATTTTCCATCCAGAGACAGGAGTTATGACACTGTCAGAGCAGCTGTGGCAAAGCTGTTATAGTGCCTGGGGTGTGTGTGTGTGCGTGTGTGTGTCTTCGGTGTGCTCTGGCATGTAAGAAAATGTAACCTATATGTCAGTCTGCAGATAGCTCATCAGTAACCAGGCAGCGTAGCTTTGCTTCCATTTCTGCCGCTGTGGTACTGGAGATGTCTGATAGGTTGATTGTGCGAATGTGCATGAGCTTGCATCATGTGTGTTTTTTTTATGTGTGTCTGGGCTGCCATGTCTGAAAGATGATGCGTTTACGTGGTAATGAGCCACGCTACACTGCAACCATTTTCTCTTACTCCCTGAGAGGGATACAGATGGCAGCACTCTTCCCTAAATCATCCTCCCTCTGGTTCCTGATCCGGATCCTCAACAGTCTCACTGTCTCCGCTGCAGGCACCTATCCATCTAGGAAGGAAGGGACAAATGTCAAGACTGCACAGATAACTTGCTGCTGACCTGTTCATTAGTTTACATCAAATGTGTCAGTTTCATACATGTGTCTTTGTTAGCCTGTACAAATCTAGTTTAAAGCACCAACAGATTTTTAGAAATTCTAGTGAACATGGAGGTCATTTGATCAACAAAATCAGCAGTATGCCTATGTAGAATAACAATACAGCAATGGAAGTTGTATGTTTAGAAAAGAAAAGTTGAACTATCTTTTTTACATTTAATGTACATAGGCACAATTTGTATAGACGATGCTCTGTATCTGTGTTAGAAAGACAGGCAGAAACTGTAGAAAAAGAAATTGAGTCGCAGACAGACAGGCTGGCAGCCGTGTTTATCAAAAAGATGATCCAACCGCTGGTCCATTTCCAGCTGCAGAAAATCAATGTTGAAGTAGATAAGAGACTAAATGTATCTGAGACTAGTGATGCAGAGTATAATCTCACAATTTCCTTGTCTTCTATTGTACAAGGGTAATGGATAAGGAGGTCATGCGTCCCTGCCGTATCCTGTATGTGATAGTTCAGGAATGACAAACATTCAGCTACTTCATCCATGCTGTGTCATTAGTGGACAGAATGACAGCAGGACACAGCCATGGAGATCCTGATAAGAGCCTATATCAGTCAAGGGAAAGACTAAACAAATACAGTAATGGAGGTCAGGGGGGATGGCTGGTTACAAGAAAAAGGTAAAGAAAAGAAAATGGCAAAAAAAGCAGTAGCGGTGGAGAGAAAAGGAATGTTTTGATATCTTTGTTAGTAGTCTTTATTCAAATCTATGGTTCAAATTAGCCTCGTCATGACTTAAGTATTTAATATGTATGAGTTTAACGTTGTCAAATTATGGGTTGCAACACACAAACTATCCTAAATGACTATAACGTAAGCATCAGATTTCCCTCTCACTGTAAACCATAGATTTTTTCACTGTAAATCACCAATTCTCGATGTCTTTATACGAGTAAAGTCATATATACAGATTGGGAGTTGACATCAGTTATATGTACTATATAGTTTTATACATAATTTGCCCTCCTAAAAAACATGTTTGGGGGATACAACCTGTGATTCTAGGTAATACACATTGCATCTTTAGCTAAGGCATTTCTCAAGTTCTAAAGGTGTAATTGTTAACAAGTAGCAACTGTTACTTACCGTTAGCTTCCTGAAATAGCTAACTGATGAAAATACTGTTTAATCAATCAATCAATCAATCAAAACCTTTATTTGTCCCCAAGGGCCGATTCATTTGCTGCAGTAGCAAGAAATTGACACACGGTACATGACAACAAAGACAACAACATCATTATAGTAATTATAAACTCGAAAGACTTATATTACATTTCCGAAAAAACACAATATACTTCAAACGACTAAACAACTTGCCCAAATAATGTTTGGGAATTCCCTCTCCCTGTACACTGAAGAATAAGTCGATCTAAGTCAAACACAGAGCATGGTAGTTTACTTGATATAGTTTTATATTTTGTCCTTAACATTATATTTTTATAGGTATATCTTGCAATGGTATTTCCTACACATTACTTTTTTAACTAAGGCATTTCTAGTCTAACGTTTTAAAGGGGCAACACAATTCAGTATGCTACATCACACTGTTACTAAGGGTGAGAACATTACATTAACCACTTTAGATTGATGAATGAGTTTAATAATGATATGAGCTGGGAAGACTTTAAATGACATTTTAGAAAAAAACACAATATTTCAAACGACTAACCTTATGCCCACATAACGTTAGCTTAATTGGATTTCTCTCTCACTGTATACTCTACTAAAGAATACTAACTCAAGCACATACATAAAGCCAATCATACCTATAAATTGGCAGTTCTACAATGCATTATTTAAGTGTTTAGCTTAGACACTTCTTGGTGCAACACAATTTCCTATATAGGTTAGCTATAAGACCTTAGGAAGGACCTTAAACGAACTTTGTGAAAGATTTATGAATAGTTGGTGCAAGCCAATCCCGGGCTGCTCAAGAAGGACAACGTGGTAATCCAACAAGAAATCTCCTTTTTCCAAATAAAACAATACAAAGTGGCAAGATTTCAAAACTAATCATGTATGTAACATGATGTATGTATGTAGCATTCGACATGTGTGTGTATGTGTGTGTGTGTGTGTGTGTGTGTAAGTGGAAGGGTTGATCGCTAAAGGCTGTGTTCATGCTTCAGCGGTATAACCTCCGCAGGCTTGTGTTGACACCATACTGTGTAGCTGCCGTCATCATATAATTGTAGGCCACACAGTCCTTAGGGACTGAACAAAAAAGTTGGTTTGATGTCCAGAATTATAACTGAAAACAAACCTGACACTTATTTTTTTTAAACTAAGCTAAAACTAGAGCCATCTGTGTAATTTTGTAGAGCTATTGGTAATAAACACTGGAAATGTAGTCCGTATCAGTTGGCCTTTCATTAGAGTAATGTGTTATCTTTATCATGGATTTATTAGTGTGACGTGAACTACTATTCCCTTGACCTGAGAAATAGACAAAATAGACAATGGGCTGCCAAGCTATCAATCTTTCTCTATTGGAGCCTTGAATTTGATTAAATTATCCAAATAATGTCTTGTTCTAATTTGATACCGCTCCTTGAACTCACCTACATGAAAAGTGCTGGTTTTTACACATAAATAGAGCGATACAGAAATGACTTCAATTGACATAAAGGGTACACACAAAAGTGTCCTCCCAATTGTTTATCTTGTTTGAAAGTATACAATATATAGTGCTGATAGAACATTTTATACGTTTTCTCTTTCAGTTCTTCTATATTATTACTATATTCAGTACTATATTTCTATATAATCAGGGATCAGTACATCCACCAAAGACTCTAAGGTCTATTTATGATTTAATGCAGAAATAAACACTGACTTGTAAATGAACATCAGACATACAGTATTTATTTGAATAAAGATTTAAAGAAAGGAGCATATGACAATAACAAATACAGAATTCCGTCAATAATTTAAAGCCATAATAATAAGCAATTTGACAGTAACATTCCTTTTAGGGATTTCTAACGACCAGTTTTATTATAAAGGATATGTACAACAAATGCAAGTCTGTCCATCAAAAACTGAGCAAAAATAGACAATTAAAAGACAGCTGTATATTGAACTAAATGGAGCATGTTTGAAAGAAGGACCGAGCTACAAAGACATGTTTTAGACGCCATGAGGAGATCATGAGCAGTCCGTCGCTCCCTGATACGTCCAGCTGCCCCCGTCGCAGTGGCTTCTGTCTAATGCTACAAATAAAAAAGGTGAGGCATCCTCTGGGAGAGCCATCCTTCTCTCTCTCTCTGTGAGGCAGGAACCCCACTCACGCCTGCCCCTGCTCACACTGTTGCTAGGTAACACGTAAAATTCCAGTGTTCCGTACACCCAGAGAACTCTGGGCTTTTTGGTGCAGGCCTACAAATCATCAAGTCCTCCATTAGCTGAGCTGTCAACAGCAGCTAATGCTAGAAGACTCATGCAAATAAAAGAACAACATCAACAGCCACAAAACAAAGACAACCACAAGCAAGTAGAACCATCCAGACAAAAAAAATCTATTTAATAAATGGAAAATGCCAAGAGTACTTTCCAGGGAAGCTGAAAAAAAAAATGAAAAAAAATGTTAAGCATAAAAACGAAAGAAAATTCTTTCTTCAGACAGGACCGGCCTGTTTTTATTTGTAATTTAAATCAACCTTCTCTATCGTCTTAGGGAAATTTAGTGTTAATGGAATATCCAGGCTGGAAATGGAACCAGGTTCAACTTCAAAAGACAAATATTTCTAAGACTCCCTTTGTGAAAAGAAATCTTTCATGTGTTTTTCTATAAAAGAAAAAAAGAGTTTTTGTTGGAACATAAGCTGATATCCAGATTAAGCAGCTCCTAAAGGTTCAGGGAACATTGAGACGATGTATCATGAGAAGATGCATCATTAATGTCACATTTCTAAAATCAAGCCTTATGATAAATAACTGATTAATACTGCTGTGGTGATGTGTAATAAACGGGGATCTGACAAAAACATGCTCCGACGGTCTTTACATGGTCTAGGATTTTGTGCTTGTTATGTCACAGCATGTCCACCTCTAGACTGTTTTATAGCTCATGTGAGTGCTGAGTCACACTGGCTCCGTCAGACGTGCATCCTCCGACCGACTGAAATGAACACTCTGCTTTTCCAAATCGCTCCCCTTCTCTCCCCCCACTCATATCTTTTATTTCCAAATATTACATGTTTTTTTATCCAAAGCAAGTAACAACTGATATATATATATGTCAGAGGTCGCACGCCTCTGGAGCAACTCGGGGTTAAGTGTCTTGCTCAGGGACACATTGGTTGATGTATCACAGTGGGAATTGGAAAAGGTCTCCCACACCAAAGGCATGTGTCATATCCACTGCGCCATCATTACTCTACTAAACGAAATACTGTGAAGGGGAATTGTGGGAATAATTTATACAAGGAACTCCTGTTTGAAATTCCCAGAGCCGCATTTTTGTAGGTACGACTTCCTGTCACTGTCAGATTTTACATTTCATCTCGTCATCTCCGCCCATATCGTGACCTTAAAGAGACATTCGGATGAAGAGATGGATGGGGAAGGGCAGCACTATCAACATTTCTAATGAGTTTCATCAGGGTAATGCAGTCAAATGCAGTGTTTACAACCACTTGGGAAAGAGGAGTCACTGACCTTATTTAAGCTCTCACAGCAACCTTTATGTAAGGAATCGAACAGGCCTTGAAATGCCTGTTATGCTCTATTTGTACAGCTGAAATATTTTCAACATTAAACACTTTTTTCACTCTGTCTCTGTACTGGTGTGCTGGTGATCAAAAGTCCAGTGTCAGAGGTGAATATAGAGAGTGTAGGAAGTGTGTGTTTTATTTTCAGTGGCTGACGAGGAGGATGCTGCAAAGGAGAGAAATGCATTGTAGAAATCATTCCTTCTTTCCCTTGCACACCCCCCTGCTGAATCACCTACTTGTCCTTCCTTTCTTTTCCCCCCCAGCGTGCTCCCTTAGTATTCACATGATGGAGCAGCTCTTGGACTTGTCCTTGCTAAAGGTGGAGGAGAGCAGCTCTGTCTTGCTGGGCAGGTGTAGGAGCCTCTTGGAGAGGCGGCGGACGGGACTGGGTTTATTGGCAGGCTGGAGTTTGTTCATGCAGGCCAGCGCCGCAGTACGGAAAACACTGTGGATGCTCTTCTCGGATGTGAAGGCTGAGCACTCCAGGTAAGCCTCTGCTCCAAGCTGTTTGGCCAGGGACGAACCCTACAACGGGAAGAAAAAATATATACGCTGACCTTTGGGAGATTAAAACAAGGGGGAATGTCTACAACTACCGATTGTGGACGGGAGACAGAAACCTAAATATATAAACAGTGGAAGAAAAAGTAGTCACAGCAAACCTGTTCATGGGAGATGGGGCTCTGTTTCTGATTGGACAGCTCCATGCGCGTGCATACGTCTGTGCGCAGGTCTGTCTTGCAGCCTATTAGCAGGATCCGAGTGCTGGGACAGAAGTCCTGGATCTCTGTTTTCCACTGCAAGGAGAAGAGGAAAAAGGTATCAAGAGATAGCCACTTGAAAGTGTAATAAGTAAACAATACAACATGTGAAGAGTGAATATGGGGGAGGGCAGATTATTTAAGAAAGGGGGGCTACCAACTGGAACAAGTAAAATTAAGTTGTAAGATTGTGGTCAGGCTTTCATGTTCACACTAGGGGTGGGAATCAACAGAGGCCTCACGATACGATATCATCACGATACCTTTTTCACAAGAAAATATAATTGCGATCTTAAACATGTTGCAATATTCTGCTATATATTGCAATTTACAACCTTTTTCCCCCAACTTCAAATTGTTCCCAATTTAAATCATGTCTTCAAAAGGAAACTATCTACAGTATCCATCTAAAAAGATAAATTTCTCTGTTTGTTCGTCTTCATTTTTATTGCTGCAAAATGGAATAGTCAAGCCGACACACTGACCAAAAATATATAATAGTGGATGGATACTTGGCGTCCGTGTATCAATACAGTATTACCACCTAAAATATCGCGATACTATGCGCTCTCGATTTCCCCCCACCTCTAGTTCACACTGCAGCAGGTAATTTCAACCAGAAGAGAGATGTTTGCAGATATTTTACAGTTATGTGACATCCGGGGCAAAAGTATATTTATTAACATAACACCTGAATTGATTAGCAGTGCGCCAATTAAAAGTTAGGTCTTCCTGAAAGAATTTACGCTGAGCTCCACAACATTAATACCTTCTTCAGCACACTGTCTACTGTGTCTGGTCGGCTGATGTCGAAGCATAAGAGCACTGCATCTGAGTCGCTGTAGCAGAGGGGTCTGACGTTGTCGTAGTATGGGGAACCTGCAGAGACAGAGTCACATTTAGGAATACACACTTAGGTCTTATGCAACACAAGTTTATTGATGTGATTTAGGAAGGTGGGCCCTTAGCTCAAAACAACATCTTTGAAAACCTTTAGTAAAGTTTTGGACACTGACACTATTATAATGTTCTATCACAACAATCCTCCTCACTTTCACACAGTACAAACAGTCACACACACCCCAGCCAATAATGTCACTAAGCTTAATACTTTCACACTTGCAGGAATTTATCCAGTAAAGTAAACTAACCCACTGAGTCCCGGTCTGTGCAACTCTGCACCAATCACGTCTTCGCAAAATTAGCCAATTTCAAACTTTATTTACCCAAATTTTGTTAGAGTGAAGAAGAAAAAAACTGATTTCCTGTGAAAGAAAATTGTCATTGTACTGTAGGATAAACTATCCAAGGTTTTCTGTCTGGCTTACAGGTTCAGTATCCGATAAAGTGTCAAAAATGTAAACATACAAAATTAAAAGTGTTCAAGGAAAAGTTTTAATATTATGCTTTCTAGTGGAGAGTTAAATAGGAAGCTATGCCCGGTTAACTTATCTCAGCAGAAAAGAAACTCGTCTGGCTCTGTCCAACAGTTAGATAACCCCCAATGATATTTTGCTGTTTTAAATCCAGAAAGCAAATTCCTTTATTTATAATACAAAACTTATTTTACAGAAATTCTCAAACTATTTCTTTATAAGGTAAATTTGCAACATAAGGCTGTTATTAACAAACGTTAAGTAGAACTAAGATGGACATTTTCTTTCGGATTTGTGTGTGATTGCTGCGAGTGGCAGCAACTAGAAGACTTGCAGCAGGACTTTCCATTGTTTCAAAAGTCAAACATTTGCATCGGAACTGCAGCGTTGCCCTGAGGCCAATCACTCCCTGACTTTACACCTTATTCTGAGATCCACAGTTGAAAATAGTTGCAGTATTTTGTGCTGCTGAGCATTTAATCTCGTCAGAGTGATGCTTTATTGACCAGCAGCCGCTTTACCTTTCCAACAAATCTCCACTGAGCCACTAATAAATCCTCAAAATAATATCAAACGCTATTCATCAACTCACACAGACAGTTTACTCTGATTGTTGACTCATAATTACTACACCTTAGGTATGAGCATGGGAATTATTGTGTGAAGGAAACACATTTTCCCCATATTCCAGAAATAGCACCACTATATGTAGAAACCTTTCCTTTAACTCTCAGGAAGGCTCCTGTGCTAAAAACATACAGACAGGATGTCCGCTCTCTATTGTCAATCCTCTGCCACCTATCACTCCCCGCACCAACAATTTAATTTAATTTCCTACTCCTGTCCTCAGGGGCCAAATGTGCACCAGAAGCTTTCCTTGCAAAGAAAAGAGGATATAATTATATCAGGAACAGAAATTTCAAATAAGCAACTAACTAACATTCATGTTGTCTTAATGAATTCTCTCCTAAGACCTTAAAGAAAATGTTTTCAACAGTATTCCAACGACAAAGAGTACTGCCATCCATAAGGCCCTTCTTCTTAACTCAGTCTGTCGGAATGTTTGACTTAAATGTGCAAAGTAGGACCACTTATACAACTACAATCTATCAATAACATTTTATTTTAGAGGGAATCAAAGCGCTCGTCACGTAACTATTTAGGGTGATTTACAGTGAGGCTTGAGAAAGAGGAGGCAGAGAGATCTAAAGAAGACACCACTTCCACTCCCACATATTAGCAGCCCCCTGCCTGGACACACAAACCTAACACATACACCCTTGCAGTTGAGCAAACAGTTTATGTAATGAAACTGCCCTCTCTACTCTCAAAGAAAGAAAGAAAGTGAATGGAAGGAATTAGACTCAAAAGACAGGATAAGACATTGTGTCTTGATAAAAGATGCAACGTGAACTGAACAAATGTGCTTCTGAGGCTTTTTATGGTCAAAAAGCGTGTGGTACACATACTGTGGAACTCAGTGAAATGGGTGAATCTGTTTTGTATGTAAAAAAAATGAAAAAAATCATATTAATCAGTGATTCACCTAAAGTAGTGTCATCAGCGCTGAAACAAACTATTACTTTGACTTAAATATGAATTTAATATAATTAATATGATTTAATAGTACATTTATGAGCAGAAATTCCAAACATTCTTTAGTTTCAGCAGGATTTGCAGCTTTCCTTCTTCCTATGTGAAGATGGTTAACTGAATATAGATGAGTGTGGACTGTTGGGCAGACAAAACAAGACGTGTGAAGAATGTCAACTTTGGCTTTAGAAGACTGTGATTGGATTTTTTTTTTTTACTTTTCAATATTTTCTTAAAAAGCAAATTAATTGTTAAAAATGTAGATAATAAAGACGTCGAAGGGAAAGAAACATACATAAAAGATTGACAGGAACTGTGTTTGTGTGTGTTGAAAAAGTAAATAGTCTTATGCAATGTTTTCCTCTGGAAAGGCCTGTTCAGAAAGTTTTTACTCCGTGGGAGATAAACACACAAACCTACATTAGTTCAGTGCTGGTTTCAGTTACATAAGACCTTTTTTTTTAAGGCGGCTAACACCATAAGGCAGTGAGGAGGTCATACATATCTTTTCGCTTAGTATCACTCACTTGTGCCTTCTGTTCACAGTGGCTATACGCAACACAGTTGCACACATAGTGAAACAAGACACACGCATGTGCACATACACACACAAACACACGCACGCTTCCACCCCCTGCATGGACGAGGCATCCCCCTCTCCCCTGTGAAACAACCCCTCTGCAGGCCAACTGGCACTGCTCAACTTCCTCTGAGCCCAATGCCTCAGCCAAGGCTTATGAAATAAATTTACACTAGAGTGGATTTGTTATTGATACCGTATACATAGTTTTCCAGTATGTTTAAGGTTATCACTGTATGATGTCAGTAGGCCACCAATGCTTCTCTGAATTGTATGTATTTGTTCTGTCTATAAAATGTCCAGAAATTGTGAAAAGTACAGATTGTCATTTTCTGTATTTTAAATTTTTTATTTCCTTATCGACCAATAGCTCAAAACTTAAATTTAATCAGTTTACAAAAATACAAAACAGAAGAATAAATAAGCAAATCCTTACTTTAGAGAAGGTGGACTCAAGAACCCTTTGGCATTTTTAGCTAAATGAGTTTTGCTGTATAATGTTTATGTCAGTGGACGAGGTTGACGTAATGCCTCTGACCTCTGAGCGGAAGAAGTCAAGTTATCAAGTATCACAAAAAATGGTCATATATTATATCCAAGAAAGCTGGGTTTAAAGCTCTACAAACACATGTTCTAACAAAGGTTAAATAGGTTAATATTGAGGTTAACATTTTTCAGTCACCTTTATCATAAATACATACTAGAACTGCAAGGATTAGCTTATTAATTAGGTGAATGGAGCAGAAAAATTAATCAGCAAATATTTTGACCACCAAAAATATAAACTGCTCAAAGCTACAATAACACCAAGAACAGTTTCATTTTCTAATTCTTACAGATGAGATGGAAATACTGTATTGGCTAACTTGGTAGCCATAGAGATTTTACATTCCTTATAATAGATCAGTTGTATTTCTCAAACTGGGGCCTCTCTTGGTCTTTGATTGTGGGTCCTTTTTTTGCATTGTATGTTTTTCCATGAAAAACTGTAACCTGACGTCGTCTGATACTGCTCCGTTGGGATCAGCCTCTGCACTCATTGGATAGACCTACTATCTGAATGACCATTCAGAGCAACGCAGTATGTGACGTATGTTTAATTTTTGCCGAATCCCATAGGAAGGACGGCAAAAACATCTTATATAACAGATGAGATGACAAAATTAGCATTTCTACATTGCAATCTACAATCTTGTTTTAAACTATTTCAACCCAAGCACTCTTTGTTGACGTGGTTGATTATGTTACTGGTAATCATCTTTACATCATCGTATAAAGCCCGCCCTGACAATGTGATTGGTCCAAACAGCTCTGTTTTGAGCATAGTTGCTCCACAACGGATCAAGACCTCTAATGTTGTGGGCGGGGCTAAAATGGCATTCAGGCTAGCAAAACTGAAGACTTTGGTCGGATCTTGCTTAGATAGGCTTGTTGCTCAGGTGTGTTGTTCTTTGCCCCACTTAATCCCAGTGAATCAAGTGCCCCAAACCACCAAGAAGAACTCTAAAAGTTCCCATGGCAGGTAAATGTCACTTTATGAGGTTTTTAAAAATTACTATGCATTCCCCCAGCCTGTCTTTAGTCCCCAGTGGCTAGAAATGACGATATGTGTAAACTGAGCCCTGGGTATCCTGCTCTGTCTTTGACAAAATGAAAGCTCAGATGAGGTCATAAGGAGCAAGATCACCTCCTCTTTCTCTGCTTTGCCCACCCAGAGAATTTGGCCCGCCCGTGAGAAAGAGAGAGACACCCTTCTCCTCATTAGCTACAGACACAGAAACCGCACATCCTACGGAAAGCTTATTGTGGGACTGCCTCTAGTGGCTGTAATTCTGCACCAAGGCTGAATTTCAAGAAAGAGAGTTCAGATACGGTATTAGGGGACCACTAAGGTCTATATAAAAGCATCCAAAATCAGCATGTCATGGGACCTTTAATGGCTTTCAGACCAGTAAAAAGCTGCTTAACTGCTTCAAAACAGGATTGGCAGATAGTGACGTCTGGGTAAATGTCCGGGTAAATAGCAACAACACTGTTTGTAAAACAACTAATGAGATGGAGCTTCATTAACAATCGGGACTCGACTCCAGGCCGACTGCGTTGTTGTTGGGAGTGTAAACAAGTTCCACAAATCAGGCCATGAATACAGCACTGATACTGACTGCTTAACTCATTGCTAAACAAACATCTCTTTGGGGAGTATTTTAAATTGGCAGTAAGTCAAAGATAGAAGAGAGGTGATTACATCCTTGTTCCTTTTTTCATTTATTAAACCGTGGTATTAATAAAAACCCAAGCATACTCCTAACCTGATGTGTCCCAAAGGCTGAGTTCAACACGCTGGTCTTCAAGCTCCAGACAGGCGGTGTAGTTTTCAAACACAGTGGGGACGTAAGTCTAGAAATGGACAAAAAGAAAAAGGTGTAGAGAGTATTAATCACAAATGTACATGGAAATGTTTAAAGAAATTCTTCATTTAGTGAAAAAAAGGATAAATGACCATCTCAAGGGATTCGGTTAATGGGGCAACAGCTAAACGTATTACGTAATTATATAAAATAAAAGACAAACAGATCTTTACATTTGTGAAGCATTGTGATTTTTAAATGACTAAAACAATCATTTGGGCAAAATTAGCAGTGATTAACTTGGCTTTTGAATCAATTAACTGGTTCAGAAGCACTCAAACATGAATCACTAATCATTCCCAATGTAAAGGTTTTTATCTAAACCTATGAAAATACAGCATACAATCAAATATACTTTACTACACATGTATGCCAATTCAATAATGCCATAAGCTGTAAGGCACCATGGGAGTTTTAGGACTAGGGTAAGGAGAGAGGAGAGGGGAAATTTGGTTGTTGCAGCAGCAGTACAAGGACCGAAATAAGTACAAATAAATAGAGTAAAATAATAAATAACAAAAAGGTAGGCCTATAGGCTACAAAAACAGAAACTATACAAGATTAACTAATAAAAGACAAAATGAAGAGGTAAAGTGACAGTGGTGAGCTTAATAAATATTACACTAATAATATTACGCCTTTAAGAATAAATAAGATCACAATTTAAATTTAAATTAAGAACTACTGGCATGCGTGAAGTGGCTTAACATAGTCGAGGACAACTCTTCCAATCCATTCTTCTGGTCCATATGGGAGTATTTGATTAATGTTTATTCTTCCTTGGTGTAGGATATGAAGACCAACATTAGTGGTATATGTTGAGTCCCAATCAACATGGATCTGAAAACCAACTGTGGACGTAATTGTAACAGATACATCGTAACGTTACCTCTGGATAGCAGTCCTTGGCCAGGACTTGTAGCATCGCTGTTTTACCGCATTGGACGTCCCCGACCAGCACGAGTTTACACCTCGCTACAAAAGGCTGCGGGAGTCTTCTTTCCTTCATGGTGCAGCTGAATTAAACGGACAGATTATCAAGAAGAAATAAGAGTGGGAATAATACCGATAGAGTTCTGTAAATCCTCTCTGTAGTCGGCCGTGTTCCTGCTCTTCCTCCTCAGTCAGCCAGTCTGTGAGTGAGTGAGCGAGGCAGAGCAGCAGTCAGTGAGGGAATCACTGCGGAACTTTATATTGTCGCGCCAACCAATGAGTGCTGCGCAGTGCACGAGGTCTCATGTTTGGTGGTAATAGTGGATGGTGAGCTGCAGAGCCACAGCCGGGGTCTAAGAAATACTGACGTCCCCTCAATGCACCACGTAAACCACCACGAACCTCTCATTAGTAATTAATGCTACGCAGATAGTTAATGGCTAATAAAAGTAGAAATACCGTAGTCTAAAAGTACTACATTACAAGTAAAAGTCTTGAATTAAAAATGTGATGTGAAAGCACAAAAGTGTTATTATCCGTTACATGTAAAGCCTATAGGTAGTGCTACTTATGCAGAATGGCTCCTTTCAAAGAGTTGTTATAGAATATTTCAGTATTGAGTTTTTATCACTAACAATACATGTAAGAGCATTTTAATGTTGTAGTTTGTTAATGTGGAGCCAATTTTAGATATGTTGTGTAGGCTACTACTAGATTAGTAGTGTAGTATTGTATCATATTTAAAAAGTATCTAGTATAGCGTGTCAAAGAAATGGAGTAGCGGAGAAAAAAAGTGTAATAGTTACCTCTGAAATGTAATTACTACGCGTCAAAATCTCATTTACAGTTTATGAGTAAGTGTATTTAGTTACATTCTACCTTTGGTAGTTGAAACCCACAAAACGGAAATTGTGGCAGTAGGGTAATGTAACTAAGTACATCTACTCACACTTAAGTTAATTACAATTTTGAGGTACTTGCACTTGAGTATTTACATTTATGCTACTTTACAGTACTTCTACTCCACTACCATTCAGAAGGAACTATTTTACTTTTTATTTTCTATTAAGTAAACACTATAGGAACCGGATGGTGTGGGAACATAGGTAAACAATGAATTTTGTCCTCTCATGTCCTCTCTGTGGAAAACCCCTGGTCATAGTACTAACTTCTACTTTTGTTTGAGTATTGTGTGTGCATAATAGTCACAAGAAGTCATCAGAAGAATTTCAATTGTTATCTGACTTGTGTCAATAGTGTATGTGCTGGTCATATAGATAAACAAATGTTTTGGAGCTTGGAGACCTCAGAGTCTTTTAGTATCTCAGTTCAGAGGTTGAAGCTCCATCATTTTGATCAAATAAATGGTAAAACATGTAAAGGCTGTGAAAAGGTTGGTGGATATTACACAGAAATTTATTTTATCAGGATTTACTTTAAATGTTGTCT
Organism: Etheostoma cragini; assembly: GCF_013103735.1. Taxonomy (NCBI): domain Eukaryota; kingdom Metazoa; phylum Chordata; class Actinopteri; order Perciformes; family Percidae; genus Etheostoma; species Etheostoma cragini. Next base: position 9,082,263 of record NC_048413.1, read on the forward strand.
CAATGTGTGTTTCAATGTGATTTTGTGTGTGTTTATCCTTCAGACCAAACGTGAGATGCAGCCATGTGAGGTTGCGTGCAGTTGTAGTTTACATGAAACACATGAGTGATTGTATGTGTACATTTGTTTATATATCACACAGCGCTGCCCCCCAACCCTGACTAGATTACAGATGGCTTCATCAATTTGAAGTATAGAGAATTCAAGAGTGCCAGCCATTTGGAGAGGAAGTGGAGCATGGCTAGTTGTTCAGAACAGCAATGGAAACAACTGTCACTGATGGCTCTTTGATGCATTAATGTACAGTGGGACACTCTGGATGGGGACAGGAATTGCACCTGCTGCCTGGTACAGAGATAAACAAGATAAATGATGTCCCTCTTTAAAAAAAAAAGATTATTTTAAAGATAATCTTTTACAAGGAGGATGTTCCTGATAATGGAACACATATAGTTCAGACATTAGCACCATCAAACACAACTTTTGGTAACGTGGACAACGCTCTAAAATGGTGGCACACTTTGGTCATCTGATGCAGTGACTTTTATATCAACCCCAAACTCTTACTCCTTCTGTAGGACTGAACACAATGATCTACAGTGATGGCCAACATGCCATGGCCACCTGATGTATGTCTGACCTAGATTTATCAGAGACACAGCTGAAAGTTACATTTTCACCCCTTGTTTCACCTTATACCCAACTCAATCCACTGCCATTTAGTTTAGTGTGTGTGTGTGTGTGTGTGTCTCAGTGGATGTTTGTAAGCAATAAGTATATGTTTTCTACTACTGTATATAATGTGTATTAATTAGCATGTATACAGTGTTAGGCTCTGTAGACGTAGAGACAGACGGTGTTAATCCCAAATCCATTTAAAATCATTTCTAAGAAAGGACTAACCACATCCCCTATGGGTTGTAGTGAAACAATTTGCATAATTCAAGTAAGACATGGTTGAAAGCTTTTGTATTATGTAAATAAGGATATGATTAAAGTATATTACCATAAAAACAAGTACAATCATCAAGTGGAAATGTATTTGCATGCTTGTCTATTAATTGCTCTTGAAAGTGGCACAATTCAGTAATGCTGCAAAGGAGAAAGTAATTCATTACCATTGATCTAGTTCACAGATATTCCACATACTGTAGCATAATATGCTAACAGAGCTAGGTAATTGCAATTGGGGAACGTAAGACTCACTGTCAGCATCTACACGTCTTACAACTGTGAAAAAGCAAATAGTTTATATAAGAAGTCATATGAATGGAGGATTCTTGGTTAGCCGGTGCCATGCAAAATGTGCAAAAAATATTGATTTTATTTCTTAAAAGCTTCATATTCACACAATGTTGCTACTGTATGATGTAATAGGAGGATTTAATACATTTGATGGCAGCTACACTGTATTTAAAAAGATTTGTGTACTGTCAAAATTCTGTTTAGTTTGAAATAAAGACAAAATGAAAGGAATGGAAGAAAATTATAGAGAGACGTTTTAATGACAACATTGGAAAAGTCAGGAGATGAGATGAGACAGAATGAAAAAACATAGTGGAACAAGTCATATATAATGTACAGCCACAATACAATGGCTGACTGTTAATTAATATCAAAATTACAATAAATGATGGGAATTCTTATCACTGCACAGCCCTTAGCCGTCTGTGCTTAAAGCGCCACTTTAGTTCAATGAGTTGGAGACTAGTTAGTATGTAAATACAAGTGTCTCTGACTAAAGAGAGAATGACATTAGAGATATCTATCTACCAAAAGAGGACAGTTGTGTGAAAACGCAAGCATCTCTAAAACCACGACAAGTCTTCTTTTTTTTAAACCCCTTTTCTGAGAGTATCTGTGTATATTCATACATTTTTCATTTTGACTGTTTCCATAGTCTTTCTGTAAGAAAATAAATGTTCATAGTGTTTTAGTAGGCAACCAATTATCTGCCATGATTAAAATTACTATTGTTTTCCCTAAAATGGGGCTCTGGGTGGAAACCGTGTAAAATTTCTCATGAAACTGTACTGCCCTCTAAAGGTGTAAGAAAGAAATTAAAAACTAAACAAAGTCATGAAATCACAACCCATTCAACAGGATTCAGTAATCGCTTTGTTGCTGGAGTGATTATAGAATACTTTTCTTTTCGCACATTGCAGTACTTTATCTATTTTCGCTTAAGCTATTTATTAAGTTATTTCACATGTTTTGCAGCAGAGTCAAGTGACTACACGTCCCATGATCCTCTGTTCACCCGGTGACACTTCCGCCTTCACTTCTGTTGAAGGATGAAAATTACAAGGTGGTAGCAAGCTTTGAGAACATCAACTAACGAAGCCTATTATATGGCGCCACAATCAAGTTAAACTCTTTCGCAACTAACTGCCTTAACATTTTCTCCAACAAAGAAGCTAATTGGGGAAAATATCGATTACTTAGGAAGACAATTTTCGAGTTTCGTTGACGTCATTGTCTTATCCTTGTCTCATTGGTTCTCCCCTCCGCTTAAGAGTTTTCCCGCGCTACACTCGGTGTAGCTAAGACACCGAACACACTGAACTGTCAGCCCGTAGCAAGCGTCTTGCTTACAATTTAACGTAATTTTACAACGATACCGTAGCTGTTACTATGTTGTCACTAAAGTCGTCCTCACATTATGACTCGGCCTGTTTACCGGATTTATTACCGCTGTATTACCGACGCCTGTTCCCCTTCTCCCAGTATTATCGCTGGCTAAACTATGGAGGAGGTGAGTAAAGTTAGGCCTACAGACCTGGAAAGCCAGCAAAAAGCAACATTAGCAAGTCATGTTAACCAGTGTTATTTGCGGTTTAGCTGCCTGTGTGTATTAATGACATACCTGTCTTTGTTGTTCGACGTGGTGTCCTGTATTCCCTCCCATGCCTCATAGTTAAAGAGTCAACAACACTGTCGGATTCTAATGTGTTATATTTGCGTCTGCAACCTCAGTGCAGAAGAACTACTTTCAGAACCGTGAGTTCTCCTTCACACTCAAAGATGACATCTATGTCCGCTACCAGTCTTTCAGCACACAGACCGAGCTGGAGAAGGAAATGCAGAAAATAAACCCTTACAAAATTGACATTGGAGCCATATACAGTCACAGGGTGAGACTGCATACTACTTTTTTTGTGTAACTGCAGACATAGTATTGATAAAGTTGAATCTCTTTGTACATAATCTTAGTTGTCAATTGTTTATGTATACCTTTTCAGCTTTGTTGTTCTTTTTTTTTTTTTGGCGTATGTCTATTTCTGTGTGAGCATCAAACAGCCAGAGTCGAGTTCCCTGTTTGTGTTTACTATTGTCTGGCCATTAAAACTGATTCTGATTCTGACCCACAGCCCAGTCAGCACAACACAGTGAAGTCAGGGAGCTTCCAGGCCCTGGAGAAGGAGCTCGTATTCGATATTGATATGACAGATTATGATGATGTCAGAAGCTGTTGCAGGTGAACTGATGATGGGGTTGATCTTGTTTAATTCATAATATCTTGTCACGTCACAGAGATAACACAAACTCTCATTTTAGTGCTGCAGACATTTGCTGCAAGTGTTGGACCCTGATGACCATCGCCATTCACATCCTGGATAGAGCTCTTCGAGGTTTGTATGTCTTTGGTTTTGTGTTATGTTATTTTAGATTTTTGGCAGACTTAGCATTAGGCCTGCACAATTCGGGGAAAAAAATACAAATCACAATTTTTGTTGTTGGTGCTTTGAATGGCTTTTACGACAATGACAAAACAAAATAAATTGGCAGTACCAAACCAAGATTATTATAGTTTTGCATTTTTCATTAGTTTTTATTTTGTTTTGACTTTTTGTTTTCAAATTTTAATTTTCAAGTTTAGTTGTTTTCAATGTATTCAACAATCGATCTGACTACAGAAATTAAAAGTTAAAACAGTAGCTCTGTTAAATATCAAACGCTGCACGAAACAGAGCACAAGACATTAAATGATCTCTTACCGGATTGTGGGCAAATCAAAGTCATTTAGAAATTAAATTGTAGAAGGGTGAAGAGCCTGGGTCTGTCCCAGGATTCTGCCTAAAAGGAAGTTTTTCCTCGCCACGGTCGCACTGTTGCTTGCTCTGGAGGAAACTACTAGAACTGTTGGGTCATTGTAAATTCTGGAGTGTGGTTTGGACCTGCTCTATCTGTAAAGTATCTCGAGATAACTCTTGTTGTGAATTGATACTATAAATAAAATTGAATTAGATTTAATTTAATTTAATTGAGATTGTAATTTTATAACGATTAATCGTGCAGGCCTACTTGGCATCAAACACTTATTTTTGATGTTTGTGATCTTCTAGAGGACTTTGGGTTCCAGCACCTGCTGTGGGTTTATTCTGGCAGAAGAGGAGTGCATTGCTGGGTGTGTGATGAAGCTGCCAGGAAGCTCTCAGTAGCAGCACGCTCTGCAGTGGCTGAATACCTCAGCCTGGTTAAGGTAACGGTTTTTACTAGATGATTAGGACATATGAAGCGGCAGGGTTTTGTGTTCAGCATTGTGTGTGTATCAGTGTGTTTTTCTCAGGTAAAATAGAACAATAAATTGTCCATTTTATCTCAGGTATAGTCAGTTATTATTAAAATAAATGCAAAACCAATTTCCTTGTACCAACTTTTCAATTGTAAGAATCTGATGCTTTTTTCATAATATATGTCATAATATATGATAGTAAACTGAATATCTTTATGTTTTGAACATTTGGTCGCATTTAACTAACTGTATGAATACATCACCTTGGGCCGTAAGAAGTTAAAACAGGGAGTTTTCACTTTTTTTCTCAATTTTATAGACCAAGCCATTGACGATTTATGCTAAAATTAGAGTCAATTTAGTCAATGAAACACTGCTGGTTGCAGCCCTACACGGAACATAAGAATATTCCTACGTTTTCTTTTCCTTCAACTAGATATGTTTTATCCGTATAAAACCAGTTAGTTAATGTTTTTGATGTTCTATTCGCTGCTGTTTTATAGGGAGGTGATGAGATGCTGAAGAAAGTTGTGCTCACAGATCCAATTCATCCTTTTATCAGGTAAGAATCAGAGTATTGTATTAGTGAAGCTGTAACTGTTTGTTTATGTCTAATTGCACTGACTGGTATTGAGGTCTAAGCCTTTGACTGATGTTTAAGAGTCTGTATCCGTGATCTCAACAGAGAGTCTTTGGCGGTGGTGGAGCGATACTTCCCTCGGTACGCACTACAGGAACAGGACATACTGGGACGCAAGGAATCCGTCGACAAAGTGCTGGCACTCATGCCTGAAGATATCCTTTTTTACAAAATGCAATAGAGCTGAGAAAAAACCCTGTATTTTCTCAAATGTGATTCAAATATGAGAGTGTGGTCTTTTTTTCTGTTTAATTAAAACCTTGTGAAATAACTGGCCTTGACCTTAACTCCTGCTTTTACATGTAAGAAAAGAATTACAGCAGGACTTTCGAAATGAAAAGAAACCTGAGAACCGTTGGAAACTGGTAATTGAACAAGCCAAAAGGAAACAGGTTGGTAATTGTGCTTTTATTACATAATGGTAGTTGTTAAATATAAATATTACAGCGAGCGAGCGAGCTTATAATAAACACACAATGGTATAATCTTTCCTTCTCCAGGGCACTGCCAAAAAGGGCCAATACTTTGAGAAAGAAATCATGCTGCAGTATTGTTACCCACGTCTGGATGTGAATGTCAGTAAAGGAGTGAACCATTTGCTGAAAAGCCCCTTCAGCGTCCATCCCAAAACAGGTGAGCATAGATCTAAGGAGATTTAATCAAGATGGCGTGGCAAATACACCACCAACAGTCTTACTGTGACTTCTCTCTTTTGAACTCTTGCCAGGGCGTATTTCTGTTCCCATGGACCTCAAAGAATTAGAAACGTTTGATCCTTTTGCTGTGCCTACAATCAGGTAAGAGATCATTGAACGTCTTGTGCTCTGTTGTGTGTGACGTTTGATATTTAACAGAGCTAATGTTATAACTTATTTTTTTCAGTCAGATCTGTGAGGAGCTGGATCGACCCAGGACCGGCGAAGAGGAAGAGAAGTCAGAGGACACCAAGGAGAAGGAAAACGAGAAGGACGCAGCAGAGAGACGAAAGATCAGAGGTGAGCTTCTGAAATCTGAATTTCAGGTTTATCGTGTCTAGAGCCCGACCGATAAAGGATTTTTAGGACCGATACCAATACAAATATTTGGTTATTTAAAACCGATATGGGCTGATTTTCTTTTCAGGCGTATATGTTTTTAGGCTTGTGGTGATGCAATGTGCTATAGGTGGCAAAAAAAAAAATTTGGGTTAAAATTATCGAGTAAATTTCCTCAGTTTTTGTCTTTCTCAATGTCTTTTATAGAGCAAATAGCGTTATATATAACAGTCCGTGGCTTTCGCCTGGCCTCATGGTGGAACCAAAAATCGTAGGAAAGCAACAGAGTCCTATTTGATTATGACTGTGACAGATAAAAGCAAGGGCCTTTCAGTGTAAGGTGGTAAAATATGTGGACAGTTTATTACAGGGAAACATCCCATGAATTTGAAAGTAGCCTACATTTGAGAAACAAACACAAGGAGGCTAATTTAGCTTACCTTAACTAGGTAAAGGAGAACAGGAGGCAACGTGGCTTAATATGTGGATTAATACCGGGATGTCTACACAACTGAGTGAGTCAATTGACTTCAAAAAGTTCCCCACTTTACTCAAACTCAAAGTTTACTCAAAGTTCAAAACACCCGTTGATGTCTGTCTTCTGTAGTCTGTTGACTATTTAGGTTTTGGCATTTTTTTCCTGGCAAAAATGAGGCAAATGTGGTACATCAGCTTTGACACGCTGAGCCTCAATTCATTTTCTTTTATTTATCAAAATAAATTCAAACATACAGCACGTACTGAAGAAATGTGGAGCCTCTCCTATTGTAGGATAGGAATTATTGTCCCGGTTTTATTGTAATTTTGATCATTAATAATTATTTTTTACATGATGAGATATGCAAACTATCAATGAGAACCCATAGAGTTTTAGTTTATTCTAAGTAATCTGAGTAACTGATTACTTTTGACAGATTACAAAAGAACAAGCCTGGCGAAATATGTGAAATACTTTGACCAGTTTCTGGACAAGATGGCTCACTCATGGAAAGGAGAACTTCTCAAAAAGAGTGGTAAGTTTTATTCTTAGTAGATGAAATGCAGGTAACTTTAAGAAGTTGGGGGGATAGAGTCAAACCCAGGCCTTAGTATATGGGATGCACACTCAACCTGGTGAGCTACTAGGGCGCCACAGAAGTTTGATCTTTCCTTTTAATCTGTTTTGTTTTTTTTCTTCCTTTTTTAGATCTTCAGAAAGACTTCTGAACTGGATCAACAATCAGGAAGTGATACAGCAGTGGAAGTGTTAATAGGTCCATATTACTTAATGTTGGTGATGATGTAAACGGTCCTGTTTTGAGGGCTTCATGTTGTGGTAAAAAAATTACTTTTTTCTTATGAACAATTAAACTCTTCTGAAACTCTGTAATAATACATTTCTAAACAAAACTCAAGTAAATAATGTCCTTACTGTAGGATTGTATGTTTGTCTGCTCTCTGCCAACCTTTTTCTACTGTACAGTCATTTGTGAAAATAAATGTGATACTTCAATTTTATTTCAAATTTATTGAAATTGTATTACTGTTTACTTTTAGTAAGAACAAGAATTTTTACAGATGATTTTTTTTACCCCAAATAGCAAATGGTTAAGTAAGTTAGTTAATCTGACATTTATTCTAAGTACATATGACAAATTGAATACCAACACTCATAGCACAATTATGAAAAAAGATTTCTTACTATCCATAGTTTTTAAAACCAATTGTAAATATACTGTATATAAATGTTTTGTTTTTTTGGCTTAGTCCATTACACATCAGAGGGAAATGTTATTCCACATTAAATTAAACAACCATATATATAATTTGATAATTACAGATGAATTAATGTATAAGAAATATTTTACTGTGGTAGTTATGTTGAGATAATTTAAACTTCTTGTAAACTTTGGATTTAATTGATAATTCTTTTATTTTTACATTTTAATATTGAATTAAAAAAGACAGTTGACTATTTATCATATTTAATATGCTGATCATATACAGTATGTATGTAAAGTCTATCTGTATCAGTAAAATATAGCGGTCAGATAAATGTTGATTAAATAATATTTCCCTCTGATATGTAATGAAGTAATATTAAGATAGTAACATTTATACAGTATATTTACAATAGGTATGGTCAGACATTTATTGAGTTGGCTCAGCTGGTTTGTGATTAACGGTTATTTCATTGACATATAAAGTGGCATAACATTAAAATAAGCGAGTACAAATAATCTAAATTGTATTTGAGTAAAATGTTGTTTATTTTCTATTAACAGGTGACCGTTATTTTAACAGTCATTTGAAAAATTATAAGGTGGCATCAAATTAAAAAATACAATTACAAATACAATTTTTCCTTTAAATTGTTCTTGATTAAAATATTGCGTTTTCTAGTAACCTAACAGTTATACAAGCATAAAATGAAAATACAAAAGTAACGTTACAAATATTTAGTATTGAAACATGATTTAAATTTAGTAAAATGCGTTTTTTTTCTAGAAGTAAAACTCCTTCATAACGTACTGTATGTGGATCTGGATATAACTTATATGATAACATATCACTCGTTGTGCCTTTAAACAACCCGGAAGAAGAAGGCCGCTCCAAACAGGATATTACCGTGAATCTGAGGTCAGAATTTCTCTCTCACAGCCATCTTGGATATAACGTCCCGAGTCGGTGAGTGTCTCCCTTGATAATCCAACATCATCCAGCCTTTATTCACTTATTACCGTCTGTTTTAAACGTGTCATGCCTTAAAGTAAAGTAGTGTCATCAAGCTGGTACAGATATTGGTTCTATTGTGTCCCTCTCTTCAGTGATATGTGTACCGTTGTAACACCGATTACCTGCTCAAAATGGGGGAACATGACTTCCAGTAGACTAGCAGCCTGTCAGGGCCGCAGTGAGCTGACTATGGGGGTTAATCTGTGACAACTTTAAATTTGAGTAAAAAGCGATGGTGTTAGAGTAGTCGTTAGCTTTCCCCTGTTGAGGCTATCAGAAGCCGTTTTCTAAATGCTTCTTCATAAGAGAGTACCGTTACAGACTGGGCTAAAGCATGGGCTCCGTCACCTGTTCAATTTACGTTAGCTATAACTGCAAGTCAGTGTCTGAATCGGCTAACTAGTGCTTGCTAACGTCAGTGATCCGTAGAGTGCCACATAAGTCTTGACTAAATGTGTTTTTCCACCACTAGTAAGGTTAGTTTGTAAGACTTTGCTTAAACTAATAAACTGCCTTTTCTTCAGCAGCAACCATGCCTGGTGAAGCTACAGAAACGGTCCCAGTCACAGAGCAGGAGATGCAGCAGCCTCAAGTGGAGACCGGTTCGTATATTTTACCTGATCATAAGTGTGCATGCAATAATGCATATTAAACAACGGGGTCCTGGAACTCAAGGAATATAGATTTTCCTATTTACCTTGCTGTTACTCAAAGAACGGGTGAATTGTTAAACAAATGGCCATCTTTGGAAGGTAATTCAAGTAAAAGGACAATATTGATGTTGGGACAATTATTTGGCTCAGGGAGTTGTCTCATTTGATGTAACAGGTGAAGGTTGTTTTGACTGTCCCCAGCCTTGTGTTGGGACATTTGTAACCATAGTTTACCCATTGCGAGATTTTCAGTGGTGATGTTGCGTTCCTTGGTTTGAAAAGAGTAATCCAGGACCCCCTCTTTCTATTTATACAAACTCACAATGGTGTGCGATGACTTGCACTGACAACTGGATTTGCATGGTGTTGAGTGGTATTCCCTGTGCACACTAAATGCCTTGAAAACCCACTATAGATTTATCTGGCACAGCTCATTTTGTGTTGCATGTTTATTATTGCAGGATAATTATATAAATTCATATTTTTTTAGTTACACAAGCTATATTTTAAGGGTAAGGATGCGTGTAAGTCCTTTTCTCTTTTTCGCTTCAGTTTGGTTCTACTGGCATGTAAATATAGTTTAAAGATAACATACATACTTTGATTAGTTAGCATGATCTACATGGTGCTCTTTTGACCACAAATGAGACTATCTGGTTAATAAATTGTAAAATGGATTTGTCTGAAGTCTGGGCTGTCATGTCCTGGATGTGTTGTGTTTACGTCAGGGAGGGTGTTGCATAAACATTTAATTTGTATGAAACCGTGACTCATAACTATTATTTGGCATGATTCTCCAGGTTTTTATACTTTGGTGCGTCACTTTTCACCAGTGTCTTCCCCCAGAAATGGATCTGTATGAGGGTGATGTGCTTGCTCGAGGGTGGGGCAGAGACTTTTATACCAACAGATCAGTTGCCACAGTGGAAATTGTTTGTACACGTTTTGGACTTAACATCACATTGTCCTGGAAAAAAAACAAACTCCATGGCAAAAAAAGACCAGAGCAGTTCAGATGAGGTTGGAGAAGGAAAGATGTCTCATTTCAATGACTGTGTTTCCTTGATGACAAGTGATTGATGACTGACGCAGCGTCAACCGCAGATGTGTCGGTACCGACACTGCTCAAAATAAGGGCAAGTGTTGGGTCATTATTTCATAGGTATTGAGTTTGTGTTGGCATTACTCTGGCAACACGCTACTAATGCTGACAAATGCTCTCATTTTGAAAAGCTCTTTTGAAATGGATTTCAATGTGAATCCATATATTTTTGCCACAAAGCAGTACAACAATGTACACATGCTATGCAGTCTAATTCAAGATTTTAGTTAGTTGATATATATCTTATTTTCATACATAGTTCTGCACAGATCCTCTAGTGTTGTTCACATACGGACACTGCATGGAGTTTGGACCATGGGGTTATTTTTTTCTTTAACGTAACGCACCAAACACTTTCCCTTCTTTTATTTTGGTAAAACGCAAGCCAAGCCACATTCTTCTCACAAACTTGTATGTTCTGTTCACGTGTGGAGCACGTTTTCTTTTCCACTTCACAGTGTAGTCATGAAGACTCTTAAAATTTGCGTCGAAGTAGATTTGCTCGTCAAACTACTGTGATTGCCCTTCCCCTTGTTACTCTTGTTGCTTAATCTTCCTTAATCCTTAATCAGCTGTAGGAGTATTGAATTCTTCTGCTCCTTCTGGGATGGCTGTTCCCGAGATGGCCATTCCTATGAGCAAGGCAATCCCACTGGAGAGTCCTCCAGAGACCTCTGTTCCGGCTCAAGAGATAGTCTCCCCTGAAGAAGCTAGCATTCAGACTACTGGTGATCAAGCAAATGGTGTAGCTGCTGGTCAAAAGACCATGCAAACTAAAGAGACTGGGTTGGCGGCAACACCTGTCTCACAGCAAGAGGCGACTGCTGACCCAGCCGGTGCTTCACCTGACACGCCAGTTCCTCTAGAGTCTGTGCCTTCTGCTGAGACTCCCATTGGTTCCTCAGAAGGACCACCCACTCATGAAGAAGCCGGTTCGTCTGTGAAGATACAAAGTCAGGAGTCTGTGACCGCTGAGGAATCAGACAGCCAAGAGGTTGAGCAGGTTTCTGTTGAAGCAGAGGCCTCTGAAGACAAGCCCAGTGCAGTGCTAGAAGAAATTCCCGATGATCCGAAACCATCTGCTCATGAATACGTGAAGGCCACTAATGCCCCAAAGACTGAGGTAGAAAACGTAAAGAATCTTTGCCTGGTCGCAGCGCAGGACGAAGCATTGCCTGGTGATAACGTTGACGTGGGTACTCAAAATGAAGAACTTGACAAGAAAGCTGTTAGACTTCTCTCCAAGGCCATTCAGTCAAAGGAGTCCTCCAAATGTGGAGGCCCACCTTTTTCGACTCGCCACCTGTCAGGTTGGTTTATCCTAAATAGCAGGCGCTCCCTTCTCCCCACGTTGTCGCAATCATTTGAATGCACCCTTTTAAATGTGTTTTCGCAGGTGGTAACATTCTTTTATTGATTAAGACATAGTTCAGAGGAAATGCCTTATTGTACTTGTGTTTTAATTGCTTAGGATTCGTTAAGGTTATTTTTTCGACAAGGCGTCAGGTCAGTTCTACCATGAAACACCAGTTCAGTGATAGCTGGTGCGTTTATGCACTCGGTAATGTGCAAGGGCAATATTTAACGATGTGGATTATAAATATGATTTTCCCTTTGGTCCTAAGTGCATTCTCACTAAATTAAACGGTTTTCTGTGTGGAAGTAGTAGTATGGTCTGCATTTTGAGTGTTTTGCATCAAACTCTAAAGCTAGGCAGGTGTGTCTTTTCCTAACCCTAAGCAAGGAGAGTGTGTCTTGGTTTGTGATCTTTTAATCCGCATGAGTAAGACTTCTCACGTCAAAAGACTTAAAAGTGATTTTTCTATTCAGCTACACCTCCTGCCCCAGCTTCCACCCAGAAACCCCAGGCAGCTTCTGGCCCTGCAAAGCCCAAAGGCAAAGATGCCAAGAATGCGCAGGGTTTCTCCGCCCCAAAGGCTGTTCCTGGCAGAAGAAAACGTTCTTCCATGTCTGCCTCTTCCTCCTCTCCCACCTCACCAAAATCTACTTCTTCCACTACCCCCCTTTCACCCGTGCCATCTCCCTTAGCTACCTCAGCTGGCCTCACTAGTCAGGCAAACAGCTATGCCCCGAAAGTTGTCAAGGCTGGCAAACAAGGAAAAGCTAAGAAAGGAGAGGCATTTGTGCCTTCTCCTGCCCCATTGGAGGGCCAGGTCACGCCATCAAATGAAAACCATGTAGAAGCTAGCCCTAAGCAAACTGTAGTTAAAGCAAAATCTGCCCCAGTTACGCCAAATAAGCCCCCGGCAGCTGTTGCAGCCCCAGCTGCTTTTAAAGTTGCCTCAATGCCTGCCGTGGCAGCTCCCATTTCATTTTCAGATACTCTTACCTCTAGCCCTCCCGCATCAGCTGAAGTCAAGACCACTCAATCAAAAGCTGCGCCTGTTATTGCAGATGCTGATGAAGATCTCCCTCCACTTATCCCACCTGAGAAGCCAATTAAAATGACAGCACCCGTACCGACTGTAGAGGTAAAGGTAACATCCAAGCCCCAGGCGGATATTGAGACCAAGTCTGTGCCTGTTAAGGTTGTCACAGCAGCGACAGTTAAATCTGCTCCTGTTGAAAGTGCTAAAGTTGTTGCTGAAGCCTCAGCTGCAGCTGTTAAGGTTCCTAAACCGGCTCGCATCAAAGATCCTACTACAGCCCCAGCTAAAATTGAGGCTGTTAAGGGCGCCTCCCCAAGCAAACCTTCTCCTGAGCCAGCTGAGGCCAAACCTGCTCCGGTTGAGGTTAAGCCAGCTGTTCAGGCCAAACCTGCTCCAGTGGCAGCTGCTGAGCCAGCTGTTCAGGCCAAACCTGCTCCAGTGGCAGCTGTTCAGGCCAAACCTGCTCCAGTGGTAGCTGCTGAGCCAGCTGCCCAGGCCAAACCTGCTCCAGTGGCAGCTGTTCAGGCCAAACCTGCTCCAGTGGCAGCTGCTGAGCCAGCTGTTCAGGCCAAACCTGCTCCAGTGGCAGCAGCTGAGCCAGCTTCTCAGGCCAAACCTGCTCCAGTGGCAGCTTCTCAGGCCAAACCTGCTCCAGTGGCAGCTTCTCAGGCCAAACCTGCTCCAGTGGCAGCTTCTCAGGCCAAACCTGCTCCGGTGGCAGCTGCTCAGGCCAAACCTGCTCCGGTGGCAGCTGCTGAGCCAGCTGCTCAGGTCAAAGCAGCTGCCGCTGAGGTTACCAACCCCACTCCTGTGATGGGTGCTAAGCCAGTAATTGCGGCACCAGCTGTGGTTGCCAAGCCTTCCAAACCACTAGTTGAACCTTCATCTGCTCCGTTAAAGCCTGCTCCAGTTGAGCCTGCTGTTTCTGCCCCTTCCCCAGCTCCCCTTAAACTCACATTTGCTGAGGCAGTTGCAAAACCTGCCCCTGTTAAACCTGAGGTTGAGGTAATTGGTAAAACTCCTTCTGAATGCGTCTCTACACCCAAACCTGACCCCACACCTGCCAAAGCTCCAGTCAAGGTGGAGCCTGTGATCAAGAACGACAAGGGTATTTTCTTACTTTCTTTCTTGCAATTGTTTTCAATATCTAAGCCTCTGGGAACTGCTCAGAGGCTGAGAAATGTTCTCTTAAAAATCTATCCATGGTTGTGAGGTATAAGTTTTAAATGGTCCTTTCTTAAAGATGCAACCTAGTTAACATAGATGCTCCTAATTTTGTGAAGTTTTGTTGCATATGGTTAGTATTGGTGTGCAGTTTCATGTGTGCAATGATTTAAAAAAAACAAAAAAACAGTGAAGATGTCTTGTGGCGGTCTGGTCAATGTGGCATTGGACAGGAGGGTATTGTCAACAGAAGTTTGGACGCTTTTGCAACCACAAGTTAATGGTTATCGCAGTTTTACATTTACTTCAAGTTTTCAACATATTTGGTGGGTGTATGTTCATCTCAACATATTTTATTTGGGATTACTATTAACCTGCCTCTTTTCATTCCCCAGAATTAATGCAGCATATTTTCATAATGACTTGCAAGCATACATGTATTTAATAGTTTGCACGTTGTGACTAACTTTATTTCTGGTTCTGTAGGATCCGGTACAGAGTCAGACAGTGATGACTCGGTCCCTGAGCTGGAGGAACAGGACTCTGCACAGACACAGACACAGCAAGCTCAGGTGAGTTCAGTCTGGTCTTGATACGTTGACTTGAACCGAAACAAACACTTGAACCTAAACAGTTTTTTTGAAGGGATGTTTATCCTTCACTCTTCAGTGATGATTTACACAGTGACTTTCGTTCTTCTGAGCCTACTGAAGCCAATCTTTCTGTCCTGAGAAGAGAAAGTGTTTGCACAATGACAAAAACTCAAGTCTCCTAATTCCTCAGCCTAGCTTTATTGATGTAACATGTGGATGAACATTCGGTGTCTTACAGCTTGCAGCAGCTGCCGAAATAGACGAGGAACCTGTCAGCAAAGCCAAACAGAGCCGCAGTGAAAAGAAAGCACGAAAGGTAATTATCTTCGTGTGACGGTAGAGGTCATTTCCTTTCTTTGAAGGTAAAAATTGGCCACATTGGTAAAATTACTTTTATTTTTTGCAGGCGATGTCGAAGCTCGGTCTCAGGCAGGTAACGGGGGTCACCAGGGTCACCATTCGCAAGTCAAAGAACATCTTGTTTGTCATTACCAAACCAGACGTCTACAAGAGCCCTGCATCAGACACATACATCGTCTTCGGTGAAGCTAAGGTATGTAGCCAGTCAGGTCTAGTAATTACACGTCTTACTGTCCGGTCTAGTTTTAACTTCTTATAGGTCAGCAAACTACTGATTAAAGATCCAAGTAATGATAACACGTGAATCATCAAAATGGTACAAAATACTCTCAATTGAAAATGTTCTGCCAAATGTATTGATATCTTATTTCACACTTGTTTCCTAGATCGAAGATCTTTCCCAGCAAGCCCAGCTGGCTGCGGCAGAAAAATTCAAGGTACAGGGAGAAGCTGTATCAAACATCCAGGAAAACACACAGACGCCAACCGTACAGGAGGAGAGCGAAGAAGAAGAGGTAAGACGCAGTTGTAATCAAGTGAAGATGAACACTTACGAATATGCAGTTTGTTTTAACGTGTGCAATATAAAAATTCACTACCCTTTTACTTTTCTTTTTTTTCTTTAATAATACACAGGTGGATGAGACCGGAGTTGAGGTCAAGGACATCGAACTCGTCATGTCACAAGCCAACGTGTCGCGGGCGAAGGCTGTACGCGCCCTGAAGAACAACAACAACGACATTGTCAATGCTATTATGGTAAGATTTTAGAAACTGAAAGCTATTGAAGGTTGAAATCGTTTGGAGTCTTTGTTCAACGCGCCATTTTAAATGGCTTGCTCAGATCTCTGTAGATAAATGTGTAGTTAAAACTCTTCAGTGATGAATAATACAGTGACTTTCGTTCTTCTGAATTTACTGAAGCAAACATTTCTGTCCTGAGAAGAGAAAAATCTTTAAATTGTAGGGAAAAACCTCTTAAAACATATCGTAACAAACCTTTTTTGTTCCTTTTGCAGGAGTTGACGATGTAATGGGACCCTGGTAATAAAGGGTTGAAGAAAGGTTGCTGATTTAAGCTCGTTTATACAATTTATACCCAAGATGGAAATAAAGTTGTGGCTTGATAAAAATGAATGTTCTGTTTTTGCACTTCATTGGTAAATGGGGTAGGGCAGCCGTCCCTTCAGCTGACTGAAATTACTAGAAATATAGAGTTTTTTTTTTTTTTTTTTTTTTTTTAAATGGGGTTCACAGGGAGCTGGACCCATCGCATGGGACCCTGTTGACACCTCAATTGATAAGATTGTCATTGCCTTGAGCTAAACTTGACAATGAACACAGTTCAGTGAATAGACATGTCTAAGTCCAAAGTTGAGCAGTTTTTGAAGAAAAAAAAGTGAGGTGTATCTGTAAACAACTGCAGGTCACATCTTAATTTTCCCTTTATAAAGAAAATGGATAAATCTCATAGGTCTTGGTATGGTTAAGATTGACCTGGATTCAGACTTAGTATAAGTATTTATATGGAACCATATGAGAAGGTGTCGGAGTACTTTGTTTGAGCTGCCATAGATAGATAGATAGATCTATCTATATAGAGATATATATATAGATATAGCTATAGATAGAAGAAAAACAGCAAAAAAATAGAAAATATATATATATATTTTCTATTTTTTTGCTGTTTTTCTTCTATCTATATATATATATATATCTCTAGATAGATAGATAGAGATATATATATCTCTATCTATCTATCTATATATATATATATATATATATATATATATATATATATCTATATATTTTCTATTTTTTTTTTCAACCTAATCTGAAAAGTAACAGCTGTTGGATAAATGTAGCGGATTAGCAAGTACACTATTACTCTGTAAAATGTAGTACAGTCATGTATAAAATAGTTGCAAATGGAAATACTGAAAGTATTGATAGCTCTTTCAAGGTTCCCTGAGGAGTTTATGACCTCTTGAAGCCTATGGAGATTTTTATGAGTGAGTTCCTGTTTTGTTTATTTCATGCACACACACAAGTACACTAATGCATTTGGGTGACTCAAAGTCCTACCAAGGGTGCTGCGCTTTTCCACTGGGAAGAAGACTGCAAGCTGGTAAACATGGATGTAAAACATGCTGGTATTAAACTGCTTTAAAAAAGTGTTTTGTTTTTCCCACGCTACTTTATACTTGGACTCCACTACATCTGGAGGGAAATATTGTAATTTAAACTCCACATTGACAGATTTAGTTACTTTACAAATAAAAATGTTCTGCACACAAAGCCTGAAGAATTTGTAAAATGTGTTTTGAGGTAGATTAAATACTCAAAAGTTTATACATGTACAAAACAGATTTTTTTTCTGCATTAAATACTTTTAAATTCCATACAAATATCTTTTTCTGCTTATACTTAAATACTTTTACTTTAACATTTTCAATGCAGGGCTTTTATATATAGTGGAGAATTTTTAGTGTGATTCTAGTACTTTTACTAGAATTTACTATATTTAACTTTTAAATGTTTCTGAAATAGTTATTTTTCTACTGATGCTTCTAATACAAGTGAGACTTACAGTGGAAAGAATACTATTTATATTTACACTAAACAAACTTATAAACGCAACGACTTTCTCTATGTACACAAAAGGCTTATTTCTCTCAAATATTGTTCACTAATCAGTCAAAATCTGTGTAACTGAGCACTTTGCTCTTTGCCTAGATAATCCATCCACCTCATAGGTTTGGCATATCAAGATGATGATTAGACAGCATGATTCTTGCACAGGTGTGCCTTAGGCTGGCCTAAAATTACACATAGCTCAGAATACTTCCTCCACCACTGGGTACAAGTAGTACTTGTACTATGTTTTTAAGTAGCCTACGTTGTGTGAACAAGCTCATCAAGATCAATTCTGTTTAAATAGGGCGGCTGCACTAACTCCAAATTGTCAAAACTCAAATGAATACCAACGTTTCCCATACTGCTAGAAAGGGATGAGTGTGGACAGCCATTTTGTTTCACAGTCCTCTGATGTTGAGTCACTTTTAGAGAGATTGAGATTTCAATCATTGATGCAACAGAGCCCAAAATACACTGACTTTTAGTCCCTACTATGTTGAGCTAAAAAAAAAAACTTTCTGTTTATGAGAGCCTCCTACATTTTTTAACCTCCACTCCCATCAGTGTGTTACACTGGCTATCAGTTAAAATCTGTAACCCCAAAAGTCACACTATGATCGTAAATCGAATCTCTTTGGGACTGTTGGTTTGACAAAACTAATAGAAAATCACAAACAGGTATTTGTTTTTTAACATATCTTACTAATGACTTGTTTTTTTAGATTTTAGCTGTGTGAACTCTACTTCTGTTTTGATGTGTGATTCACCCCCGCCCTCTTGCTGTCAGCTTGTTAGAGGTTAATAAGCAATCGATTCTCCAAGACTGTTCTCTCAGACTCTCATGATGAACTGAACCTTCTTTCAGTGGTGTAGTCTAATGTATTGTAGTGGATATGCTGTACTTTATATATATATATATATATATAAAAAAACAACTAAAACACATATCAAAGTGTGTTGGGTTTGGGTGTCCTCCCCCAGGGTTATTTTGAGTGTCAAAGACTTCATTTCCTGCATTCTGTACATATACACCAATTCATGGTGGAAATACCTTTATGTAGCCTGGGAGAAGGAAAACGCAGATGACATTCAAAACCATCAAATATGAAGCAGTAACTCGGTGAGGGCTTTCACATCAGGAAGGTCTCTGAATGTTCTGCAGTGTTAGTTTAGTTTGCTGTCACATTACCCAACCCTGTATTTGTGAATACAAATATCTGAAGTAAAGGTTCTGTCATAAAGCTATGTTGATATCTTAGTGGGTACATAGCCTTCTGTGTATACCTGTGTAACACCTAGACTACACCACCTTCTTAGCGCAGAGAATACATACTTTGTTGATTGACTTATGTAATCTGCCTTATTTCAGATATCACCTAGGTATTAAAATTTTTACCAGACATGATATTTGAATATTTGGTGTGTCACTAATTATATTACATTTGATTACTCGGCAGGTTATGGAGATGAATGATAATAAAGTAATAATCGTTATTTTTGGTTTATATTATTATATGACCAACATCATCCTGCTCGACTTTTTATTCCAGTACAGTTTCTATTTTATTTCTATTCTTTTTTAGTTTTATATAACTCTTATTTATTTTTTGCTTTCTGAATATAATCATGTCCTAAGTGCTGCTGTGCCAACGTTCTCCGTAGGGGATCCGCACAGGCGTATCTAATCTTTTCTTGTCTATTTCCATTATTTTGTGTAATTATTTGCGAAATGTTTAGCTGACTGTTCGTCACGCACTGGTAAATGCACTATAAGTACAAAAAAACTATATTATAATTGTTATTTTCAAAGATTGCGTGCACAGCTTTTGTCGTAAATATGTGTATTTATTCTAACCGAAAATACTACCAGTTTCATCCGAAGACTGTTCTTATGATTTAGGTCATCTGAGGCAATCCTACTGGGTGGTACGGACACGGTCAATCAATGTGTTTCACATGAGGAGTATACGGTGCCTCCTCCACATCACCCGCAGCTGTGGCTGAAAACTCTAGAAACGTCTAGTAGCTACGTACGCTCCAACTGCGTCAGTACTGTCATTCTCATCTTGGGATCCGCAAGAAGATCCGGAGTAGAGTCCACAGGCTAGAGGCGTTTACATTGCTTGTTTGTGGATAGCATCCCTTATTTTTTGCAGGCATCGCCTTTCTTTTCAAGAGACGGTTTTACCTACGAAAAAGAAGCTCACTTCACGTCCAGACATGTAAGTTTTGGAAGGTAGCATGAGCGTACAAAGGAGGGAAAGTGCGATAGCACAACCTACTTTGCTAGTTAGCTAACGTTAGCCTTCTGACAACATGCTTTTCAAAGGCGGGAGGTTGGCCTTGCCTCAATGGACTATAAGCTAACGGCAACTCGCTATCTAGCTTGAATCTAGTAAATAGCAAAATATTACATTGCAGTTATTGTGGCTGAACCGGTATCCCAGTACAAGCTGAATCAAAACTGCTACCATTGCTTAACGGTGTAGAATGGAGCAGTCGCACCGCATGGCTTAACTAACAGCATCGTTAGCATGGTTAGCCAAGCTAATAGTCTTCATTGAAAGACTTCGCCTAAAAGCTTATCACTAGATTAGCATCAGGTCTGTGTTAGAAGTCATGATTTCAGCATTATAAAGAAAACACAGGATCTGCATGTTGATATGCATGTTTGCAATTGAATTGCAAAGTTGTGAATGAAGTGAGTTACGTTAAATCAACATTTTTTTTAAATAACATGCTGCCTTGGTTGGTCCACGTTAACGTCTAAGAGGATTTAGCTCAGTTTAATACAAGGAGCAATACCGGGTCGTTAAATGTGCAGAAGAAGAAATTGCAACCACTCATGTAGTTCACGGAATAAAATATTAACTTATCAATAAACGGAAGTCACTAAGTCGTCATTGATTAATGTTGTACAACTGACATGTATCTGTGCTGGAAGTCTCATTAACCACACATCATTTATTACCTTAATTTATTTTTTATTGTGCAATGGGGTAAAACCAATGGATTATTCCATGTTCTTCTCTTGTAAGTCTCACTCAGGTCTTCATTAATTAATTGATCTTGCTCAAACGTTTGCAGCTAAAAGATAAAACTATTACAATATACAACAGTATTTATCATATCACTAAGTTGAACCCACCCAAACATCTTTTTAATTTGAATTTGGCTTTTCATGTTGTAGCATTCACAGATGTTTTACTTTTGAGGGTTCTTGATACAGCAGCACACTGTAATTGGATGCTTTGTGGCAACCTGATACATAGGCGTTTTGATGCCTAAAAGACTAACTCCCACCTGTCACCAGCACTGGTGACCTGTATTATGTAATTGTTATGCTAGTTGTGGGTCTGATAAGCTTTACTGCTTTACAAATAGGAAAGGTTAGGCATTGCATTGTCTGTTTTTTTTTTGTTTTTTTACCGGATCTTAAGAGCTGTACTTTTGAATTGGTTTTGTGAATTACAAGTGGCAACTCAATTTGACAAACTATTTACTATTTAGACTGTTTACACATGTCAATGTTTTGATGACCTCCGTTCCTTTACAGGCATCCAGCAACTGCCAAGTGGTACGACAGGAGGGACGCCGTTTTTATAGAGTTCTGTGTAGCAGACAGCAAAGACCTTAAAATCAATTTTGATAAAGCGAAGTGTGGTTTCAGGTACGTTTTGTCCCTTGTTGGTTGTCAATAAAGCCCTCAAGTTATATTTAAACATGAATTTCTTGTTAAATGTATTGTTGGTTCTGCTCTGTATTTTTGGTGAGTAATGTGATTCTATTTTATTTCCCCCAAAATATGTGTAATTTATCTTTTTTCCACAGTTGTGTTGGAGGAACAGACAATGTCAAACATGAGAATGAAATAGACCTTTTTGAAGCCATCGATGAAAATGTAAGTTACACCAACTTGTTGCATTCATCATTATTTTCGAACATTAAAACCGAATTGCAAAATGCATTGTACAAATTGCAGATTAAAACTCCTGAAACATTTCTTTATTTCCATTCCACTTCAACGCAGGAATCCAAACATAAACGCACAGATCGCTCAGTGTTGTGCTATCTACGAAAAGCACAGCCAGGAAAACCATGGCCGAGGCTAACAAAAGAGAAGGCTAAGGTCAGTTAAACACACAAACGCGGCCATTTAATTTAAACAGTTGTATCATACATTTATTTAAAATGCTAACAGTTAAAAGCATGATACAGTAAATATATGCATAACTTTAGAATGGCATAGATTGAGAAATCTGTTTTGTGTGCTCACAGCTGAGTTGGCTCAGTGTCGACTTCAACAACTGGAAAGACTGGGAGGATGACTCAGATGAGGAGATGGGCAACTTCGATCAATTCTCAGATGTAAGCACTATGCATTAATAAGTATGGGGGAAGTAATTCATAATTGCTCTGAAGAGGTACATTTTAGGAATTAAAAGCTTTTTGTAAATTGTTGTCTCAGCTTTTAATACCATCAGTCTACACATGGCATTTAGTCAATGCCCAAAATGTATGCTTTAAATAATGTGCAGTAGTCCACATATAATTGTATTTTTTTATACAACAACTTAACAATTCACCATTGGTATAAAAGTTAAATACAGAATTTAAGGTAAAATAAAAAATGGCCGCATCGCTGGTTCCTGATACATGGTTGCATGTCATTCCCCACTGTTCTACTCACTCATTTTCTTTTATTTTCACTTGTCACCCTCTGTTGAAGGCATAAAATGCCACTGAAATAATTATTAGGAAAGCATATTTGGGAAAAAATTGTCAAATAATATAAATATCTTAAAAGAGAAAGTGAGATTGGTGCAGCTCTACAATTTAGTGTTTGCCAGTTCTTCTACTTATCAAGTGCTGTAGAAAAATGTAACTCACAATACATCTCCATTCTGTGTGCCAGTTATGAACCAAACTTAAACAGAGATTAAAAAGACTTTCCAGATTGACGTCTTTTGCAGTAGCATCATTTGTTTAATAATGAACTCTTTAATATATAATTCTGGTTAAATATTACAGATGATGAACAACATGGGAGGGGAGGATGACCTGCCTGAGCTAGACGGTGCAGATGATGCTGCAGATGATGTAAGGATCCTTTTTTATTTCTAAGCATTAATCTCTTATTCAGAAATAAGAAACTAATCATCAATCCGATGTTAATCAGTAAGGCTGTTGTGTTATTGTGAACAATTAGATCGGCTTTAGTGTGACAAATTTTTCTACCTTATCTCCTTTTTTAGGATGACTCTGCAGATAGCGATGATGAGAGTAAGTATTTATGAGCCAACTACATCTGTGAATGAGTGCTTCCATTTTTGATAGTAAGTTGGTTGTGATGTAACATTTAATGTTATTTCTGTTCTACTTTACTCTTTAGAAATGCCCGATTTGGAATAGAAGACTGTAAGACTCTGGAAAGAAAATGGAAGAACATAGGGCAAGAGGAATCATAACAAATGTATATCTTGAAATTGAAGGCAGTGACCAACAAATGTACATATGAGTCAGTAGCCATATTTAAATCCATAGCCTCAGCTCCAAACTCTTGACCGATCAGTACACTGAAGATTGATATGCATGGTATTGTACAGAGCAGCTATCTCCACTTCCATTTGCTGTACTGCACCTTTTTGGGTATCTTGTTTTACTGTTAAATATTACAAGTAAGCACACTATTTGTTGGAAAAGCTGTCCAGTTGTCCTAAACTGAGCAATACGTGTTGACAGGTTTACAATTAGTTTTCAAATAAATTGTGGTTTAAAATGATTAGGCCCACCCATTCCCAATGTTGTGGTTTTCAGTAAGTCTACCGCTGTAGTTTCTGGTGATTTAAAGACACTCGCTATGTACATCATACAAATTGGATGCATTTACTGATTGGGTTCCTCTAAAGCCTTCCATGTCCCGTGAATTAGATATCCAGGGAGCCAGTCTTTGTTTCTGTGGCTTAACCTTCCAGCCTACATGTTTCCCTTGACTTATTTTAATGTTTATACAATTGGAATATTCTGAAATCATTGCAGCATCTTCCCAGTTTATTATCTACTTTGTTAATCTGAATGAATTCCACATATTTAGTATCTTTACAGTTCCTCTTTCCATAACCTAACATGCACACTCATGTTAAACTGCAGAAATATAATGAAATGTTTTGCAACTGATACAGTGGCTTGAAGCTTGGTTGGTCCTTAGCATCGTGTGGTTTGTTGCTATTCCCCAGGTTATTTGCGTTTGTTCTTCTAGAATGATACCCCCCCCCCTCGGCGAGGGCTTGTTGAACAATGTGACGTGTAATGACCAAATTACATTTGCACTGTCAATAAAATGTAAGGGGAGACAAATGTTGAATTACAGTGGATATTCTTTTTTTATTGTCTACATCTTTCTAATAAACAGTTTAAGAATAATTTAAAATGCCTTTTTTTTTTTCTTAGATGACATTTGACTTGTGTTTTCATTTTAGATTAAGTGTTCCATGTTTTGAAAATTGGTAATTTTGAGCAGAATATACAATTTATTTTGGGAAGTTGTGGGAGAAAATTCAGCTTGTAACTTTGTCCCACAAGCATTCTAGTCAGTACATTTATTTTTTTAACAAACTATATTTAGGATAAAATATTAACCATTAAAAAGGCAACTGAAGCAGCCTACAGTCATGCTGTATTGAAACTTTGTGATATTTGAGATTGGTTACCCAGGGCCTTTGAACATTACTGGATTTTGTGATGGCATAGTCCATCCATCCATCCATCTTTGTATGCTTATCCAGTATTGGGGGACCTTAAAACTTCCCTTTGGCAAGTTCATAATGACATTTTTTCATAGATTACTGCCTCTATTTATGTTAAAAATCTAAAGCAGTTTTTAAACTTGTATTTAATAGAGGTAGTATACTTATAACACAGCTTTTCTGCTTGAGTACTATCTTTTTTTAACTTTAACGCTCGTATTTCGGGGCTAGGACCTAGAAGCCTGCAGGTCTGCAGGCTCCTCGGCCCAGAATAGGAGCATACTTCCTCTTCAGGCCTGAGTTCCTCACTGTCATTTCCAAGAAGGTGACTGCAATTTGCAATACTAGTTTCCTGCCTTTACCCATCCAAATAAAAGCGTAGATATGACGGTAGGTGTAAGAGGAAGACTGGAATATATTTTCACTACTTTATTTAAAACTGCTGTCATAACTATAATCAAACCTGGTAAGAATAAAATACTTTTTTTTGGAAGGAAAAACAAATCCCTAACTGGTAATATAAAAAGGTACATCATATACAGTTTTGAAAAAAGTTGATTAGCTATGAACTCAGTTTTAACATTGGCCATTAACCACTTTTGTTACTGTTTAACAGTGGTGAAAAGTAACTAAATACACTGTATCTACTCAAGTACTTTTAGGAACACTTCACCCTAAAAATAATCTTTGTATATTAGTTACTCACGCCATGTTACCTTGAATTGTTAAAGAAGAAGCCGAAAACAAATGATTGGTGAAGTAATAGGGGACCACATCAAGATTTATTTTCTTCTGTTTTTGGATTGTTAACAGTGGGGGCATGTGAGAAAAAAAACATCCTTCAAGAATTCAAGTTAACAGGGTGAGTAATTGATATGAATGATCATTTTGAAGGTACAGTATTCTTTTCAATATACTGTATTTCTAAGGTATTGGTATTGTAGGCTAATTTACTCAAGTATTTTGATTTGATGCTACTAAATACGTTTATTCCTCCACATTTCAGACAATTCTGTGCACCACTACTTTATAAGTTAGTTGTTACGTATATTAACATAAGAATAGTGATAACGTTACATTAAAGTTACATCAATCACTAATGCATCAGTAATAATAATGCAGTAATACAATAATAAAAGGACTGGGGTAATTTGTAACTTGATAATTCAATATCTTTTCTTTGAGGATACTTTTACTATTAATATCAAATAGCAATGTAAGATTATTATTATTACAACAACTATAATAATGTTAGTACACGATTCTGGTTATTCTTATTTTGATAAATATTATTATTATTGGGGATTTTCCTTTGAAGTTTCGTTAAGAAGTGTTACCGGATGTGTGTGTCCTTTTTGTGGGGAGGTTTACACTGCTGCTGTTCGCTCTGTTCTGTGACCATGGCTGCACTGGACTACACCAGCCATGTTTGCTAATTTAAAACCCAAAGGTTAGGGAATAATTGTTTATTATTTACCGCTGTGCCGTCTTCATCCGCATATCTGTTTTCCGAGGGTTTTAGAGGCATCTGCGCCTTCAAAATCCAAGGACTGAAAGGTTGGATAGCTTTAACTAAAATACAAGCGAAAGTTTTGATGGTGGTAGTGTGGGAGGATGATGCTCTGCAAAAATTGTCTGTGTGCGTGCAGCGTAAACAATGTAACTTATCTGTCTGCTAGCATACGTTAGCCCGTGAACAAAAGGGAGCACGCCTCCCATCTGTTATCAAGCAAATCTGAGTGAGTTAACGTTAGTCGTTATCAACAGACCAGTTGATATTTAGTTTCATCCGAGGGACTCTCTATCGCTAATAGGCACCATGGACCACGCCAGCGTGGTTGCGGTACCCTCTACCTGGCTATTAGCTAACATCGCAGCTTAAGTGCCGTACTTACTCTGGTTAAACGTTGATGATGCTATCAGCTAGCTAGCGTGCGTTAGCTAGGTTCTATTGTGATGATTTAGCTAAATAACCTTGGAGCTGGAGCGAGGAATATTTTTCTTCAATGTTTCACGGCAAAGTAAACGGTAACGTTATGTCCAACATAATAATGAGTTGAACTCATATCCAACGTTTACGGTATCAGTTGTTAGCTCTGCTGACTAGCAGCGCTTTAAAGCAAATTGTTCGTGTGAGAACGCAGCTAGCGCGACTTAGCAAACGCGGCGCCTGCTTTTGCAACGGCCTTTTTGAATTAGGAAATCAAGTATCCATAGAGGGCTACTTTTGTATTACGAGGACATAAAATGAGTGACTCGGGCCTTAGAGTGACTGTTAGATATAATCGCTAATCCCTTCATTGTTACTTGGCCGAGGTCACCAGGTCTTGGATACTGTTTGTGTGGCAATGCCTGTCGGGCCGTAGCTACATTTATCATAGTTACGTTAGATTAAGGAGGATGTGCTCCCATTAGCAGCGCCTCATCAGCGATAGTGATGAGCTTCTATCGTTTGTGGCCTGGCATCTGCTATTGCTGGCTGCGACATTTTGACGGTTGTTGTTGTTGGAACGAAATGGTGCTGTCACAAGCTGTAGCTAATTGGCAAATCAGTTATGATTTGACATTTTGTACATATTACGTAATGGCGTCAAAGCTGCATGGAAATTAAGGAGTATATTTATGATTCATAAATGGTGATGCATAACGGGCACTTGCATCTTAGTCCCATTAAGCAATTGCTGCCACTTTAATACATTTACATTTAATATGTTCTACTCAATGGACTTTGACTATTAGAGTGTAAATCTGTGTATTTCTTTTTGGTTTCTAGATGGAGTCAAATAATCATTTCAACTATGGCACCCACTCCTCACCAAACTCAGGACTGAAACTCTCCTCAGGGGATTCTCTTTACACTAACGGGTCCTCCATGAGTTTTCCTCAGCAGGGGAAGAGTGAGTATTTTCAGCCTTATTCCCTGTATCAAAATGTAAATAAAATTAGCCTTTTTTTTTTAAAAGATGGTGTCAGTTTATGTACTTTATAGAGCCAGACTTTGCTTTCATTTTTAAACTTGACGAATGTTTTTTGTCTAACAGATATGAATGGCGAAATGAATGTGAATGGCGTCACTACTGTACTTGGGTCTGGCGTGCCTGGTTCCCACCCACCAACTGCTCCTTACCCACACATGAGCAACCACCACCAGAGCAACATGGCCTATGACTACTTGTGGGGAGGACACCCTCAGTATGGTCCAGCCATGGGCACCTCTCCTGGGCATGGGATGCACCAGAAGCAACCTACACCTGGGATAGTGCAACCTCAGTCACAGCACCACTTCCAGGGTCATGGGCAGTACCAGCTGAATGGGGGGGTTGAAAGCTCCCACCAGCCCCCTGTGACCGGCCCACCAAACATGCCTCTCACTGGGAGTCAGTACTGGAGCAGGAGTAATCCTGGCCCACAGCAGATGAGTTACAATTCCCCCAGTATGTATGGGACTTACCAGAGTCAGGCACATCCTGGAATTACACCATCACAACATCACCAGCAGCAGTCCCTACAACCACCCCCACATCAACCACCGCAGCAGCAGATTCACTCCCATCGTCATCCACACCAACACCACCACCAACAGCACCAGCAACCACAGCATTATGGCATGATGCCTAATGGGATGCCCTACTACCAGCATCAACCCCAACACCCGTCTCTACCGTCTCCCCAGCAACTGCCATCACAGCAGTCTCAGCCCCAAGGCCAGGCTCAGATGATGCCCACAGCTGCCCAGAATTTTACTCCTCCACGTGGCAGCCCACAGCCCCACAGTTTAGGCAAAGGGGGCACTGGCAGCCCTCTTCCTGTGGGGATGTCCTCGACACCAATGATGTCACCGTCAACAGCGCGGGATAGTGGATCACCCAAGGGCCATAGCAGGGAACGGAGCCCCCATGCTATCAATGTGGGAATACCAACTGTCATGCAAGGTGACCGCTTTTACCTTTTTTATAGATCTGTTTGTGGAACTTATTGACTCATTTGATCCCATTAATCATTTTGTGTTCTATTAAAAGTAATTGCTATCACTTTTTTTACGTTTTGACATTATTGGTATCTCTCAAACCTTTCCTCCAAATTTCTTCATAAATTAAACTGTCTCCTTTACATTTCCTTCTTTAAAGCCACCAGTTGAGTGATACTTGTATAGTCATGTGGTATACTTCCTCTTTGCCCATACTTAGCTTAGCCTTCCTAGCTGCTGATCATATTAAAACATAGTTGCTTTGGTTTCAATGGCATCTGCATAGAATAGTATTGCTCGTTATTGGTTAATCATTTTAGTCATGTTTTAATCAGAAATGCCAAACATTTTTGGTTTCAGCTTCTCAGTCTTATATGATACTAAACTGAATATCTTTGGGTTTTGCACTTTTTTGGTTAGACAAAACACTTGAATGGGTCAATTTCTGCTCTGGGAAATTGTGATGGCCACTTGTCACTATATTCACAGACAAAATGAATAGTTAGTCAAAGCAAGCAAACAAATTTATCAATATTTAGAATGATGTTTCAGTCCCACTAGTTATTTTTTTGCACATGAATGTCTGGTATCGGGCCAGTCTCAATGCTAGTGCTCAGCAGGGGGATAGTGCCAAAATTCAACCAGCAGATGCCACTGTTTGATTATAAAAAACAGTGACCATCACATGCTTCAATACATAATACACTCACTGTGAATTCATCATTGAAAAACACTTACCGACAACATTATTTTTTTAATTGATTATTTGTTTATTCTTTTCAGGGCATACAAGAGAAGCTGTCAAGGAGGTAGACACAAGCTATAATGGCATGGAAAGGGCACCTGTTGCCTATAGACTACCCAAAAGTGCAGCTCATGAGGGACCTGATTACAGTCAACATTCTGAACAGCCAGCAGTTCAGCGTCCAGAAATGGCTTCCTCAGCCAGAGAGACCGCCGTTAATACACCTCCCCTGTCTGTGTCGTCTCAGCTCACTGAATCTACCTTAACACCTCCTCGGGTCTCTACGGCTCCTGCTGTCTCTGAGTCTCCCACAACTGCCCCTGGGCCCCCTATAGTGTCATCCCCTGACGTAGAATCTACTCCACCACAAATCTCAATGCCCCCCAATGTGTCCTCTGCTTCATCTCCAGCTGCTCCTCCCAGACTTTCCTCACCTCCTCCAATGAAGCAAGGCCTCAAACCTCCCCTTTCTGCTGTGACTGAGACATCCCCTGCTGGATCCAAGCATCTGTCAGTGGGGCCCTCTTCCCCCTCCCTGTCTGCATCACCTAAACAGTTGTCTACACCTCTTGCTTCGATTGATAGTGTGTCTAGACCTGCAGCAGTTTCTTCAGCCCCTCCCGTCTCTTCTTCTTCATCAGAGTGTTTTGGAAAGTCTGGACCCCCAAAATTAATACCTGCTGCTTCATCATTGGGTGCAAAATCCTCATCTGCTGCTGTTGCTCCACCACTAATGTCAGCATCAGGATCTTCAACCTCAGCATCACCTGGCTCTTGTTTATCAACACCTGCATCTCCCTTTTCTCTGTCTAAGACTCCTTCAGTTGGCTGTAAACCTTGTAACCCAGTGCCCAAACCCCAGCATCAGACAAACACTTCTACAGCTGCTGACTGTGGTCTTTCCACTGCATCTGCAGCAGTGTCACCACCAGGAGTGGTGAACTTACCCTCTTCAGCCCCCCATGAAAGTCTTACAGTCCAACCTCTGTCTACCCTACCTCTTTTAACCACTCAAGCCTCCAGGACTGCACCGGTGTCTGCCCCTCCTGCCTTGGTGTCTGTCCCCTCTGCAATGGGTACTTCTTCTGGAGTGGTCCAAAGTTGTGACTCTGGGCAGCATCTTCCTAACACCACTCCTCCTCATGCGCTGAAGCAGCTGTCTCCCAGGGCAGAGCACCATAGTCGTAATGACGATAGACAAACGTTGGCTAACAAAAGAAATGGAAATCCAGAGGAACACATCTCTCAGCCTGATAAGAGCACGATAAGGACATCAGAGAAGGTGGGAGCTTCTGAGACTAATACATCTGAAATTTGCTCACTCAAATCTCTCACAGATCTTCCTGGGAAATTCTTGCAGACCACAGTCGCCCCTGATCAAAAGCCCAAGAATATACCGACGGCTTCTGAAAAGCACCACATGCAAAGCAGTATCTGTGAGGCAGGGGACTCCTCGATGGAGCAGACTCCACTCAGAAAGTCTTCACATTTCCACAGCACAAGGATAGAACATCTGATTGACGAAGGTTTTGATAACTCTTCACATGCAACTTCTCACTTTGATGGCAATTCATCGTTTAACAGCCCCTCTAGAATTGACGTCAGCTCTGTCTTTGAAAAGACCTCTCTTCTAGACGCTGATAGCTCATGCGTAGACGACTCCACTCACTTTGACAGCAGCTTTCACCTGAGAAAGGACACGTCTCAGTTTGACAGCACTTCCCATGCAGATGATGAACCATCTACTCCATTTGACACCACTAGAGATAGCAGCTATTTTCTGGAAGACTCCAAAGATGACACTTTGGACTCCTCTAGGGAAGAGGAAACATCTGAGGCAGAAGAGACCAAGGACAGCTGTCAAATCACAGGAGAATCCATGCTAGAGTCTTCCCTGAACAACACCTCTCAAATGGAAGAACCTTCTGTCCACTCAAGTGACTTGTCCAACTCACACTCATTTGTGTCATCTCAGCCAGGTTGTCAAGGTACATTCTAAATAGCTAATGGAAACTTTTATTTTCTTTCCCTCCCATAAAAAGTAATTAAGTCCATTAGACATTGCTTTCATTGTCACTGAATAGCGAGAATACAGATTACTCCTTTTTGTTTTGTATGTCATTATCCTGTTTTTCTGAATTCTGCTAACGCAATTTAATGTTCTCAGGACCTGAAGCAGAGTGGGGGCCCAGAGGACGTGATACACCAGACTCTGCTGGACGCATTAGCATGAAGACCACAGTTAATGAGACAATGACTCCCCCGAGTTTCAAGATGAGAGATGAGAACTTCATCGCCTTCAGTACCCCAGCAGAGGGCCCTGCTGTACACCCACTCCAACCAGTAACTGATCCGATAGTGAAAGCTGCAGGAGGGCATCAGAAAACCCCAGGGAAGCCACGCAAACCTCGAGATCCAAAGGCAATATGGATTAAAACCCCAGGTATTCAACATTCTTATTTCAACAACATGTTAAATGTAAATATTAAAATATGAGATTTGATTTAAAACACTTTTTTTCATCTTTTTATTCTAAGTTCCTGAAAAGGCCCAGCGGAAACCTCGGGTCAGAACCCCTAAAGTGGATAAGATGAAGACTGATGAAGAGGGAGGCAATAAAGAGGAGGTGGCCAAGGGCAGAAAGAGGAAGAAGTCTCTCAAGGTGGAAGTTAAAGATACATCAAGTTCATGTGGAGAGGCTGGGCCCCCCACAGGAGAGGTTGATTCCATCACAGCCACAATTGAAGCTGTTCTGGCCAACGTTTCAGCCAATCACGCAGCAGTCGAGAAACCCAAGAAGGCGAAAAGGGTCAAAAAACAAGACCAAGGAGGAAACGTGGCAAAAACATCTAAACAAGAAGCTGAAACGACTGCTGCCGATGTTGATGAAAATGATGATGATGACAGCTCCACTGCAGGTAATGAAGGTTAGATGTTTGTTTTTTGTGAGGGGTTTCCACATCATGTAATGGATTTATTGAGACATGATATCACAATTTGACTAAATCCGATGCTTATCCCAATTGTGTGCTTTTTTTGAACAGGTGAATCTAACAGGCAGAGGAGGGTTGCAACTGAGGAGCAGGTTCAGGTCCCAATGCGACATGGGTAATGTTACCTTGTGACGTTTTCATTATTATTATTATTATTATTATTATTATTACAATCATTTGTTTACCAAAAATGCTTCCGGCGGAATTTACTGCGGCACCGGAGCAATCCCGGCAGTCTAACGTCGAGGAGAGAGTAGATTTTAGATGAAAATCACTGCTAGCGAATGTAAAAACATGTTTTAACAGGGTGGCCGCGGGTCCTTAAAAAGTCTTAAATCATGTTTCCTAAAATTAAGGCCTTAAAAAGCATTTAATTGTCTTAAATTCAGATTGGGTAGGTCTTAAATATGTTTGTGTCATGTCACGGCGAAAATGCAGGCAATTTGTTGTCGAATATTTTTTTCTGGTAGGCTTTGCGCTGCGTCTTTGCGGTAACATAAGCCCATTTGTACATGACCTATCCCCTGACCATTCGGCTATCCTAACCTTAACCACTTCAACTAATCAAGCTGCTTCGTGGGCGGGTGTTGACGTGTCTTTAGTCAGTGAGATTTGTAATTTCGCGGGATTCGTAATTTAGCAGCATGAAGGTAATACAGCAATGTTTGATAGCCTACTAGAAAAATGGGGAAATGCAAGGTCAGTGACAAATTACTTGAAAACAGCGATTATCCTTGGTTAAGGTCGGTGCCTGAAAGTCCTCATGAAGCAAACTGGGTTATGTGTCGAAAGATTTTCAAACTTGGTCCAATGGGGATCAGAGCGGTGGAATCGCACGTACAAAGCAAAAAACACAGAGACTACGTAAAAGCATGCCAGCAACCCACCATCGCTAGTTTCTGCTCCACTGCTTGCAACGATGGCAACGCTACAACGCTAGATGTTACGATGGGAAATCCACAGCCAACAATGCCAGCTGACCTACGAGCAGTTTGTGGCTCTACGCTAACACTCCGAGCAAAGGTGATGGGGGGGCAGAGGACCGTGACAAGCCACAATTCATACAGGTCAAATGACGGGACTGAAGAAATGGTCCAAGCAAGGCTTCCAGATTCTGGGCTTGTACAGTCATTTACCTGTGGAGAAGACAAGACCAAATACGTGGCTAAATTTGGATTGGCGCCATATATCAAAAAAGACCTCATCACGGAGGTCAAAAAATGCGGTGCGTTTGTAATTATGTTCGACGAGACACTGAACCAGAAAACCAAAAGCAAACAACTGGACTTGCTTGTGCGTGTATCGTTATAAATAGGTAAGGGCACTTAAAGTCACAGTGCAAAGTCACTGTTTTGTTTATTATAGTATATGAAATGTTTTCCAAGTTTATTCACAAAAGCTCAGGAGTAGACATCCAACTCTAAAAAAAATTGGTCACATGGAAACCTGAAAACACACATATACAGTTGTGGTCAAAAGTGGACATACACTTGTAGAAAATCACAATGTTATGGCTGTCTTGAGTCTTCAATAAGTTCTACAACTCTTATTTTTCTGTGA
>NC_048413.1:9116177-9139655 GCF_013103735.1 Etheostoma cragini
AACTTATTGAAGACTCAAGACAGCCATAACATTGTGATTTTCTACAAGTGTATGTACACTTTTGACCACAACTGTAGGCACACACACACACACATACACACACATTCCCACACCGCAAAACACTCGTACACACTGCTGTCTGCTCTCTGTCCATGATGAGTCCTCCACAAACTGCAACCCACCCATCTGAGTCTCTCTCTCTCTCTCTGTGTCTGTTAGGCACACAAATCATATAAAAGTCTTTGCATTTTAAAGGCAGCTGGAATTGGCATTTAATTAATTTTTTTGTTCAAAAGGAACAGTGTTTTTTTAATATGCACTTGATGTTATTTCACTTGATGTTATAACCATTTGTTCAAGGGACACAAATGTTGTGAAAATATTGAAATATAATTTAGCAGCAATTACATTTTTGTGTTATGCTTTCAGATTACACACATTAAGTCAATGTTCTTAAACTCAACCGATTATTGTCATTTTACATACTGTTAATTTTGTGTTTACTTGGAAAGATGACTGTATATTTCCACTTTGTATTTCCATCGTAAGTTTGGTCTTAAATTTCCTTTAGAATTGGTATTAAAAAGTCTTAAATTTAACTTGTTAATACCTGTAGCCACCCTGTTTAATAGCAAGCAGACTGGCATAATACAGTTCACTACTTTTTTCTTAATATATGAAATACATCTGGAACCATTAACCAAAACCTGCCCAGCAAGCATAATTTATGACTTAGTTCTTGTCTGTCAACTGCCACAGCTAGACGCTAGTTTATACAGATCATCAAGAATCCTTCACCTTGACGTAGATACATTTCAATGCGCTGTCCATGGTTATCTATCAGTTGATTCTAGTGGGGAAAAAACATGCATGTTAACAATAGTACATTTTTGAATTGCTAAAGAAGAGCTTTAAAAAGGTTTTCAAATGTGTGCAGTGTGCATAATATAACTCCAAGTCCAGTTTAATTGCTATGCTCCGTTTGTAATAATGAACTCTCTTATCCGAAGTTGGAAGAGGGAGATTCGAGTGAAGAAAATGGAGAACCGCATGAAGGGCGAAACCTGGTACTACACACCTTGTGGGAGAAGGATGAAGCAGTTTCCTGAAATAATAAAGGTACATTTCCTGGCTATTAAACAAAACCATAAATATCTATTAAGTTTTTTGAATCATAGTTTTTTAAGGCAATAATGTCAATGTTATTTCTCTATTGCTTCTTCCAGTACTTGAAGAGACATACAGACAGCGTGGTCAGCAGAGAACACTTCAGCTTCAGCCCACGCATGCCTGTTGGAGATTTTTATGAAGAAAAAGAAACTCTTGAGGTCTGTATATTTTTGTTAGTACTACTTTTTTTTTCTATGCAAGAAGAAAGTAAAATAATTGACAGATTGAAGGGATTTGGATAAAACTTATGGTTTTACAAACATGACAAATGTGTTAAAGACAGATTTGGGAACTCATCATTCTCTACATGTGTTACAGGGCAAGCAGTGGGTCCTCTTGGCTAATGAGGAGGTTCCCTCTATGATCATGGCCATCACTGGGCGCCGAGGTCGACCTCCAAACCCTGATAAAGAGAAACCTTGCAGGGTTCGTGGCCCGAAGGGAGGGCAGGCCCGTCGCCCTGGTAGACCTCCCAAACCCAAGATAGTTGATCTCCTTAGCAAAGTTGATGCCAAGCTTTTGAAGCAACTTGAAGCCAAGGGTGAGTGGATGTAGACTGGAGGAGTGTACAGGGATGTGTTTAGCTATTTGTTAAGACTTAGCTTACACAAGTCTTGAAACCAGATGACTTTCACATAACAAGTTTGTACTTTGGCTTATTATTTGTATTCCTGTTTTGTATAGAAGCTCTCACCGAGGAGGAAAAGGAGAAACTTGCAAAAATCAAAAAGAAAATGAAGAAAAAGGTATGTGGTACAGTTCAGGTAGTTCCTAATGTTGATATACATGCTGCTTTTGACATCTCAACCTGATTCTGTCGCTGCTGTTTAATATTTAGGCAAGAATGAAGAAAAGGGAGGATACAAAGATTAAGAAGATGAAAGCGGAAAAAAAGAGAGCCAAGGTACAGACAAAACACTCAACACCCAATGATTAATCAGCTTTTTCCTCCAAACCATCTCTTCCTCACCTCCAAGTCTTTTTTCCTTTCTTTTTTGTCGGTTCAGCTTGAGCAAGCCAAGGACCTAGAGCTGAAGGCGGACCCGGCAGCCCCACAGGCCACAAAGGCTGCACCACGGACTGCTGCAGAGCCCAAGAAGCCTGGCCGCAGGAGGTCAGTCAAGGTTGAGGCTCCCCCAGCAGTACAACAGACTGATGAGGAGCGCATAGCCCAGGGTAAGAGGGTGCTGGGTGCTCGGAGTAAAGCCAAGGCT
This sequence comes from Etheostoma cragini, assembly GCF_013103735.1. Classification (NCBI taxonomy): domain Eukaryota; kingdom Metazoa; phylum Chordata; class Actinopteri; order Perciformes; family Percidae; genus Etheostoma; species Etheostoma cragini. The sequence continues at coordinate 9,118,562 of NC_048413.1, forward strand.
CTGGCTAAAGCCCAGGCAGAGGCAGAGGCAGCAGCTCAGGCTGCTCATGCAGCTAAGAGGGCCGCAGAGAGGAGAGTCCAGGCCCAGAGACGCTTGGAGGAGCGGAAGAGACAGCAGTTGATTGCAGAAGAACTTAAAAAGCCCACAGAAGACATGTGTCTCACTGACCACAAAGTGAGTTTTGCAATTCCTTTAGTCTACTCTGTTGGCACTGTGATTGCAGATGATATAAATCATGGCCTTTTTTAACTTTGTCTCCATCAGCTCCTGCCAGAGCTGTCCCATATACCTGGTGTGGTCCTTTCTGGCAAAGCCTTTGCACACTGCCTGACTGTGGTTGAGTTCTTACATGGCTATGGAAAGATGATTGGTCTCAATATACCCAAGGACGTCCCCAGCCTTGCTACCTTGCAGGAAGGCCTCCTAGGCCTGGGTGACAGCCAAGGAGAGGTCCAGAACCTACTGATAAAGCTGGTGGAGGCTGCACTCCATGATCCAGGCCTGCCATCTTTTTATCAGGTGTGTGATACAGTTTGAGCATTTTCTCCATTAATGCCATCACTGAGTGATAAACATTTTGCTCTATATTTTCCACCTCATCCCAACCTTCAGTCAGTTAAGATCCTTGGGGAAAAGCTGGTTGAGTCGGAGCTGACCCGCAGCACAGTCTCAGAAGTACTACGCGTCTTTTTGGAATCTCATGATTATGACACAGACGTGTGCAACACGCTAAGGACCAAAACATTTCATGCCCTGCCTCCTGATACCAAGGCAGCAATCCTAGGTTTCCTGGTGGACGAGCTCAACAGCAGCAACGTTGTGACGAGGTCAGAACAAAATCTTATTTATGCTGTAGGATACTCTTAAACCTAAAAGTCTGTTACCGCCACATTTCTGTCACTTTATTATTGTGTGCATTTATATTTCAGTGACATCGACAACACATTAGAAAACATGGCAACTTACAGAAAGAACAAGTGGATAATTGAGGGGAAGTTGCGCAAGTAAGATCCTGATTTTTCTCTCTTCAAATACAGAAAACTTTACTGTTCACTCAGATCTTTTTTGTAATCAAAGCACAGAGCCGTAAGACATGTTGACCCTGATTGTTTTCACCCTTGCAGACTGAAGGCGGCACTAGGGCGTCGTACAGGACGATCAGAGGAAGAGCTGTGTTTTGAAGAGAGGAGGCGGAGTGCCAGAGTGGCCGATGAAGAGAACCTCAGTATGGAGGAGAGTGGCCTAGTCTCAGAGAGAAGCAACCGCCGTGCACGCAAAGAAGAGCCCAAACTCAGTGATGTACGTGTCTGCTTTTTTTCTTCTTCTCAGTATTAGAAATAGATTTTTCCTACAATTAACTTTGAATTTGTTCTGTTACAGAGTGAGAGCCCTTCCAGTGCCAGCATTCCGGAGCTTGAAAGGCAGATAGATAAGCTAGCCAAGGTAAGCCTGCTGGGACACAGACACAGTTCTTTATAGATTTATTTTGCTTTATATTGAATATTCCCCTGCTTTTGGCTCTCCATAGCGCCAAGCGTTTTTCCGTAAAAAGCTGCTACAGTCATCTCATTCCATGCGGGCCGTATTGCTGGGCCAGGACCGTTACCAGCGCAGATACTTGGCCCTACCCCACCTCGGAGGAGTTCTGGTCGAAGGGCCAGAGGAGCTGTTGAGTGAGTCTGACAATAAATCCGAAAAATGTTTGCGCTTGCATTTTTAGACTTCAGACCTTGGCTTGTCCATATTTATCTAAACTTATATTTCTATTATGCAGCTTCTGGAGAAGTCCTAGTAGCTGAGGTTCCCGTCACCTTCCTCAAAAAGGAGCCCAAAGTTGAGGAGGTTGCAATGCCTACCACTCCCCCTCCTACTCTACCTACTTCTTTTTCCTCTGCTACCCCTGCCCAGACCTCGTCCCCGGAGGAGGATCCCCTCCCTGGCACTGCATCCCTCATGAGCAGGCCAAGAGGACGAGGACGCCCCCGCAAAATCAAACTAGAAGTGGAGCTTCACCTCCGCACAGCTAAGATTCGCCGCCGGCGTCGAAGTAGCGCTAGGTCGGGGGGTGAAGAAGGGCCAGGACCACAGAATGGTGGCACACTTGACCTCACACAGACTGCTTTCAAGAGCTGGCTCAGCCAATCACAGGAAGCAGTGACCAACGGCACATGCTCAGCAGCAGGGGATGCTCCGGAGGGCAATCGACCAGAGGGGAGTGTGAAGGAGATTGCAGAGAAACAGGGACAGTGGTTCAACCTGCTCCCCAAACAACCATGTGATGAGAACTCTCTGACCGAGCCCCAGATACCCAGCTCACCCCCTAAACTCCTCCCTCAGATCCTGAGTGCTCTGCCCGCACTCACTTCTCCACTTGTGCAGGTTTGCCACCACAATCATAACTATAAAACTTTTAATTATGCTATAACTGTGCACGTTGAGACTTTGTTATGATGTATAAATAAATAATCTCTTCCTACCCTTCCAGCCGGATCCACTCTTGCCTGACCTGACTCCTGCTGATCCTGTGACCCCAGGACCACAGGGTATTGCCTCTACGCTACCTGCCTCTGCTGTTCCCGTTTGTGCCCAAGTACCAGCACCTCCTCAGCTACTTCCAGCTGCCATTCCTCCTGCCACGCCTACTCCGACTACCCCCCCGAGGCCAGGTCGCAGGCGGAGGAGAGGTAGCAGAGGCAGCAGTCCTGCACGCAGAGGGCCAAGAGGAGCTGCAGCCAAGCGCCGTGGCCGCCCTCCCAACTCTGTGTTCCAAGAGCTTGAGCAGCAGTACTTCACACAACTGGTGGTCAAGCCCATACCAGCATGTAAGTAGTATCGGCTGTTAAAAAAGTATTGTTTTCTGAGATTTTTTTTGAGAAATATAAATCATGGTCATTTAGTGTTGTCCTTGAAAAACACAACTAGTGTATTTGTCCTATTTGTAACGCGTAATATAATGCATCCATGTTTCTTTTCTAGCAATGGTGCGTGGCTGGTGGTGGATCAAGGATCCAGAGGAACTGTATAGCACCTTACAGGCCCTCCATCCAAGGGGCATCAGGGAGAGGGTGCTCCATAAGCATTTGGGCAAACACATGGAGAGCTTAGCTGAGATGTGCACCAAACCTATCGACGGTGAGTATTGTTGGATCATCTCAGTTGTGTTGTTAAATTTGTTACACAGATCCCATTTGTTACCTGTTCGTGCAAAAAGTCCTTCTGCACGTCGCCCTGCGTTCTCCTTACAACTGTTCTTGGGTTCTTTCTGGCCAGACCCTATATTTAAGTCAAAGGTAGAGGAGAAGGATGTGCTGATAGAGGCTCTGCAGCAGCCCTGGCAAGTGCAGGAGAAGGCAATGGAGACTGACATCAACGCCCTACGGTGGGTGGAGGACCTGGAGCAGCGGGTCATTGCCGCTGACCTCCATCTCAAGGTAAGAAATATCATGTAACTTTTTTTTGTGTCTTTATTCTGCCTTGTCTGATTAATCAAATTATGTCAAAACAACAGCTACAACTCAACTTAAGGTTAACAAAGTAATATAAGTAGTTTGAGGATTTTTTAACACAACAATACCATGATAAATGAGTGGCTTGTTTTTACGATTCTACAAAATAAGTGTAGAACAAAAATATTGGGACTACGGCCTTGTGGAGTCCCTACCGGCTTTAAGTCTGTTATTTAACATTTCGCTCCTCTTATTTACTGTGATCTCTCTGCTTTCAACATCTCTAGTACACTTAAAATTATTAAATAAAATCTTTTATAACATTTTTTTTTTTGCTTTGGCCGTGTGCTGAAAGCTGTGTTCCTTTTAACAACACTATGACTGCAAGTAGTAAAACCTCTTATCTGCTTGTTGTGTTTCTACAAGGCGGCGCCGCAGAGTGCAATGAATGATGCAGAGTCCAACACCGAGACACCAATGGCAGAATTTCAGGTAACCACTAAAAGTCATAATAAAACTATTCCTCAATTCTTTATTTTTGGATAAATGAAGTTCTTTATACTTAACATCTGTTTAGTTCTCTCCCTCACTTATACTTAAACTATGTGTCTCGACTCTGCCTCTATTTTAAGCCCTACACAATCCCAGATCCAGACTCCACACGTGATGACCTCCAATACTATGAACATGACGCCGACCCTCGTGATGACTGGATTGTGCGAACTAAGAAAGAGTGGTCTGGCCTTCCACGCATTGCCACACACCCGCTGGACTTGGCTGTGCTGCGGTTGGCCAACCTTGAGCGAAATATTGAGAGACGCTACCTGAAGGAGCCGCTCTGGAACCCAGCCGAAGTGATGCGCCTCGCTCCTCTCACCCCTACCCCAGGAGAAGAGCATCCCATGGATGCCATCAGGTGAGAAGAAGAGGCGTTCTCTGGAGCGCAGGGGAAGAGTTTGTTTTGTTTTTATTTATATATTAATCTATTTTCTTCCGTCCAGTCTGGAAAGTGAGATCACTTCGCGACTACGAACATGGCGGCAGGCTCTGGACCGCTGCCGCAGCGCTCCCCAGGTCTGTCTGTGTTTACTTCAGCTGGAGAAGGCCATTGCTTGGGAGAGATCTGTGACGAAAGTGGTAAATAACTTTACCTTGCAAGATTATTCTTAGACTCTGGTGTACTTACTTGTTTGTGTTAATTTGTGAGGTATACTTTCAAAAAAAGTAACACTTAGTTTAAATTTGTTATTATATCAATTATGAATTCTTTGGAATGCTTTTTATCCAGACTTGCCAGGTTTGCAGGAAGGGAGACAATGATGATTGCCTGTTGCTGTGTGACGGCTGTGATCGTGGCTGTCACATGTACTGCCTGAGGCCCAAAATCACGCAGATCCCGGAGGGAGACTGGTTTTGTCCCACCTGCGTTGCAAAGGTCAGTACCCTTCTTGTGATTCTTGAATAAAAATCGTAAACACAATTCACAGGAAAAAAATCTTTTGAATCTAGAGCATTTTGTAGTAATTGTTTCCTTTTTTGAAGTAATTTCAGACACTACACCAGAACCACATTTATTGCAAAGTATGTTTTTATATACAAGCTTTGAATTGGTTTTTTGGCGCCTATTGAGATATAAGTTTAATTTTAAATAAAATAGGAGAGAAAAAAATATGAAGAAAATGTATGAAAAATGTTTTTAAAATTATAAAAACTAGAGCCCGACAGAGGAACTTCAAATCATATTAAAGGTCTGATAAAGAAAATGTATAAAAATACAGTCTTTAAGTCTTTTTGAACAAAAACAAATCAGTGTTGCCAACAAGGAAGTGGTAGAGCGCCCTCTGGTGGACAAACTATACAACGCCAACACTCATAACATGGTTGACAGTCTGTTTTAATTTTTTAATATTGATTTATTTTTGGGAAAATCTGCCAATTTAAATGCCGATACTGATATATTGGGAAATTCAATTCAATTTTATTTATAGTATCAATTCATAACAAGAGTTATCTCAAGACACTTTACAGATAGACAGGAAATGCCTAATATCGGCCTGCCGATACATATCGGTCGGCCTTTAATAATAGCTGGACAGTTCCTCATCCCGCTTCCTATTCACTCTCTCAGGACGACTGCGATTCACCGCGCTCGTCCAAAAAGAGAACTAGGGTGAAAAAGAGAAGATATGAAGACGACAGCTCTGAAGATGAGATGACAACGCGACGCAAAAGTGGCAGCATGGCAACACGGTTCAAGGAGACCGTGACACCCCCCTCATCTTCCCGTCACTCTGGAGAAGGAAGCGCGGCTAAACGCCGTCGCATGACAACCCGCAACCAACCGGATCTCACCTTCTGCGAGTAAGTCCCGCCTTCATCGCTGTCGAGTTACTTACAGGGAGAAAGATCAAATTGATGTCAGACAGCAGGATTTGGGTCATTAGGGTGACTTTTGTGTTGACTGTTGTCGTGGCTTTGTGTTAATTATCTTATTTCCTGCTAGGATCATTCTAATGGAGATGGAGGCTCACGCAGATGCCTGGCCGTTCCTTGAACCCGTCAATCCCCGACTGGTGCCAGGCTACCGCCGCATCATAAAGAACCCCATGGATTTCCTCACCATGAGAGAGAGACTGCTACAGGGAGGGTAAGAGCGGATCATGCTACACGTTTCAGCACTACTACTTTTTATTAATTAGCTCACATGCACAATAGTTAAATGTTCATGTTCTATTCCCCTCAACTTACTCAATGAAATTTAAAAACAATTTTAGTGGCTAATAGGAAATAGACGGACTAACAATAAGCTGGCCATCAATTATTCGCCAGAGAAGAGGTCAATATTGACTATAAAGCTGTCGTAGAAATCGGAAACATAAATATTAAAAGTACAAAACAGTCAAATGTTACACTGAAACCATTAATAGATACATTTTAAAATTGCCAATCAATAGGACAAAATCAAGTTCACAATACAATCTTACAACAACAACTTATAAAAAATAAGAATTGATTGGGCTGTACTTTTTATATAACAAATATGCATGCCCCACTTGTGGGAATGTTTTTTGTTGTGTCACATCCTATACAACATCCTTCATCTATTCCCTCCTCCGTGTCCTTGTCTCAGGTACTGCAACTGCGAGGAGTTTGCAGCAGACGCAGAGCTCGTCTTCAACAACTGTGAGCAGTTCAACGAGGACACGTCAGAGGTGGGAATGGCTGGACACGCCATGAGGCGTTTCTTTGAGAGCCGCTGGGCGGAGTTCTACTCAAACAAGGACAAATAGATGCTTACAACGTTCCCCCTGATGGGGGGGCTATAGACTGTTGGTGCTGTCACCGTCCCAGTCACACTCTCTCCATTACTGCTAAGACTGTCTGGAGGTTCTTCCAGCTATGTGTATTCTCTCATGTATAGGTATATATGTATAGATTTTGGCCGTTTGTCTGTTAGGTTTTCCTCTACTCACCACATCTTTTTCAGGCCCACAGCTGAACTGGCTTGGACTTGTACCCATTCCCTATTACAGAGAGTGAGAACATGTCTCTCTTCACTTTTACTTCCTCCTTTTGGTGTCTCCTCATTTTCACCTCAGCACCCCATCTCCTGTTTGCGTTCTCCCTGTCACGTTTTTTCCCAATCCCTATGTCGTAGCAAGGCCTTCGGTCAAGCCATGCTTGTTGGGTGATGACGGACTCAGGCCAGGTCAGAGCATTTTGGCACTCAGACTCCTACTGAAAGTCAGGGACGGTAAACACTTTTGCAGCCTAACGGCTACATACTGGACCTGCTTAGCACCGCTCAACGACAAAATGGATCAAACCTCTTCCCTGAGCTCGGCCCATTTCTTACTTGTTCAATGGAAATGTAATGTAATGTGGTCTTATGCCTAGAAGTAATTTTTTTGCTCTATATTTTTATTATATATTCTATATATAAATATATATAAAGATTACAATAGCTGGGATTATTTAATAGCAATAGCTTGTAGTTAATGTGTACAGATGACCTTATAGAGATGTCTAGACGATTTCTGAAAAGGCCAGTTAAACTAAAAGGAATCTGTTCTTGGACTGTCACAAGTAGACATTGTGTAACCTCCACTTAAAGTCTCACTTAAAGTCTCACACGCGACACATACACCCTTTTTACCAACACACACATAAACATGCACCCGATTTCACACACAAAATCCCCACCTCCTGCTGCTGTGGGAAATACACTGGTTACTGAAACTGAGGGACTTTTTTAGTGTTGGTCAGTCAGTCTTATATTTCACTGTCCGTCTTGTCAAAAGTAAATTATCTGCTAGTTGCACCCGAACTGTGTCACAGACTGTATACAACTGCAAGAATGCTACTGCAGCCTGTGGCTCACAGACAAGACAAGGTAGTGTTTGCAGTTTTAAAACTGCAACTGATTCGTGTTGAAAATGTACTTCTGTTTGTCTGTAACTTGTCTGACCATGCGAAAACATAAAGTTACGTACAAGGCTGGAACCCTCATCCCATTTTAAAGACTAGAGTTGCAAAGGAGCTTTGATGAGGTATTGGGCTCATTCCTGCCTGGTTTTCTGTCTTAACATTCCTTTTTAATATTTTTCTTTTTCTTTACAAGGGCCAATGTATGATGTTGCTTGGCATGGTTGGTGTGCTATGAAGGCAACAGGATGACTTCACAGTCTGGTTTTTATTTAAACATGTTTCTTACACTGAACTCATCCGTTGATAGGAAAATAAACTTTGTTGTCCCTTATTACACTTAAAGAGATGACGTTTTTTTCAACAAAAAAAAGAAAAGAGAAAAAAAAAGACATAAAAACCAAATGTGGTGTTGAGTGAATTTTTAATAATGTACAGTTTTGGTGACTTTAAATTTGTTCCTTTATATTTTTAGGACCAATTCGTCATTTTTAAGAGGAGGTATTACAAGACTCTGTTGTATTAAGGTGATGTAACACGTGTGCATCTGTAGAATGTACTGTGAGTTGAATAAAAACCACATCTAGTAGAGTATCTAGTAGTTGTCTTTTTTTTTTTCCCTCTCTGTCCTATCTGAATCTTTTCGGAATGTTCCTCTTAAAGTTGGGGGTTTCTGTCATGTGTTTCGTCTCATTTCCTCCCACAGTCCTATGACATGCAGACTAGGTAAATACTCATAACTAGATGTTTCTTAATCTTAGTGTGTATGAAAGACTGGTGACCTGTTTGGGCCCAGTGCATGCTGGGATAGGCTTAGGCACCTCCCTGCTCCTGAAATAGATTGATATACTGCATGTGGCTAATAAACCAACAGGAGCAGATCTAGGGCCTTTTCTTGGGACTTCAACAATCAAGAAAACCATATTCAGTAATACAAATCCTTGAGACTCTTGTATCTGTAAAATATCTGAGACTAAAGTTTATAGTGTGTTGAAAGGTTCTTTAATATTACTGCTTGTGTAATTGCAATACATACAACAGCATACCTGAAAGGAATGTGGCTCATTGTATGTCACAAGGCAAGCCCACAGCAATTTGTCAAATTAAGAGTGAAAAAGAATGGCCAACCATGATTGAAATATGCTGTTTGGGCGGGGCTCTGCAGTCCAGTGGAGAGTCCTGTCTGAGGCACATGGTGGGAATGTCCTGCCATCACTCCCAGCTGCTCTACAGAGGTAGAGACTCAAGAACAACCCAATCACTACCATCATTTTACCTTCACAAAACACACAAAAAAGTTTAAAAAAAAAAAGGATATATGGAGGGATATGTCTACTCTCTTTTAGTGCATCTCTCCCTCCTATTTGCCTATATTGCTCTCAAACCCCTGAGCTGGCACTTTTTGTGACCGTGTATATTTGTGTGTGTGAAATTGTGTCAATGTCAGCACTCTGGGAGGAGGGGGCTGAAAACTCCCCACGCCAGCGGGTTCCACTGTGCCCCGCACCCATCCCGCTCCACACAGTTAGGCTTATCCTCACAAAAGGGGGGATAACAGTTTAACAGTTGCCGTGGAGAAGAGAGGGTAATCCACCTATAATGGGGCATGCCAGCAGTTCCCCCAACCCCACCTCTACCAACCAACCAGTTCATTCTGGACTCTGTCTGTCAGATTAATGGCCCATGATGTGTGGAGGGTCAGGAGAATCAGATTGGAGCCCAAACCTCTCCACATCATGGATGCTTTCTCTATTCGGCTACTAAAACACATTTAACACGTCAATATTCAGATATTGGCAGCGTGTGGCATCACCTGAACACCAACATCACAGAGGCAATATTCTCACGTTGTAGTTAAACAGAGGAATTCTGTGGTGTGTGTTTGTTTGATATCAAAGAGTGAAAAGGAAAAGCCTGCACAGATGCTGCAACACAATAGGCTCTATGGCAACAGCATCATGAAAGAGTGTGTCCCCATGGTGACCAGAGCAGTAAATAAATTGTGGAAGGGAGATATAAGGGTGGGTGGGAGGAAATCATATTTGAGGTCTTTGGGTTTAGTCTTAACATAACATAACAGTTACATTGAATTTAAAAAAACAACATTAGAGGACACAAAGAAGAGTCCTATTTATCGGATGCTGAAATGCATCAGTGTAGATTATGACCCGATAGATAATTTCACATCAGAGGATTTGGTCTGTTTTTTGTTGCTCTAGTTCTCTCTGCTCACTAATGGTCCCTTTCTCCTATAATTGATATGAAAATCAGGCTGAGCAGCAGTAATGGGTGCCAGGTGCTCAGGACACGCCAACATAGGAGACCGGAGGACAAGCCAAAATCACCTTTATATTATGTTCATGTTGTACTCTTGTATGTATATGGTTTAGCTTTGTTATTGTCAATAAATTCAATGATTAAATCAGATTAAGACTCCATGCTAGTGGCTCTGTGAGGCTGCACCTAGTCACAGCGGTGCTTTGAGCTAAATGCTAATGTCAGCATGCTAACATGCTCACACAATGACAAAGCTAACATGTTGGTTTTTAGCATGTACATTTGCATAATGTTTGCAAAGTAGCCTATAGCTGAGGCTGATTTGAATTTCATTTTGCAAATAGTCAGTTATAAAGCTGGGCAGTGTAGGTTTTAGCAAACAATACTCAAAAAGGAGTAAATCCTACACAATATTATGTTATAATATATGGATTTGTACATGTGTTGCTCTGTTTATAGCAACAGGACGATGTACATGTGGCTCAAAATAAACTACAGTGCCCATGTAGGTTCATGGAAGGAACATGTAAGCCAGTGCAACAATGTGGCTCCGTAAATTTTTTTTTAAGAGTTTTTGGACAACAATGGAGCTATATGGCATAGAGGAATACTGTACAAAAGTATCCAAATAGGTTTTTGGTCTTTTCACGCGATTTGTTGACTAGAAGAAACATAGAATATGTCACTAGACTTCACAAACTGTGGGGTGTAGGTGGCAGCATTGGGGATAAATATAGGTAGACAGAATAATGTAAACACTTTAAACTAGGAGTTTGGGCACATTGCTCCTCTAGGCTTCAACATTAGATTTTTCTGTAAATTAAAAAATGGTAAACCTAAGTCTTTAGTGAGCCTTGATTTGTTTGTATTAAAATACTAACTGGCAACATTTGAAGCTGACAAATCAAATTAACTGGCATTCAACCTCAATTTTAAATGACCCATTTTTGCAGAATTTTTGATAATTGTGATCTCAGTCATGGTTACATCATTTTAAGTCATTGCTGCACCCTCTGTAGTGGCCACAATCACTTCAATTTGAAGATAAACAAAAGGATCCTTGTAGTTCCCTGAAGATGTATGAAATTACTCAAGGCCAGTAGAATGAGTTGGGTGAAATTGGGAGGGTTAGAGTGTTATGTGTGTATATGTGCAACCTTGGAAAGACATTGATTCCATGGCTTGCAGTGACTGTGCACAGGAAGACTTGATAGGGCCTGAGGTGCAGGGTAAGGAGAGGGTGGGTAGAGAGACTGGAAGGGGGCAGGCTGCTCTCATCAAAGGACCTCTCAGACTCTACAAGTTCATGACCGATGTGGCAGAGACCCTGAAGCCCTCAGACCCCGACAGCTACACACAGGAAGACGGATAAACAGTCAGAGAGACAGACTAACATACAGAAAAAAAAACTGAGTTTGAAATGACGTGGCGTGAGGTAAGCATCTTATTGAATTTCTTTTGTATTTAAATCCCTCATGATTTGATACACAAACAGCTAATTTAACGAGCATTGCTTTCGCAAAGGAGTACTTGTGCATTTCATGGCGGGTTTAAGTGTTCCAGCAAAAGCAGCACTTTGTTATAGGCCAGATGGTTATGAAGGTTTGGGACAAATTATGCAATTTGTATTTAAAGAGTGTGTTACAGTGTTGAAATACAGGTTACTGACATGGGGTTGACTCGTTTGTGTAAAATAAAGTGATGGAATGAAGTGTTGTTTATGTCTCAGTGTTTTACCACCACTTGTGTCATCTTTGACATTTCTTACAGCTATTTGATATCAATGTAACTGTCAGTCATATAATATACAGTTGTGTTCAAAATAATAGCAGTCCAACATCACTAACCTCATAAATCCCATCTCAGTGATATTTCTACATGGCAAGTGTAGAGTCATATAAAATTAACAATTGAATCTGTTATTGAAAGGGGAATGTTCAAAATAATAGCAGTGTTGTATTCAATGAGTGAGGTGATTGATTCTGTGAAGAAACAGGTGTCAATTATGGCCCACATCTAAAGAAGGAAGGAAGCAAACGTTGAGCATACTGGTTATAGTACATTTCACACTGAAATACTCAGCAAAATGGGTCGTACCAGACATTGCTATGAGGAACAGCGGGCTTTAATTAAAAAGTTGATCGGAGAAGGGAAAACATATAAACAAGTGCAGATTTTAGGCCGCTCAGCCAAAATGATTTCAAATGCCTTGAAATGGTATCCAAACGACATGGGAAAAAACGGCCAAATACCGTTCGAATGGATCGAAGAATTGCCGAAATGGTAAAGGCTCAACCAATGATCAGCTCCAGGAAAGTCAAGGAAGACTTAAGGTTGCCTGTGAGTACTGTTACAATCAGAAGAAGGCTATGTGAAGCAAAGCTATCAGCTAGAAGCCCTCGAAAAAAGTCCCATTGCTAAAAAAAAAGACATGTACTGAATAAGTTGAAATTTGCCAAAGGTCACATTGCCTGAGGTCAAGAGGTCAAGTTGCCTTGTGCTGAAGAGAAATTGCCATTTTGCTTTCAACAAGAATACCCTAAACACACCAGTAAACTGTTGTTCATCTGGAACCAAAGGCTTGGTTCCAGATCAAGCAGCCAGCCCAATCCCCAAACCTCAATCCCATAGAACACTTGTGGGGTGACATCATAAATGCTGTTTCTGAAGCAAAACCCAGTAGTGCAGAGGAATTATGGAATGTAGTTAAATTGTCCTGGGCTGGAATATCTGTTCACAGGTGCCAGAAGTCGGTCGACTCCATGCAACACAGATGTGAAGCAGTTCTCAGAAATAATGGTTATGCAACTAAGTATGAGCAAACCCTTGAGACAATTTTCAGTTAATACAGTAAATGTTTGAGTTTGTAAAGAAAAATGCAAGTACTGCTATTTTTTTGAACAGCATAATATTACTTTTTCTTTACTTTATGTAAAGGTAGAACACAAACTTGATCAAGTTTGAACATGTTTGGATTTTGGAATGATTCCCTTTTTTAAACACTGCTATTATTCTGAACACAACTGTACATGTGGCTAAATCAATAAGCTCATGATGTTTTTTGATCCAAACACTAGTTAGGCTTTCAGCGAGATAACAAGATGTTTGGTAAACTAAATATAGGCCACCTTTGTTTATGTCCCCTTTCCACGAGGAGCTACGTAGTAAGCAGTTCTGGCGCGCCATTCTCGCAGAGCTGCTCGGTACCCTGGTTTTAGTGAGCGCCGTGCTGGGAGCATCTGTGCCAGGCCCCGGAGAGGCCCCCAAGGGACCAATGTACCCAGCTGTGGCGGTGGGTGTGACCATTGTCGCACTGGGACACTGTTTTGGAGAAATAAGCGGGGCACAGGTGAATGTCCAACACATCCTCATTCCCAAACATCATGATAGGGACATTTCCAAAGATTCCCAAAAAACGACACATACAACAGTTCTATTTACTGCCGCATTGAGGCAGTTTAATCATGTGATCATAATCATGTGACCATTCTATTTAACATAACAAGTGCAGATTTATACAAGTAGCCAATTGTTGTGAAATGGAACTAGATTAGTTAGATTAGTTTAGATAACAAAAATACGTAGGGTAAGTAAAACATTGGGTTTGGCTTAAAATGAGTCATGTAAAACTACTAAAATAAAGACGTAATGTGACGTCACATATGTCATTGCGTCAAGGACAAAAACAGTTGATTTCTGATTTCACACAGGACACAATATCCTGGCACCTGAGTGAAACGTTCAGTGTTTGTTGTTATGAACTGCTTGCATAGTCGACCCATGCAAATGTTTTCTGGGTGAGGATGGGCTGGAATGTGTTTCAGTCACATATTCATTTTAAAGTTGTATTTTTATTTCTCTGATCAACTCTTTGAAACTCTTTGCTGGTGGTAACGTGGGTGTTGAAGTACTCAGATCCCGACCACAACATGCAAATAATCAATTTCAAGTAAAACTCTGCATTTAAAATACTAATTAAACAAGTAAGTATGTAAAGTTAGTATTATTAGCTTAATGTACTTACATTATCAAAAAATAAAAGCACTAAAAATGGCCCCTTTGAGAAATATATTATCATATGTGACATTATTTGATTGTTAATACTGATGCATGTCTGTGTAAGCAGCATTTTACTGTTAGTTAAACTACTTTATACAGTCAGGTAGTTTAGTCCAGTGGCTCCAAACCGAGCGGTCAGGATCTCCAAAGGATCACAAGATAAATCTGAGGGGCTGTGAGAGGATTAATGGGGAAAAGTGTATTGTTCTCCAAAAATGCAACCATTCATCTGCTGTAACATTCATACCAAGTTCTTTTTCCCCATTTCAGCTTGACACATACTTTGTTTCCTATTCTCTCCGTTGTGTGCTAATGTAATGTTGATATTATTCTGTATTTCTTTAAATTGCAAACCCCAATTATGGTTCTAATTATTCGATTTTGATCTCAATTTACGTTGTGCTTTAATCTTCAGTCATAAAAGTCTCTCAAAATAGTATATGTTTCATGGCAGCTTTTATGTTATGTCATTGTTTTCGATATTTGTAACATTGTTCATATGTAAGTGTGTGTTTGTGCTCTCTGATAAGGTGAACCCTGCAGTGACTCTGGCTCTGTTGGCCTGTCGGAAGCTGGAAGTTGTCAGAGCCGTTGTTTACATAGTTGCACAGTGTTTGGGGGCCTGTTTAGGAGCAGGGGCCCTCTACTTGGCCCTGCCAGTCAAAACCACTGCAGACCACTTCGTCAACAGGGTCAGTCCTCAACTTATCAGTGGGGTACCTTCTGAAGATTTAGAGACAGAACATATTTTCAAAATATTCCTACTTTTCCTGCTCCTCTTTCTCTTACATGCTCCTGATTTACCCTACTCAGGTTCCTATAGAGTTAAATGCAGCCCAGGCTCTGGGCATGGAGGTTTTGTGCACCTTCCAGATGGTCTTCACTGTGTTCTCAGTAGAGGATCAGCGGCGAAGGGAAAGCCCAGAACCAGGAAACCTGGCCATTGGATTGGCACACACTGCTGGAGTGCTAATAGGGGTAAGAGGAGCTTTTTTACAGAACGATTAAACATTTCCTCAAACGTGTTCTGAAATGGTTCTTCAATTACAAAACAGAGTTAATAGAATTATCTCACTTTGTAATGAATCACAAACATTCAATGTCATCTGGACTCCACCACTTTTATTGTAGCAAAAGGCAAGAAGAGAAACTCAATTGTTTTCCTCAATAGGTGATGAATAGCTTTTAACAATGTTTATAAAACGGGTAGCTCAAATCCGGCAATTTTATTGGTTCATAGCCATGATGTGATAACCACACACAATGGCTGTGACATATGATTCCTTTTCACCAGTATATCCTATGAAAGTTTGACAACATAAGTGAATTAGTAAGCCACATGAAAAATGGGACAATGCTGTACGTAGAACATAAATGGGAATCAGAGCTGGATGTAGAAAAATTTAGATGATGGCACATTTCAGCAACAAGCAAACACACTATGAACAGACATTTAAGTACAATTTAAATGATGTAAAGTTAGGGAGCTACAAGGAGAAAGATACCCTGCAACAATGGAATGAAAAATTGTTTAAAGAAATATTTTAGGATAGTTTAAGGAATTTGGAAAAGTGGATTGTTTACATGAAACACGATGAGTCCATATACATATATACACAAAAATGTGTTCTTAAAAGTATCTTAATTTTCTGTCAGGGGCGGTTCTCTGGTGCTAGTATGAACCCCGCACGTTCTCTGGGTCCAGCCATCATCACTGGATTCTGGGAAAACCACTGGGTGAGAGAGAGCCTCAAAATCAAATGGTCTCCATGGAAACACTTGTCTAAGTGTGCAACTGAGTTTACTAATGCTGTTTTATAATTGTTGGCCAATTACAGTTATTGTTTATACGATAATAATAATCAAAGCAATAACATTTAATGAGTAATCAAATTCAAGGCTGTGCAGCTGAAGGCGCTCCACCCCTTGGTTGCTGAGAGGGCAGGAGGTGTGCTGAGGACAGTGGTGGAATGTAACTAAAGACTGTACTTAAGTTCAAATTTGAGGTACTAGTACTTTACTTAAGTCTTCTACTCCGCTACATTTCAGAGAGAAACACTGTACTTTATACTCCTGGAGTCCTGGACCAGTTGGAGTTTGTGGAGAAGCCTGTGAGGTAGACCAGAGAGGAGAGAGAGCCCTATAAAATACAATGGGATCAAGTCGGGGCTCCTTGACAAATTTCAGTGGCTATGAGTTGTATTTTTAACATTTCCAAGCCCCAAAGAGATTAAATCATGCAATATTCCAAAATAAAATGCAATCTCAATTAGGGAAAAGTCTAAAAACTGCACAGAAATGTGTAAAACCGAAATTCTTATAGTCTTGTTTTCTCTCCCAGTAATCATCACGACACCTGTCGTTAAGTCTCACCCTCTTCCAAAGTGCGCTGGAGGAGGGTCTGGCTGCTCCACATAGCATTCGGGGATAGGAGGGAAACATGTTCTGGTTTATTGGCATGTCTGTAAACCAGTCAAAATTGTACTGAAGAGGATTAGGGCCACTGGTGAAAAGATTACGTGAGTTCTGACTCCATTCTCAGAATTCTGACTTTCTTCTCAGAATTCTGACTTTCTTCTCAGAATTCTGACTTTCTTCTCAAAATTGTGACTTTATTCTTAGAATTCTGACTTTTTTTAGTTCTGAGATTAAAGTCAAAATTCTAACTTTAATCTCAGAATTCTGAGAATAAAGTCAGAACTCACATATATTTTTCATCAGTGGCCCTAATCCTCTTCCGTAGATCTGTCTTGGGCGGTGCTAAGCACAGCGGTGCCGCTGCAAAAAAGGCTCGGAAGGAACCTGTTTTGGTGGGACATGTCTCTAGCTAGCTGTCTGGATTTACCTTGCAGAGATCTGAGAAACAGTTTACTATAGTCCTCATATATAAACCTGAGTTTAAAATGCCAACAGAAAGGAAGCCCTAGGCAACGGATAGCCGGCCTACATTAGTGAAATCCGGCGGATTTTCTGAGCAATCCCGGAAGTGGAAGGTCACTGATAAAGAGGAACTACTGGACTGAACTCCATACAAAGAGGTTGAAATTAGCTCCACTTTGAGCAGCTACAACAGTTAAATGCTCACAGACAGATGCATCAGTATCTAACAACGTCATAATGCGTCATACGTCAGGGGCATTTTTTACTTTTGATACTTTAAGTGCACATATCTGCTTGTACTTTGGCATGTTTCATTTTGAATGCAAGAGTTCCTCTTATAATAGAGTAAATTCATATATTGTTCCAACACTGTATTAACATAGCCTTAGTTCGTAAGGCTCAGCTGATATGAAGATGATAATAATCCATCCGTTTGTTTTCCAGATAAAGTGAAAACATTCATCCATACACATCTCTTAAATCTCATTGTAACGTTTTTCTCTTTTTGCCCACCTTCAGCTTTATTTGATAGGACCAGTGATTGGTGCCATACTGGCTGGAGTGTCCCATGAGTTCTTCTTTGCACGAAGCGCCTCTCGCCAGAAGCTGGTGGCTTGTCTGACCTGTAAGGACATAGAGATTGTGGAGACGACCAGCATGACGGGATCATCTCTGTCCACAGTCACACCGAACGCCATGAGAGTCAAGCAAGCCAACAAACAAGAAAACAACTGAGGACACATGCATAAACAAACACAATTTTACAGATATATTTATGAAGAAGCATAGTGTATCAGGTGCAGATCTGGCTTGACGGCGGGATTTATCCTTCATTAACTATTACTGTTTCAAGTTCTGAAGCACTTTATGAACAAAATGAAGAAGTATTAAAATCCTTCACGTGTTTTATCGGTTTTATTTCTTTAATGTTTAATTTCTCATGATGAATTTTGTTGAGGAAAGGAACAAGTATACGTATAAAGGTTGTGTAATACAGAGAAAGACAGAGAAAGACAGACTCGAACAGTAACACTTCAAAAAAAAAGTGTGAATGTGTAATGTCGAAAGATCTGAAAATCGCACAAAGGAAGTTGTTAAAGTAGACGCGAACGGCAACGCTGGATTGGCTTAATTAGAGTGAAGAAGAGTCCAAGGAGACGAAAGGCAACGTCTCTAAAAATAGAGTCATGAAGGGTGGTGACACTGAGGGTGATCACGAAAGGTAGCACTAATATCGACGAATTAATGTGAAGGTAGTCTCAAGTTTATAGAAAGAATTTTGTTGCTTAATGTTTTTATTTTTAACTGTTTATACTTGTGTTTTAACTCTTTTTTGTTTTTTGTTGTTGTTGTTTTTTAAACTGATTTTGTGTAAAGCACTTGGAATTGCCCTGTTGCTGAAATGTGCCATACAAATAAAGCTGCCTTGCCTTGCCTGCCTTTACTCACAGCAACATCTCAACAGATAAATTTAACAACTATTTATTAATTCTAGGATTAATTATAAGTTCCATCCCCAGATCTTTCTTTAAAGTGCCCTTGTGCAAGACACTGAACCCTGAAATGTGTCCCACAATAATAGATCTGACGTTCTTAACTCAGTAACTTTTCTGTAAAAAATGATTAAATATCAATGAAAATGATGAAATGGCCATTATAATTTCCCAAAGTCTGAGGTATTCAAATGTGTTTCCTAAAACTAAAAACCTCAGCTTCAATATTTAGTATTTCCTGCTTTAAAAACAACTCACAGAATTTATTAATTATCCAAATAGTTGCAGATACAATTTCTGGTGATTAATTGTCTAACTGTTTCAAAATTCTACCCCAAAACAGCCATATTTTACGAGTCGCTGGGTGCAGTCCCACCTTTACGTAGAGCTGTCCAGTTTGTGACCCGATCACTCAGATTGGATTTACATACCAGGTGGAAATGGGGTTTTAGTCTGTCCCTGTTGCTTTTTGTCGAAAATGTGCATAGAAAGCTTCATTTCAAGGTAATCATGTAATGTACGTAAAGGTGTAGCCAATCCTGTCAGATTTAATATTATTAAATTCAAAATTGCACATCATTAAAATGCATGATGGAGACTCATTGAAAGCCTGCTGAAAAACACCCTCATGTTTGCCGCTTTCAGTTTCAGGGCCAATCTGTGAATCCTTTGAAATGCTAAAGAGGTCCTTGCATCGCATTTTAGATTCAATGATGCTCTCAATTAGTCCGGTATGTGTCTCATGTCTGCCTGTTAGTGGCTGTCTCCTCTTTTCATACTTCTGTAAGGGCTGTAAAGAAAGAACACCTTTAATAGAAAAGAAATTATGAATTGAAAACTGTGTCTGCGTTTTGGTTTGAGGATGTTTGTCTTGTCTTACACAGTAATGTGTTTTGCATAACACACTAAGGGGTAATTAGTAATTAGGGGGGTAATTTAAAGGGTCAGTTCCCTCATATTATAAAAAAGAAACACATTTTCTCACACATAATTTTCTAGTTTTGGTTTAATTTGTCTAGGTTTTTTGATATTTGTCTCTTTGTCAGTCGTGGTAAGTGAGAAAACATGATCTTTTTTTTATTTGGATGAAGAACTCCATCAAAATGAATATTATAAAAATAAATGTATAATGTATGAATGTTCATGATTAACGTTAAACAAACTGTACACTGTAAATCTGGATTTGACAGAATGTCCAAAATAAAACCACATTAGCACTCAGTATCACCATAGCAGTGTAATTTGAATACACACACATACATACACTATTCACACACAGACACACAACGTGCACAATAGCTATAACTGCCACAGTGCTGCCAGCATTTTGCATTGTGTGTTTCTAACATGTCAAAAAGGGAGTCAAAAGGGCAAGCTCAGCGTTCTGCTTTCATCACCCCCCTCTCTCACCCCCCTTCATCGCCCCAGCAACAGTGATGGCTCTCCACTGGTCAGCGCGAAACCCCGGTGCTGCTTAATAACCCCACCGCCCCACACACACACACACACACACACACACACACACATCCCTATTGCCCTACTGTACCTCTTCCTTTACCCCAGCTCCACACGCACGCACACACACACACACACACACACACACACACACACACACACACACACACACACACACACACACACACACACACACACACACACACACACACACACACACACACACGATGCAAACCTCTGTCGAGCACCTCCTCGAAGCCCCGGTCACAACAGAAGACACAATCCGCTGGTTGTTATTGTTGTTTGTTGCTTGTGGACCTGTGTTTTTTTCCACACTTTGTTGGCTTTTTGCTCCACTCGTGATGTCTCCACCACGTTGCCGTTGGCTGTGAAACGGGGCCAGTGATGGCTTTGAGCTCTGAGGCACTGTCAAGTTCAGGACTGGTGATCATCAGCCGTGCTTGGTGTTGTAGTTGTCTCTAGAACATTTAAACAAAAGCAAGAAATGTAATTACAAACATTAGCATTGCAAAATCAAGCCAATGCTTGGTTAGCTGTTATGTCCGTGCTTTAGTTTAATATGTATTTTTGTCTACACGTAGCCCACATGCTGGTTACAGACAATGGATTCACAGGGTCAGGCATTTCAGTGTGTGGGTCAGTTCAGCGCTGTTAGCTTTGGGCACTTCCGACCGGGGCCCCAACTGTATTATCTGCATGTGTGTAGGTCAATGTGTGTGCGGGCATGTGTGTGTTTTCTATCCTTGTCCATCAGCATTTGCATCCCCTGATTATGACAGTGATGATTAGTCAACACACACCCCAAAGAAAACATTCTACTCTCAGATCCAGCTGCTTTTCACCGTGGTTTTTCCTTCCAGTTTCCCACTTCCACCTGAATATAAAACACAAATACTCCCTGTTGTCTCTTTCTCCTAAATCTCTCTGCCTCCCAACAAGTGTCTTCCTAGTTCCACTCATTTTCGCCTTATTTGTTTCTCTTCTCGGAAACACTCCCTCTCGTTTGGCCTTATTCTGTTGTGGGGGGGGGGGGGGGGG
>NC_048413.1:9139751-9158118 GCF_013103735.1 Etheostoma cragini
CGACTGAAGGGTTAAGTTTGTTTGATTTAGGATGTCCAGCTCTGCCGCCCCCCACCCTTGGCCTTACAGAGGGATTATGGCGTCACCTGGGGCCCCTGGGGGGTATTATAAAGCCCCTGTCTGGCCCTCTCCCCTCCGTCAGAGAGGCTAAACGGTCCAGCGGACACTCTGTCTGTCCCAGTCTCTACTTTAGAAACCCCCCTTTAACATTGATGCCCACCTCCTCTTGACATCCCATCCCACCTGAGATCTCCACCCACACTCCCACATTATATCACACCTATGTCTTTGCGACAGGTGGAGAGAGGTGGCAAGCAAACGCAGCTGAGTTGACTTTACCAACACTGTTCACAGCTTGGTCCTTTCAGTGGATTTGTCTGTTGACGTCCTGAAATCCTGTTTTGTCTTTTAACTGACTCTCTGAGAGTTTTGGTCAGCTGAGTAAGTTGACTACAAAAGGGAGATCTTTTTTTTAAATTGTTTTTGGCATTCGAAGACGACTGAAAAGGTAAACCATTACCTTTTCTAGACCCCGAATTATTTTTAAAGAATCTTCTTCATCTGGTGGAGAGCTTCAAGTGAACAGTCACCATGTGGGAGTTCCGGTCCATGAATTTCTGGCGGGCGGTCTTCGCAGAGTTCTTCGGGACCATGTTCTTTGTATTTTTTGGCATGGGTGCTGCCCTGCGCTGGACCACCGGGCCTCATCATGTCCTTCACGTGGCCCTGTGCTTTGGGCTGGCAGCTGCCACTCTCATCCAGTCAATTGGCCACATCAGCGGTGGCCACATTAACCCTGCCGTCACCTTTGCCTACCTTATTGGCTCTCAGTTGTCTCTTTTCCGGGCCATTTTCTACATAGCCGCACAGTGCCTGGGTGCTGTAGCTGGGGCTGCTGTGCTGTATGGGGTCACACCTGGCAACATGAGAGGCAACATGGCATTGAACATGGTAAGGACCCGACACGGATGTATCAGAGAACAAGTACAAGTACTGTTCTTTGGGTATGTTGATTTCATCCATTGGATACATGGCATGCATTTAAAAGTTCAGGATTTTGTAATCACTTGAGGCTCAGTTCAGTAAAGCAATCTTTTGAAACCAGAACCAGTAGTATAATTATTTCCAGTAGCTTATACTTTTTATGAAATAAAATACAAATTCATTAGTATATGCTCAGTACATCTCTGAGATTTCTTTGACTCAAGCAAAGATTTTTTTTGTCCATCTGTGTATCTCCAGCTGCAGCCAGGCATTAGTCTGGGAATGGCCACCACTGTGGAGGTTTTCCTCACTATGCAGCTTGTGGTGTGCATCTTTGCCGTGACTGATGAGAGAAGAAACGGACGTTTGGGATCTGCTGCCCTATCCATCGGCTTCTCTGTCACCATCGGACATCTCATGGGGGTAACGCACATGGTGCATAGATTTCAAACAACAATTCAATGTTTTAAATCCCAATACAGTAACAAGTTTCTTGTGTTTTAGATGTACTACACCGGTGCTGGAATGAACCCTGCCAGGTCCTTTGCCCCTGCTGTGCTCTTCAGGAACTTCATTAACCACTGGGTAAGACTTGCAGTCACTCTGAATATATCAATCTGAGCAGGAATCAGAAATGACTGAACACTTTGTCAACTGCTGTTTGCTGCTGGCAGGTGTACTGGGTCGGGCCTATGATAGGAGGTGCAATGGGCGCTCTCCTGTACGATTTCATGCTGTTCCCCCGCATGAGAGGTCTGTCCGAGCGCCTAGCCACACTGAAGGGCAGCCGGCCCCCAGAGAGCGAGAACCAGCAGGAACCCCGCGGGGAGGCCATTGAGATCAAGACGCAAGCCCTATAAACCTGCCCCTGCCCCCTTCTCCGACTGGGGCAGAGGGATGAGGGAAAAAGGCCCTGATCTACGCCAACCCCACCTCTACTACCCCCCTACGTTGTCACACATCATTGCACAAGACTAACCCAAATACACACATCTAGACTAACACATTTCACACATGATATGATTTTATCCAGTGCAATTGTAAAAAACGCAAGAGACACACACACACACACACACACACACACACACACACACACACACACACAAACAGGTTCACAACCTTCAACCTCAACACACAACAAGACTCCTCTACTCCTGAGTCCTAACTCTGTATTCTGAACTGGACATTGTGTTTTTGATAAATGGTGACCAGAGCCTGCACCATCAGCCGCCTGTAGTCTCCCTCAGCCCACCTGATTCCTCCTCTCAGCCAGGCCTTCATCTCATCTCAGAGGAGCATGGAAACCCTGAAACTGAGCAGGGATGTTTAGGAAGGCAGGTGTTGGAAAGAGTGGGAGAGGGAGACCAAGGGCAGGTTAAGGGTGAGGCGGGGGTGTAGGTAGGTTATGAGAAGGGCAATAGAGCATGGGGCAGGTGATGGAGTGGGGTTTGGGCAAAGAGGGCAACACTCTGGGTTTGTGGTCGTTTCAAGTTGGGTTAGGCCAGTGAAGATGGCCATGCTTTTAATTATTCATCTGAATTTTTCTCCATTTTAGTTTTTTTTTAGGTTTATTTTGTTTTCTGCACTTCAGACACAAGACGTGGATGTATGGTACCATTAGATTTTACCAGGGTTTCACTATTTTCAATCACTACATTTTATCTGTGGGTTTGTGTTTGTGTGTGTGTGAATACCTCTTCAGCATGTATGTGTGTCTGTGTGTGTATGTGTGTGTGTGTGTGTGAGAGAGAGTGAGCGTGTGCATGTGTGCGCCTGCCTGTGTGTGTATGAGTGTGTTTGCAAGCGAGTGTGTTCATGTGTGTATTTGATCAAGTTTGCAAATACAGTACTTATATTTTGTTTTATTTTTTGTCTTTACCGCTCTTCCGTAATGTGTTCATTTTGTCATCAATTTTTAAGACATGATCATTTCTCCTCCCCTCACTGTGGTATTTGCTATGATATTCATTTTTACATAAACCATCTGCTTTTTTGTTCTGAACCTGCGCAATCCAAAGGAAATGTTGTATCCCACATTTTGATAGTAGGTCTGTTCACTGCAGATCAGCTGTGCAAGCTTTCCATTGAGTCTCCTTTTATTTTTTGATCCTTACTGGGAGCACAAGGTGTTTCAATAAACATTTCAATGGCAATAAACATAAAAAGGTGATACAAGGTTTGGGTCATTTTTGTTCGTTTACCTTCTACATGTTGTGAGTTGTCTTGTACAAAATGTAGTATGGTTGCCGGGCATGGAGGAATATGTGAAACGCAATAAATCATTTTGTCCAGAAGAGGGCAAAAAGCGACCATGTCAGACTGTCATTTAAAATTTGAATTGCAGTAATTGAGGGCACCTGAATGCATTTTTTTGGACAAAATTAAATCATAAAATGTGATAATTCACAGTGGTTAGTGTGGTTCAAGAAAATAATCCTGAATAAACGATATTAGTTTGCGGTGTGTAGGGAGAGGTAAAGGGGAGGGGCTGTTTTGTTAAAACAGGGTTAACCCAAAGGCTCACTGTTGCACATGTTTGATAAGAAATACATTTCTTTATCTTCCACTTTCTTCTGTTATTGTGCATCACAGCTGATAAACTACATCACAACTCCACCCACGCGACAAAGACAGTAACATTCTACATTTTTCCTAGGGTGAACAAATTGCATTAAAACATCAAGACAACAATTGTTGTTGTTTCTGTATGGGAGGGGCGGGGTCATTTAAACTGTTTCCAACAGTTTCTGTCCTAGTCAAAGTGTGTTTTAATGATGTGCTGTTAATGTTGTGGGGGTGCAGTTTTGTTATCTGGGTTTATATTTTGTATGGCTGATTTAGTGTTCATGTTTATCTACATTTATTGTTGCATCATGACCAAGACCCAGGTGGGAGCTGATGTGGTCTGGGCGGTGTTGTGGTGTAATGAGGTGAGCACAGATTGGAAAACACTAACGTTTTTTGTTGAGTGAAATTTACCACACAGAGCAATTCATTGGAAAATGTGTTTTATCTGTATATGGGTAGACAAATCTGACAGAAATGTGCAAATGTATGGAATACATTATGCTTAAAATCAGGCTTTTACAAAATAAAAACAACTTTTATGATAGATAACTATTTCTTCCATAGTGAGCA
The DNA here is from genome assembly GCF_013103735.1 of Etheostoma cragini. NCBI lineage: Eukaryota > Metazoa > Chordata > Actinopteri > Perciformes > Percidae > Etheostoma > Etheostoma cragini. Next base: position 9,143,874 of record NC_048413.1, read on the forward strand.
ATAGCATAATATTTGATATTTGTTGTTTTCTTAGCTATATTACAAGCCTTCCGCATTGCACATCACCCCCAACCCTATTCCACGCAACTGCTAGTAGCCAAGGAGGACACGCAGGATTAAAAAATATGATGGACTCTTCAGAAGAGGTAATAATTTTCACTCAATTTTCTGTGCCCAAAAGTGGCCAGATGACACCAGTTTCTGTGCATTCTGTGCCATACTGACAGACAGAGAGAGATTTATGGAGCTGGTTGTCTTGATTAGCTTTTTATTACCTCATTTTGCAATGGCTTGAATGTAATGTGCCTTGATTTGTGTACCTCATCAACTTACCGCTCTGTGTTATTACAACTTGGCTGGTTAAGTTTAAGTTTAGTAGTGTGGGCTCGCTTGCGGAGGGCTTAAAGAGACGAAAGTTTTACATACAAACTATAAATAAATAAAATAAATAATTATTAACCTAAATATGGATCTAATAGGCTCCTTAAAAGATTGACATATTCTTTAAAAATGAGCTGAGAGCCACAGATGGGTAGGTGAAGTTGTAAAATATTAAGAGAAAGAATAATGCATTTTTGGTTTTGTACTTTTCATGATATTTGTGGACAGTAACAAAAATGTAAGGCCTAATGCTTCATGATTCATGGTAGGAAAGCAGGCACATTGGCATAATGCAGTATAATTAGCATGATGTAGTATAGTGTGTACTATAAGTACAGTATATGACCTACAAAAAGTAAAGGTCTATTGGACTTTGACCTTGGAGCAGATGGTTTATGTATTCAAAAGAATAGTTCAACATAGGAAGTGCACTTATTTTCATTCTTGCTGAGAATTAGATGAGAAGATTGATAACAGCACTATTGACCATACAGTAAATAGGAAGCAGCAGTTGGTAGCTTGTAAGCTTAGTTTAACACTAAACTGGAAACAGAAGGGGAAAGCTAGCCTGGCTCTTTTCATAGTAACATGATCTCTAAAGATCCCTTTTCAACAAGTTACTATAACAGTTTATTATAGGAACCCCATTAGCTGTGCACAGCTACTATCCTGGGGGTTTACCAGTCCTCCTGTTTAAAGTATCTCAGTGATGGCACTAAATGTCTAGAATGATTCATGTGTGACTCTCCAGACACCTGGTAGTTTCATGCAGCAGCTGTTTCCCACAGGATTAATGTAATTTGACCACACTCAGAAAACGTCTTATTCAGAAATATTCATTTTATTTTGCATATTTGTTTAAAATGTGATGTATGGCTTGGTTTATGACTTTACTAAGGTGGTGCCACAGCCCCGTGAGCTTTCAGTTTCATCACTAAAGCATTGGTCTGTATTCTACAGCTGGAAAAAAAACAAAAAAAAAACAAAGAAACAACTCTGACCAGTACAATAGGCTGGAAATGGAGCTCGGTCCTGACACTAGCGTATACTGCATCTCTCTATTTCTCACACACACAGAGAATTAGACACCAAATATTCTCACACACATTCAGTAACATCATCACTTACATCCAAACACATTTACTTGATATGTATTGACATCTTTGTAATTTCGGTATCATAAAACCAAACCGTCCCCAAAGACCAAATCAAGACACTCCAAAATTTAAAAATAGGCTAATAAGCCACTGCAGGTATTTTATGTGATGACTACTGTGTGTAAAGTGTTGACAAAGTTTTTTGCTCAGTAATGTTCTAGCAGTAGCAATACAAAAAAAAAATACCAGTGTTGTCTTCCTCATCCATGCTTATCCTTCATCATCATAATTGCATATTCTGTTAAACTTTGATGATCAACATGTTATGACTTGCCAGTGGTTAATAAAAGGAACAAAAGGGAGCACAATACACATTTTGTTCATTTGAGATGAGAGTCTACTAAAAAAACACAAACTGAACAAGGTCCAGAAAGAGAGAGAGAGAGAGATCTCTAAGGCCATAGACAGAAAGGTAACCTTGAAGAGGAGGAAATTGGACCTTCGTTTCTGAAAGAGGAACTGGCTCTCAGCTTGGCTAATATCCAGCATTCAGCACAGTACCTTCAGAGAAACAGCAGCTGCAGCATCATGTCGAGCAGACATACTTCTTAACGTCTTTACCTGTCCTCTCTCCAGCGGTCGGCCCTGCCACCAACCTCAGCAGTGGGGGTCAGCGGTAAGACAAAAAGGTCCAGAAGATTACCAGTGATCTAATTCCTGTCCCGGACATCTACCACTTGTGAAAAACATTCAGATTGTATGCTGATGACAGCAGCAATACGACATTTTTCATTAATTTTTACAACAATGATATACAGAAAAAAACAGGAATGTGAGTGCTTTCTAAAAGCCCTTTTGATTACATCACACTCTCTCCCTGTTTATCCAGTCTTATCCTGACGATGTCAACAGTCACATTGCTTTGAATCATTAGTTCAGCAGATGCAGCTACACTAAGAACTGCTCACTGCATGCGATCCGGCTGGTGCAGAGGATAGTGGAGGAAAGCCTGTGGGGCGGCAGACATAGTGGTGAGTGCAGCCAGAGGAGGTTGGATTGCAGCCGGAGGGGTTGGGGATGCGGTGAGAGCGGACGCCGGCGTGCCGGGGGAGAAGCTGTAGCTGAGGTAGCCAGCAGAGGGCGACGGGGAAGGTGTGTAGGGATACTGCTCCAGTCCTGTGGGGGCGTAGTGGCTGTAGGCGGAGCTGTAGTCCAGGTAAGGGGAGGCGAGTGCTGCAGCTGTGGGGCTGAGCTGGGACTGCAGCAACAAGCTGGGCTGGAGGAACGTCTGGGGGTAGACATACTGCTGGGCAAATCTGGACAGGCAGAGGACCAGGGGTTAGAGATTAAATAATCAGTCAACTGATGAGTTGAAAAGAGACAATTCATCAGCAACAATTTTGATAATAGATTCATAATTTCAGTATTTTCTTAAGTATTTTATGCCTTTAAATTGCAATTTGTTTCATGTTGAGATGATGACAGTAAGGCTCTCCTGAATCTTGTATTTTTTTAAGTTTGATCATTGTCAGCCAGTTGATGATTGTTTTGTTTATATCTTTTATTAATTGACGCTGTTAGTACAGTTATGGCAAATGTGCAAACAGCTTGTGCAACTCTTATGCTAAGTTAAGCCCTAATAATAACAGTTAATAAAATAATAAAGCCCAAATAATAAATCTGATTGTGTGTTCAGAGGTGCCACTAATCTGATAATCTGATCCGTGTCATTTAAACAACAGTAACCAGGGACAGGCACAAACACACACTCAGAGACATGCAACTGCAAAAGACTGCAGTTTCTTCAATAACTGCTTCTTTTCTTCATACCCAACTAAAACATTAAAATCTGAGTCCTATAAAGGTGTCCTCCTCCCCCTCCTTTAAGAGCAATTATCAGCACTGTCGCCTTAAAAATAGACTATCTCCCCTGAGTTTAAGTTTAATTAGCACGCTCCCTAAGAAACCTGCTTTGTTCCAAATAAAATATCACCCATTCAAAAACAAAACCCCTAAATAACAAGAAATGTAATCACAGTTATTTCTAAAATGAATAATTTAAAATGTGGTCTTTCAATTGAATGCCTGTGCACTCTACAACAGATGCAGTGTATGAAACTGTTGATACTCACAGCAATAATGAGAGAAGTGCTCGACTGTCCTCCTGTATTCACTCATGCCCTTGCCTAAGGCTGCCCACTTAACCTGAACTGCCTCAGTTACATCTGGCAACAGCAACAGCGATCATATCAGAGGAACTGGGTTATGCTGCTTAAGTAAAAACAACACAACATGACAGTGTTTAACACTTACACTCCCAACGCCTACAGCCAAACCCATCGACCTGACAGTAATCTTTTCATCGAGTCTAAAGAGGTGATCAGAGCAGCAGGAGGTGGCCTGTTGCTGCTGCTTACCCCTAAACAGAGCCAGAGCAGGGATCAAGTGTGCTTACACAGCAAATAGTGGCAGTGGGTCTGTTCACATCCACCCTGCTGTATACACAACACACACAGGTAAAATATATACATACATTTGTTAGTGTTAACCTTCCTTGACTCTTCTGTGAGCGTATTTAACCTTTACTGTGTCTAACTGAGGAACCCTAAACTCCCACAAATTCCAGTCAAATTTGGAGTTGGAGACGTTTTCTGTATCTGCTTATTTTCATTGAAGCAGTAGTAATTGAGTAAGTGAAGTAATTCAGAAATACATTGTCTGAAATAACCAAACATTCTGTGTTTATGTGGAGAAAATAGGTTTTCAGGCCTGGTAAATGAGGCCTGGCCAAGAACGCAACACCATGACAAAAGGGGAAAACCTGTAGACTACAACAAATAATGAAGTCAAAACATAGCATGTAAGTAAATATAATATTGCCCCCTTCCTCGACCCCTCTGTATCCCATCTCCTCCCACTCGAGCTCCGTCAGTCTCTCCCAGAGTAGAAGTGCAGTGTCATTCCCACGGCTGTATGCCGCTGCCTGCTTGTGCACTGGCCTGACGGATTCAATGTGACAGCAGCATCGTATGAGAGGATGCTGCGCTCGCCTTTCTCCTCCCCATGCCTGGCATCGTTGCTGGCTGTCAAACACATATTTATATACAGTCCACCCACACACACATGCACGCACGCACACACACACACACACACACAGGGTTTATAGACACACATGCACGCAAACACATCAATTACAAAGCACACATGCAGGAAAAGTGAACATGCAAGTCTGAAAGAAAAGGCTGTGTGTATTCAGTTAAGCAGATTAGAAGAGGATGTGGATGATTGCGTGTGCATGTGTGAGTGTGTGTGTGATGGATGGGGGGTTCAGACATAGCTGGGCTAATTGGCACAGCTTCATGAGTGTATACACTAACTAACAGACCCATAAGAGCAGAATAACCCCCGCCGACTCTCCCTCCCCTCTCTTGGTTTACTCCCTCACAACCAGCTTCCTCTGAACTCCCCCTCACTGTCCTTCCTCAAAACCAGGCAGCGGGATAAAAGAGATAGAGATAAATGTACTGAATCAGAAGAGGGTCGAGGTCGGGACTCCGTGGGCGAGGACTGAGCGGGAGGGAGAGAAGAAAAGGGAGAGATGCTAAGAGGTGAAGGATCTGCCATCATATCCCTCATGCCTTAGGACAGCCATGCTTTTAATAGTTCAGATCAGGGATGTGAGGAGGGTGAGTCAGTCAAAGAGACAAACACACACTCATGACCCTTCATCCTTTCTTCCTCTTTTGACACACACACACACACACACACACACACACACACACACACACACACACACACACACACACACACACACACACACACACACACACACACACACACACACACACACACACACACACACACACACACACACACACACACACACACACACACACACACACACGGCTTGAGGGAGGGTGAGCGATAGAAAGACCAACATCAGCACTGGACACTAAGCTCTCATATCAGCAAGCGGGAAGGACATGTGCAATAAGTCACATGTTTACTGGATATTATCATGGTAATATAAGACATACTTTGCACAGGTATATGTGATTTAAACCCTGCAAAGAAAGAGATTTGTGTTTGTATCCTCTAAATAATCTCACGTTCACCTGTTGCACATCAACACGCGTTAATTCATCAACTAGAAACTAACAAGACAAGATCCAATCTTAAATTTAGATCATTTTATCGAGGTTATGAGTTTGTTAAACATCAAGTGTCTGTAGCTGCTTCGGAGTATAGTTCACAATTGCACATGCAGTTGCAATCAGTTATAAGGACATGTATTAATGTATCATAGTTGTCAGACTTCTCCTGATAAAGCATCTGTAATTTGTGTGCAAACAGTTAACGATTATTAGATAATATATTGACGTGCAGTCTTGCGTTGTCATACATCACACAAAATATTTATTCTTTATATTTATTAGATTGATTTATAAATATTATACATAGATATACAGTATTTAAGTATTTAAACCTTCCTGCGAATGATTTATGATTATGTGTATTAAAAGTCAATAACACTGAGGATTTGTTTCTGCTTAATTATAAAACATTTGTTATGATTGCAGCAATAATATACTGTGTTATCAATCATTGATCAACTGTTTATACAGAAACTATAGTTGTTGACAAATTCAAAAATAAACATCATCACATCTGCTTACAACTACATTGTAATGTGTGAATACATTATTTATGGCGGTGTATTAATGCTACATGCTTACTCATTACTGGCAGTTAAGAGGTTTTTACTGTGAAGCAGGTGATGTGTACATGAAGTGTTGAGTTAGCCTGAAGTCACAGATAATCTAGATTAGTATATTTTTATACAACAAAGCACCTAAATCCAGTAGCAGGAGCTGCCTTTTGACTCAAAATTCCCATCACACAAACAACAAAAGATAAACTTGAAAAAGAATCCAAATGCAAATCAAAATGTGTCATCTTTTAACAGACACCTGAACAAAATGGGAGCTTTCTGTGCAATGAAAAGCTTCCAACAAATTAGGCTTTTCATGCAACACAAGTGCCTGTCCTAATTGGGTCCCTTGTTAAGAGAAATATACACTTGAGGATTTACCGTCTACCTTAACCCCCCTAGACAGAGAAGAGTGATAACTTCAGCCTGAGACAGAGAGATCATTTAGAGGAGGATGAAGGCAGCCAAAGCGGAAACAGAGGAAGAGTGAAAAAAATCAGAGACATAGAGAGAAAGGGGTTGACGTGTCTGTGTTGTTTTATGTTTCACTGAGGAGCATTTTTTTACTCAAACATAAATCTATTTCACACACAGAAAGGAACTCGAGCGTCACACGTACCACCAGCCCTAAAGCTTCACTGCACCCAGCCATAACTACACCCGGCCACAGGTGTGCTGTTAGTCTGTCCCCCCCACCCTCTGTTCCACTGCTTCAACAGGAAGCACTGCCCTCCCTCTACATTTAACAGACTCACCACATATTCATCTCCTTTCTTTCTCTCAAAAAAATAAACACCCGAAGGTTTATTTTATTTAAAAAAAATGTTTTAACACCGACGTCGGGTGCTAAAGGCAGACAGCAGGCAGCCAGGTGCAACAGCCCTCCCCTTCTCGCAACACCTTAAGGGACAATTAAGGCACAAAATGAACCTAGGGGTTAATAACACATTGGTACCGACTTGACCGTTCTCTGGGGTATGTTTTCATGTTAACCAAATTTTAGCGCAAACCCCTAATTTGCTTACAACGGTAGTCGTTGGGGCACGCAAAAGTAAAAAGAAATCTCTATTTCTATACCACTTCCATGGTAGCATAATGAGGGTCCCTACGTGTAAAACGAAGCATTTAGAACTTTGTACATGTACAGAAAGTTTATACTGGTCATGACTGTTTTCCCAAGATGGCGCCTGCCTGTATAACAAATTATAGCTATTTCTTTTTACTTTTTACGACTATAAGCTAATTATGGGTTTGCACTAACACTAGTCACATTCGATAAGCATAAAAACAGATCTCAGAGAACGGTGGATTCTGTACCCACGTGGTATTAACCCCTAAGTTTATTTTGAGCCAGAATTGTCCTTTAAAGCCACATTTGGCATCACCTCGTCCTCTGTCCTCTTAAAACCTAAAGCAGATATGCCAAAGCAGGAGACAGGAATGTGCTTTGTTGAGTTTATTTGTTTTTTACTGTGTGAGTGTCAGACCCTGAAGCCCCCTGGGATCCCCACAGCAGTTAAGACAAAAAGGAAACAGCAGTAACAAAAGACCTGCAGATCATTTAGATATGTAGATAGATCTAATATAGATAATTAAAGGAATAGTTTGCCATTTTGGTAAACATTCTTCATTGCGTTTCTTGCTATGTAATACTGTAGATGGGATGATCAACACCACTCACATGTTGGTTGGTTAAACATGAAGCCGGTTAGCTTAGTTTAGCAAAACAACTGGAAACGGGGAAACAGTTAGCCTGGTTGTGTCCAAAGGCAAAATCCAGCTACCAGCTCCTCTATACCTTGCTAATTAACATGATATGTGTACACACATTAAACATTTGTTATTTAGGGAGCTTCAGAAGTGTGATGAGGAGGATTTTGTTATGACAGAGTGGGATTTTACCATTTATTCTACATCGGTTAAAAGGCACAGGAATAAGTGATTATCATGTGCTTCACCAACCCCAAAACACACTTGACTCATTTCTATAATTGGCGGAAAAATCAGGCTAAAAATACAAAGACTCATTTAAAACCCCATGTAGTGAGATTAAGGGTTAATTCTCAGGATGCACCAATCCATTCTGCCGGATTGGTATCAGGATGCCAGATGTGACAAATCCATATTATATTAGTTTGTTTTTAATTCTGTGTTTCAGTTTGTCCTTGAAATGTTTTTGCTCTGTCTTGAATTTTAGTTTATTCCACAATTAAAACCAACAACCTATCTTACTATTGTTTAGAATGTATGTCTAGGAGTGTTTGTCACTTTACATAAAAATGTAGGTGTAGTATAAACAATTTAAATTAGGAAAAAATTTGCACTGGTTTCAGATAATTGGTAATCTGTATTGTGAGAGAAAAAGCTGGGTCTGTACATCCCTGGCTCCTGTTCTTTACCAGCTGCACAGGCCTGTTTAAAACCAAAGACCTATAGCTTCCTAAAATAAATGTCCTTCACTTTGCCAAGACATGTTTGAATCTGACTGCAGTCACACTGATCATGTCAAAGACACATCTAGCCTCAGAGCGGAGAGATTTGAGCTAGACAGCGTGCACTAAAAGAAGAAAGATTTGACAGGCTGTACGGTTTATTTATCCCTTATTTAAACATGTAATTTGTGTCTTCTTTGTAATCTAGAAGAATTAAACCACAGTGGGGTGCAAATTAATTTAAAGAATGAATAATGCCTCAGGTCTCCTTTAGGCAAAGAATAGATATTGATAAATTGGGTTTTCAATGTACATGTAGGTGGAGAGAAAAATAACAGTGACAGTAATTTAACATGTAGAGAGTTTCCTGTTGTGAAAAAGTAGTCTTCCATTCACTAAAGGCATAACACATCTTGCAGCTGTGCAGTACTAAGATCTCCTGAGGTTATAGTAGTTGCCAAAACTGGTATCGCTTCTTCTTCTTCTAGATTTCCACCCAAATACCCAAACCATCAAACAAGCTGACTCAGGCCACAGATTTGTTGGACATGTGAGAGATAAGAAAAAAAGGTTGAAATTAGAACAGCAGAAGCAGAGGTATCTTGAATTTTAGTTCCCTAGTATGGGTCAAAATCCCCAAACACTGGTTCCAACAACACAACACTGGATCTGTCTTTGTGTGTGTGTTAAAGGTCCCAGGGCATGAACATTTTACTTTGAGTTTTTCTTAACATTAATATGAGTTCCCCCAGCCTGAATATGGCTAGAAATGGCAATTGGTGTAACCCTAGCCCTGGGTATCCCGCTCTCCCTTTAAGAAAATGAAAGCTCAGATGGGCCAATCTGGAATATTGCCCCTTAGGAGGTCATAAGGGTCATGAGGTCACCATCTCTACCACCAAAGTGAACACAAAATAACAGTAAAATATATAAATGCATATGACACTGTTGTCAAAACCCACACAATCAACATAGACACACTTGCAGAAGGCATATTGGAAGTAAATACTGTATGGTGATGTAACCAAGTGGTGTCCCATTTCATAGGGGTATGTTGTCGCCCTTAGCCCTTACCACTCGGTTTCAAGGGCCAAGGGCTAGGGGTAAGGAGAAGGGGTAACATAAAAAAATGGGATTCAGCCTTAAATTCCCTTTGCTTTGAAGATCCAAAGTCACTGCATGAGACTATCAATCAACCTCTTATTGCTCATTCATAGACTCATCTGGGTTGACCTCAATTCCCTCATCACTCATTCAGAAATTGAGGACTGCAATATTAATAGAACTCAGAACAGTTGAGGTTTTTAATGGACTTCTCTGTAACCGCAGGATGAGAACTTGTCATTCTGCAGAAAGTCAGTGAACAGAGCTCTTTTTTCACAGCGCCATATCATGCATATTCCTTTAAAACACCTCTAAAATACAGAAGATCCAGGCGGGAAAATGTTTAGACCAAAACAAGTTTTGCACTACTTTTACCCAAATAGCACATATTTCATTGTGAAAGTCAACACACCCACATACAGAGAACAACGGACAGCTATAATACTGGTGGACAATATCCTCATCTTATGTCACACAAACAACACTCATACACGGAATATCTGAGTCAAGCCTCAGTAGGTTTTGTAGGGTTCAACCTGCAGTATTTCTCTGCTGCTAGTAACATCCCTGGGAATGAATCATCCTCCATGTTTCACTCAGCAACTGAGTCATTAAGGTTTCCTTTTGAGGTCACACTAAAAATGTAAGAAAAACTGGATGAGGAGGCAGAACGCCGGTCAAATGTGAATTCCAGCAAGATTCTGGGCAAGTACAGAACATTAGGATGAAAAGCACTGGGGGAACGCTGTAACAGTCAGTTGTGGACCGGTCTGCAATGTTATACTGCCATTCCCATACTGATATGTATTGTGATGTAGTATCTTTTCTGGGAAATCAATTGAGAGACTGTTTTTGAATGAAATGACCAGGCAGGAATGTCTCTTCTTTGACAAATTAAATACCTGACAAATCAAGGTCATGTACTTAAATTCCTTATTTTGTCCGGCAAACAGTCTAAACCCCAAATATCTTCAGTTTACACTCAACAAATCACTACATATGAGAAGGTGTAAACAACAAGTCTTTGGTATTTTTACTTGAATATAAACAATTAGAACATTGCTGCAAAACTCACATAGAAATTTTGTATTCCCATCAAACATTCCTGATCATTGATTTTCCACATTGCCTGCCTACAGTGGAATACAGTGGTTCCCAAAGTTTTGGTTTTTCGTCTTTAACAAAAAGTCATATATACTTGTGACCCCTCATCACAGGTTGTCTGTGTGTTATCAGCAGGTAAATCCAAGTGGTTTTCCCTTCTCAGATTGTTTGATTTCATTCCTTTTTCCGAAATCCTAAGTAAACTATGCAGTATTTCACAAGGCAGTTGATAGTCTACTGTTGGAGTCCACGAGTTAATAGGACCACTGCAAAATCTACAGAAACAGACAATTTATGTGATTAAGCCATGTTATATATTAAGAAGGTTTGCAGTGAAATGTCTTTCCTAGTTGTGTGTTACTGCCAATGAGAGGACAACTGAGTCTTCCCTAACAGTTTCTTCCAATCAGCATTCTTCAAGGACATCAGGAGAAACCAAAATGTGACCAATCACAGTTCTTGTGGTCTCTGTGTCGGACTGCATCTCAGTGGCAGATTATATATACATAATGTAAAAATGTACATGTATATAAAGAGATATTATAGATATAATGTCTCTGCGTGCACGAACATGAAGAAAAAAAGAGATGGGACATAATGGCAGCAGTGAGTGTGTGTGTGTGTGTGTGTGTGTGTGTGTGTGTGTGTGTGTGTGTGTGTGTGTGTGTGTGAAGGGGGATGGGAAGGGATGCAGGGAAGTTTGACTAAATAGCTTGTTGCCTCAGTAAAGCTCAAGTCATGTGTGAGAGAAATTCTGAATTGAGCTTCTCGTGTTTAATGGCCCAGAAAAAGAGAGAACAGAAGACAAATCAAAAGGTAAAGATAACACATCTTTGAAGCATCATGTGTGCTGTAGGGGATGGCTTTGTGTTTTCTTTCTTTCACATGGCAGAATGGCATAAACTACACATAATACCACATCCCGAGTGGAGAACAGGAGCGAGTGCTCACAAATGTCACGGATGGAGGAGTGAGAGGTATTGTGTTGAGGAGGAGGCAGGTGAGAGAAAGAGAGGTGGAAATAGAGGTATTGATTCTTCTCCGTCTTACCCATATTGCCTCTGAGCCCACGCAGGATGGACTTGCTGAACTCCAACAGAAAGACCTGCAGACAAAGAGAAAGAGAAGCAGTGTTGAAGAGGTACATTTTAGCTACCGGGTCCACAGACAACGAGAGAGACGGGCAGATAAGGACAGAGCCGATTCTCTCCGCCTCTGCTCCTCTGCTTGTTTGTCTGCCATGTATACAGAGGTATCTGTTATTCCCTTGGCATACACACATGCTAAACACACTCAAAACGCACACAATAATAATGCACTCTATTGAACACAAACATCTGTGACCTCCCTGCCTCCAAAGTTCAACAGGAATCAGCTGAGGCTGAGTAAGAAAGGAAAAACGTATCCTCCTCCTCTCTGCCCCGTCTCTGACTTCATGTCAACATTCCTCCAGATATTCATTCATCTGTTATTCCTCCTCTTACTGTACCGCCATGACTCCATCAGCACGTTTCTTTTTGTTCAAACTTTTGTATATCTAAATGCACATTTTTGTCCTTCCCCAGCACAAAGAGGAGACAGTAGTACTGTTATTTATTGCTCTTGACAGTCCCATCCCCTCCTGCTCTGCTTATTCTCTCCCTCTCCTATTCTCTCACTCACAATAACAAAATACCAAGCGCTGCCATCTCCCATCAGCTGCATGCCTGAGGAATGGCATTGCAGCCTGGCCCCAGAATAAGGACACAAGGTCAGTTGTTGTTGGCGCCAGTGTTTGTCAATCACACCTACACTCGACGTTTTTTCAGCCAGCGAGCTTTAAATGAAGCAGCGAGGGAGAGCTGCTGTCAAGGTCTGGTGTGCAGCGAGATGTCGGAGGGGAAGCACAAAGCGTGTGTGCTGGTGGTTAACACTAGAAAAGCCCGGCGGCATGAAAGCTGTGCATAAAATCAAGTACACAAAGAGTGAATGTATGCTGGGAATGAGCAGAGACAGTTGGCTGAAAGAAGCATACCAGTGGGTTTGCATGTTTAATCACACTAACCTCAAATGTGTACACATAGTCATCCGTTTTTAGATTGACTGATCTTCCGGGCAGCGGTTCCCATTCATTTTAATGCTGCATGAAAACCACCATCAACAGAGATTCAAAGAGACTTGACACTGATCATTTCCTTTATTGATTCATCAAAGTTAAACTATCATCCTTTAGTAATTTCTTTGCAATTAAAGGAATATTTTTGATTACTTTCCTTGTGTTTTCCTGATGCAATATTTGAGATTTGAGAGCCAGCTTCTGAACAGCAAACCTTTTTATTGCATCAAATCTATAACATTCATCCAAAGACATCAGAGCTGTTCCAGGTTGTCGTCCAGATTTAGTCTCCCTAGACCATGTAGCAGTTTGTGAATACAAAGCTTTACAATTTAACAGAAGCAAACAGTCTCTTAAACTTAAAAAATACAGATACTAGACAGTAGACTATGGCTCTTAAGTAAGGCTCAAGTCATCAAGCCATTGGCTACGTGCATTTCAATTCATCAGCCCTAGAATATAATAGATATTTTTTTTAATAAAGATTCTCACCAGGAACCAAAAGGGTTTGGGACTGATTGCATGTGCCACAAGGTAGGGAAGCCAGAAACCATTCAGAGAAGGACTTATTGATTTATTGGGGTTTGTTTACAATAAAAAAAGTAGAATATCAACAGCCTTTGCATGTTTTGTAGGCATTTGGCTAAAAGAGAAAGAGGTCCAGAAAAAAACTATTGACATGATCCTTTACATCCTGTGTGTGTAGCAGTAATTTAACACTTACTTGTCTGCGAGCTGCGAGGCTTTGCTCCCAGGTATGCCAGGTTCACGTTGGCCTTCCTGCCATCGATGATGGGGTTTGCGTCTTTGCACGCCCACTCTGCTGCTCCCCTGTCCACCATGGTCACCTGTTGACGGGGCCATGCCATTACCGATTAATATTCACTCTTTAAACTACAACATTCATGTCAAATCTTCTCTATCCAATGTTGTATTAGGGATTCCAACATATTGAAGCACCAGAGCCAGAGCAAGGAGGGGCGGCCCTGAGGTAGCTAGTGTCCTTGTCTCTCCTCAAATGATTCAATCTTTTTGCTAAATGCGTGAGAAGACACTGCCTTTACCACATGAAGACTGCCATTAATGTGTTTCAATGCTTCCGGTGGAGCTTATGTAGGAGGCTGATTTATTTTTTCAGACTGGGCTGCCAAGAATGAGATACTGGAATCTACCTTGAGGGAGTGAGTTGAGGAGTGGGCAGATACACACACACACACACACACACACACACACACACACACACACCACTGAAGATGGATAAATCTGTGCTTCCTGCCTTTCTACTGGTTCTCACTTTAGAACAAAGATCATCAAGGCTACC
>NC_048413.1:9158218-9163040 GCF_013103735.1 Etheostoma cragini
CACACACACACACACACACACACACACACACACACACACACACACACACACACACACACACACACACAAACACAGCAGTTACCTTTAATGTAATCTACAGCTCCACTACTAATAAATGGGACACTAAAAGTAAAACCGGTCCCGCTTCCTTTCGTTTTGCAGCATCAGACTCTGGACTCTTATGCAAACAGAAGCAGCGGATGGTTTAGGATCACCGGGGTTCAAGAAGCTGCTGAAGGGAATCAAGACAGCTAAAGGGGAAGTCAGGGATGAAATGAGTATGCTGTCCTAAAACAACTCAACATAACTCTGGTCACCTCAGCTGACTGGCTCTCTGGCTGTAGAGGCAGAGATAATTTGAACATGTTAGTCCAATCACACATCTATAATGGCTCCTTATCTTTTTGTCTTTCACACACAAACTCACACTCATAGACACAACCAAACACATCCTGGCAGAGGGGGGAAGGGCTGCATGGGAGGAAGTCAAAATGAAACTCCTGCAGCCTTATCTTGCAGAGCCAACTGACATGTCACACCTCTGTGGTCAGGGACGCCCCCCCCTCTTTCACACTTACTAAGGATCCTGTCGTTTATATGTATGTATACTGTGCGTCTGTCTTTTTTATTTGTTGCTAGCATTGGTACTGCAGAAATAATTGATGACACACTTATAAGAAATAATCTGCTACTCATGCTTCAAGCATGTGACCGTCACCACCAGACACACTGCACATGGCTGCTGCTGCTGCAACAAAGTGGCAGTGTGTGCAGCCTCCAAGTCAATATGGAAAATATGGCCTAATACAATTAACCATGAAGATGAAGTTGCTTCAAACTCAATGGCTGCAACTGACATGATCTGTGTTCTCGATCCCATGGCTAAACCAGAGTGGCTGATAAAACCTTAATTTAACCCCCATATTCCATTCTACATTTGTTCAACTCTTGATTTATTCTACCAGAACACAACAACATAAATGAACACATAAATGAACTCACAAAGCCATATCCTCTGGACTTGCCCGTCTGTTTGTCTGTGATAACCACCGCCTCGTCGATGTCCCCGAAAGTCTCGAAATATTTCCGAAGTGAAGCGTCGTTGGTGTGATACGGCAACCCGCCGACAAAGATCTTAGTGTAAGTCGTGTCTTTCTCCATGGTAGGGTGCATTATTTCTAACGGAACCCCGACCAGCTGGCCTAAAAACAGTGGTGAACTCATCCGGTTTGAGGAAATAAAGAAGGAATAACACAAAGAAAACCAAGAAAGCAGCAGAATAACTTTACGCTCCTTGGTCAACGAGAAGCTATAATAACGACAACAGCGCGCCCATGGTTTAAACGCAGCCTCCAGTTCGCACACAGCCTCTGGATGCGTAGTCCTCCTGACAGGTGTCTTGGAACCTCATGTCGCCTGTCTCGGAGAAAAAAAAGCAGTCTTGCCTCGGTAGGCGCGTCTTACATGCACCAACCTCGCGTCTGGTCCAATAGACGAGCGGTGCGTCTTTTCTATTGGCGCATCCAGCCTCCTGCTCCTCCCTTCTGCAAGCGCGCGCGCACACGCACACACACACACACACACACACACACACACACACACACACACAGGAAACCCCCACATGGCGACTGGAACACGTCTGCCAATAAAATGTAGAAACAGTCCTTAGCAGTGAAGAGCATCCCCAAAATAATAATACTGCCAAAAATATGAGACATAAGAGATTCTTTAAACATGTATTTTACATGGTTTTGTGGGGAAACTGTCTTGACTGTAGCTACTGTAGATTGGGAGAAGGCAGTGAAGGCCAGGATCAAAACAGGTGATAAAAATAAAATTTAAAAAATGTCCAGGACTTAATGTCACTGGGTAAAATTAGAGGTCTATGCTTCAACCTTTATGATTTTCTATAGGCTAACAGTAAAACCTTTATCATAGGGGTATCCGCCAGGTTCGCTAATCATGAGTCTGGCAGGGCACAGCTACACATGGGTGACTCTTGATACAAAACAAAATATTCTGAAGGTTGTAAAATAATATAATCCATCCAGTAACAAAGGGGTTGTTTTTTATTTTTGTCCAATCTGTAAATTTCAAAAATTGTGGAGACCAAACAGACAGAGGAAGAGATTAGTCACAACTTCAGAAGACAGCTACATTTTGTAAAATGTCACCATTGTCAGTATGTAACAATACTGAGTCTACAGCTACACTAGCAGCATTTGCTAATTAGTGCTAAACACAAAGCACAGCTTAGGTTGGTGGGAATAACCTTGGTTTACGACCAAATACCTGCAAAACTAAAGTATTGGGACAAGTCAGAGATCACATAATGGGTTTCAGGTCATCCTGAGGGGAAAATGACTGTCTGGACCAAATTGTATGTCAACACATCCAGTAATTATTGCCGCTAATTAGGCTCAAATCAATAAAGATCAAACCATTTTCCTTTATTCAAAAATAAACACTGCAGTTTTACAACGGACACTAAAAAAGACAAGTTATTTAAAGATAGACTGAATGGGTGGACAGGGTTCTATAGGTTTGGTTACAGTCACAGGAGCAGGGTTTGGGCAGCCTGGAGGTGTGGGCTCTTTCCATGCGGAGCAGAATCATTAAAAGAAGGGGAAGAAATGGGGGATGATTGATGACAAAAGCTCTCACAGGGAAGATGACCAGTTGCAGGGAACAAACAGCAGATAAAAGCCAGTCCGCAGACGGCAGCCGGCACTGACAACAGCCAGTCTGCCACACAGATGTCCTTCACACTTTAAACTTCTATCACCTCTAGAACGAACACAAACACACACACATGAACACACACACATGAACACACGAGGGGGGCTCTACAGTACATGCAACTTCAGGGGTCCATTAACTTCCAGTTAAATCTCCTGTATTGCTTGCTGCATGCTGACAGACTGAACTGTGGCTGCAGGATCATCGAGTCATGTACAAATGTGTGTTAAAAAAAAAGACGACAGAGACTTTGTAATGTTTAAATATAAATTTGTATTTACATCGATATTAACATCAAGAAACAAGGTAAGAAAAAGAAATGCAATTATATTTTACATCCTGTAATAATGACTATGTATCCCATGTGTGTTTGTCTTTTCTTTAGCTCTAATGATGCACTTAGAGGAGTTTCTTTCCTTTAAAGCAAAACACAGACTTTTTGCTTTTGTTTATATATGTAGATTTCGTATTCTTCATTGAAACAGGGGTTTAAAAAAACAACATCTCCAAAGTATTATTCTGAGACATACTGACATCAACATGAAAACATTTCAGCTTAGAAAATCTCAACATTCTCTTGTGAAATAACCATTTGCAGCACCACAATTCAACTGGCCATAAGTTCTACAGAAAGGAAGAAACAATCACAAACCTAAACTCAAACCACCTCAGCAGAACCAGACTCGGCTCTACTCTATGTCATACAGATGGGGGATATCATATATGCAATTAAACATATAGGTCAATGTATATTATAGGTTATGTACGACAGTAAAAGCACACATGAGTACTTGCACAATCTACATCAGGAACTGTTTCTAAGCACTGCAGAATGACTAACAAAAATCTTTGGATTGAGCATGTGTTCAAAGGTAGATTTCTCAACAAAAGCATCACAGGAAAATCCAATAAAAATAAAAGCAAACTTAAATGTCACCTGTCATAAGATTGACAGGTAATTTAGGGATTCCAAATACTTCATGTGTTGCTTCCATCACGATTAAACATCTATGAATGAACCAAAAGGACTTATGGACAGTTATACGGTGGGGTTGATTTTTGAAGTCTTGTATCTGATCGTATCTGCAAAAGTCAAAGCACAGAAATCTCAGGAGTGAAACTTCCAAGTCAAACGTGGAAGCATGAGGTTCAGTTTAGAAAACATCAACCCCACGTACTGGTAAGACATCTGGGCCCCTAGAAGCCTAACACAATCATGTGTCAACTCTGTTTGTATAGGCATGTTTTGTCTTTTATTTGTCAAAAAAAATAATTTATTTAGAAAAAAATTACACACTAGCACCTCTTTAGCTAAGATTATGCCCTCAGAAAATAAAAGAGTGCTTTCTGAGAGAAAGAAAGTGGCAGTATGAAAGAAAATCTACACGTACTGCTCAAAAAATAGGAGGTCATTCCTTTCCAACCGATGGTTAAAGTATTGATAATAAAAGCTGACCTATGATGGATTAAGAAAATTACACTTTTAAATATCAAGCCTTACAATTTGTGCAAAAACAGTATGTGACCTACAAAAGCTTATATATATTTATATATAGTACATTTGAAGCTTATTTACAATTCATATTCACAGAAAAAAAAGAAGAAAAAAAAATCTCCAAACAAGACATCATGTCTAATACTGCAGTGCCGTCGCTTTGAGTTTATGATACATCAGCTTTGCCCTCAGAGGAAAACCAGGAGGAAGGATTATTGCTAGAAATCTAACATACACTTTTCTCTTACAGTGGGAGCTAATATAGACATAATTTCATAATTGGCAATCAATTTTATTTCTGCACATAAGTAACACTGTAAATTGGTGCCAGGTAACCAAAATATCTTCAGAACAATTGGATTTAAAATTACCTCTTGAATGATTAAATAATCATGGTAAGGAATCTGTATAAATATAAGTGGTGTTTTGAACAATAATTGTCTGTTTGTTTCAAGAAGGATTTTAAAATGACTTAAAAAGTGTTCATTTCTCTGGTTGTAATACATCGGTACCACTGAAGATGGATAAATCTGTGCTTCCTGCCTTTCTACTGGTTCTCACTTTAGAACAAAGATCATCAAGGCTACC
>NC_048413.1:9163140-9174377 GCF_013103735.1 Etheostoma cragini
TAAATCGGAACACAGTTTTGTTGTACATTTAACAGAGGAGAGGATGTCTTAACACGTTCGTCCATGTCCATGTCTGTTATCGACTTAAGTGTCTGTCCACCTTCACTGTTTGGTCCAGTGAGGGGCGTGTGTTTACTGATGCGAACACACACACACACACACACACACACACACACACACACACACACACACACACACGACAAAAGGAATATTAACCTACAGTCTATTAGAGGAATCACATCTATCTGACCGTCTTAGGATGTATGTGTGGGTCACAGTGTTTCTGATTTTTATGAACACTGCGTGTTATCGTGTCTGTTTGTGACAGTCTGCCTGTTTTCCCCAGGGTGCCAGACTGCCATTACTGGCCGTGAGTCCAAAGGAAGTTCACTCCACCATCTGGCGGGAGTGCAGCACTACACACAGCGCCTGGTCCTCCACACACACACACACACACACACACACTCCAGTGCTGCAGCCGTGTCCTATCTCTGAACAGAGATCACAGTGAGACAAATGCTTCTGTCACGATCCTCAGCAATATTTCTGGATTGAGGGGAGGAAAAGAGACAACAAATGAGGAAGTGCACAATGAAAATGTAATTGACCAAAAACTTTGTCTCTCCTCTAAACAGTTAATATATAAAGCTTCAACAGTCTGGGTTGGAAACTAAAATGGGTATCTTTTAAAGTTATAGTCTTTTTAATACAAAATTCCCACTTTGTGTTCCACAGACAGTAGATATGTTTCCATCCAAATGTAGCCTCAACTTTTAGGTGAACTTCCAGAAAATCGGCAAAAGAAAATGCAAATTTATGCAAGTTTTGGTCCACTACTATTAAGCAAATATGAGTAGTTATTAATCAGCCGGTGGCACGAATTCTCCAATATGGTGCCATTAAACTATTGCAGAAGAAGGGGACGCTACAAGATGCTGTCTGTGTTGTGAACCTGTCCTTTAAGCATTCAGACTCCCCTCCCCTCTGCACCTACCTGATCAGGCCCCATCGGCATGCGTCCCATCACCATTGGGTTCATACCCATCTGCCCTCCCATCTGGCCCATGTGACCTCCTCCGCCGCTGGCTGGCATGCCCCCGTTCATCATCATGCCCCCATACTGGCCTGGATTTGCCTGTTGCCCAAACTGCTGCTGCCCCGGAGGTCCCTGCTGGCCAAACTGCTGCTGAGGGTATGAACTGGAGAAGGAGAGCAACAGAAAGGATTGATGGGTTAAGCTGTACGCATTCAAGAAAAGAAAAACTGAAGACAAACTTTACTCCTTATCTGACAACATAGCAGTAACTGTCATAAATGGGTTTTATTTCATACCTGTTGCGTCCCATGCCTCCCTGTGGCCAGCCTTTCATATCTGCCCCCTGGTACATGGGACCGCCCTGCGGGTGCTGCTGCATCATGGGGTTTTGAGGCCCCAGACGGCCGGGCATCATGGCGTTAGAAGGACTGCCGCCTGATGGGCCGAACGAGGGGTCTCCCTGCTGGCCCATCCCTGTGGAGAAAAATTATGCAGCCTCAGCTCAATCCTCTCGCCACAGGAAATAGATTAGTTAGTGCGCGGAAGCACGGAAGGGTGGTGATGAGGAGAAGGGAGGGGCGAGTAAGCCTCTTTTTGTTGGAAAATACTTTGAACGTCCCCCCAAAATCTCTTAGACCACCTTTAATATGACAAAGGTAAGAACCTTGCACTGCACAGACCAACCACCAGGGAGCAGCAGTATTCTGTTAGGCGCCCATCTCAGTAAACTCACCATAGTTCCCACCATAGCCGAACTGCTGGGGGCCCGGCTGGCCCATGTTTGGCCCTCCCATAGGGTTCTCCATGCCACCAGGAGCTGTGACGTTTGGAGGGGGACTGAATCCTCCTGCGGCTGCAGCAGCGGCTGCTGCCGCATGTTGCTGCTGCTGCTGCTGCATCAGCATCATCATGCGCTGCCTTCTCATCTGCATGGTGACCATCTCCCTGCTGCGCTGAGCCATCATCTGAGCATTGAGGAAGCCCGGCTGCATGAAACAAACACAACCAGAGAGTTTGAGAAGGGTTGACCTTTGGTAGAAATACATATTCAAGCTTTAATAATAAATATAGATTATAAAATATACAGTATGTATTGTTAAAACAATAACAGTAATGGTTGGGTGATAAAGTCTATTACTCTCCTGGACCAAAATCTAGGCTCAGCAGGTACCTCCTGCCTTAGCTGAAGAGGTTCAACCTGTCACAGGATCTGTTAAGTCTTGATTCTAAGCAGCCTCGTTCTCTGTACGTCTATCAGTGTCTAGTTTAAATTGGCTACCAAAAAGGACAAGAATGGACTACGTCGGACAATTAGGTCTGCTGAAAGGATCAGTACTTTTAAAGTCATACATCATAAAATCAGAATTACACTGATTCATCTGTAAGATAAAACCAAAGGGTTTTTGTCATCTACCTGTCCTCCCATGCCAGGCTGCATGCTGGGCCTCATGCCAGGGTTGCCTCCTTGGTTCTCCATCTTCATGCCCATGCCCTGCCGTGTCTGATTCATGAACTGAGAAATGAAAAATAAGCATAAGATGGTGGAGCAAATGTTACTCTGACCTTGTTCTACTTGCATACCGTATTTTAACGGATGAATTATACATATACTGTATGCTTGCATAGATGGTAGAGTTAGAAAACAAGAAGTCTGTTTTATGACTAACATTTTTGGAAGGCAGGGCAAAGCAGATTTGTTTATATATTTCAGCAACAAGGCAATTCAAAGTGCTTTAAAATAAACATTAAATAGCAGTTTAAAAAAATCATAAATTAAAGAGACTATAAAAAAGCTAAAATAGAACAAGAAAAAAAACACATGAATAAAAGTTAGTGTTTTTTTCTAAGAAAGAATTTAAGAAAAAATGTAGCATCAAAAAGAAATATCTTCAGCCTTGATTTAAAAGAATCAAGAATCAGATTTGCAGCAGACCTGCAGTTTTCTAGGAGTTTATTCCATTGTTGTTGTTCATTAAAACAGAACACTGCTTCTCCATGTTTAGTTCTGACTCTGGGGACAGAACGCAGACCTGTCCCAGACAACCTGAACGGTCTGGATAGTTATTAATGTAGCAGCAGATCAGACAAAACTGTGTTTTGGCCCTAAACCATTCAGTGCTTTATAAAACAAAAGTAGTATTTTAAGTAAGTTTGGAGATGCAGGAAGAGTAAAGACCTTAGATCCCCCTTTGATTCACTTTCTTGGTATTGTAATAACTGAAAATAAGACGCCACTTAAGCAAACTTAAAAAAGCCATTAATAGCAGGTAGACTATGAGTTTCCAAGATCCTATCTGCATATTGGCATTTATGTACACATACATTTCTTATTTTTCAGTGTTAGAACACAACATACTAACATGGTTAGATCAAAATTAGTATCTCGTACTGGGTCAACTGGAAAAAATGTTAGCATGTAATCTGACAAATCAATGAGCTGCCTGTTTACATACCTGCTGTCCCTGCAGCCTCTGTTGCAGCTGAAGCCTCATGGGCTTGTTGGCTGTCATCATCCTGGGTCTCATCATGTTGGCACGAGGGTGCCCCATGCCGCCCATTCCACCCATAGCAGGGAAGCTGCCACCTTGGCCCATCTGAGACAGCATGGGCCCAAACCCACCCTGCTGGGCCTGTCCCTGCATAGGGTTCCCTCCATAGCCAGATTGCATAGGCATGGCGGGGGGTCCAGGATAACCCTGTCCATAAAGAGGCTTCTGGTCCAGCACCATGGATGGGTCCTGCCCTGGAAAAGGCTCCAGCTGCTGCTCACTTCCCTGGTTCTGGAGCAGAGGGGAGAAGGAGACGAAAAGAGAACTTTGTCAAACCTCTCCATCTAATTGATTAATTTCCAATTGGTTGGCTGTGTAATTGTCTTTTTCTAAGCAGCAGAGTCAGATCCCTCTGGGCTCGTCTATCTCCCTTCTATCTATCCTTCCTGTGATAGAACAGTCTGAACGCGGTGAGTCATGAATGAAATATGTAATCCAAAGATGAGAGTCAGAAGAGTCATGACTTGCATCCTGGTCATTTCCCTTTTAACTAGAGTTCTAGAGGGATCTAGAAGAGCACCGAGCTGAGAATGTTGTTACTTTATCTCTTTACGTCTTTTGTGATGACCTACCTGGCTGACGAGGTCTGGGATGCCCAGGGCTCGATCTATCTCCTCCAGTGCGATGCCGTCTGTGTTATTCAGCAGAGAGTCCAGCTGGTCCAGAAGCGCCCGCTCGTCGCTCTGACCCTCACTGGTCGTGGGAGGCACCAGAAGATCATCTAAGGTGTTCCCAAACTGGCGTCTAAAACACACACACACACACACACACACACACACACACACACACACACACACACACACACACACACACACACACACACACACACACACACACACACACACACACACACACACACACACACACACACACACACACACACACACACACACACACACACACACACACACACACACACACACACACACACACACACAAAATGAGGTTTAGTATAAATTCCCCTCTGATGCCATTGCAGCTAATCAGGAATGAATACAGATGTTGCAAGGTGTTGCACTGACCTGTTCCCCTCCATGCCCATTATAGTGTCCGGCCACGAGGGAGACTGGTTGGGTTGGCCCTGCTGGCTGAAGGGACTCATACCCATGCCCATGTCAGCAGAGCCTCCTAAACAACAAAGATATTCAATTAATACACCTACAGAATGACTCGTCATCATGGTCATTTGGATGACTCTCCAAACATTTTTGGCCAGCTTACGGTCTGACTCAAAGCAATGCGATGTACTGTAGGTCCAGACTGAAATATCCCAACAACTATTACATGGATTGTCATAAAAAAAATTTAGTACAGACATTTGTGTTTCCTTCAGGATGGATTGTAGTAACTTTGGCAATCTTTTCACTTTTTATCTGGTGCTCAGGTCAAACTTCTTATTTGATTCATGACCAAATTCCTCCTTCCTCTTTCAGATGAAGAAGAAAATGTATTAGGAAAAGAAAATCACACAATATGAAATTGCCATATAAAAGTTTTTCTATATTATTATTATATTTTTTTTTACTTTCCGGTCTTCTCTCTCTTTTTTCTGTAAAATTAACTGTTAACTGACCGACAGTCTATCTATTTCTGCTTGTTCTATCATTTTAGAAAGGGGCTGGTAAAATAAGATATTTGTCTTCTGATTATGGATGTGTAATGTGATATAGCAAATAATTTAGGGTTTGATTATGAAATGTGTCTGTTTCCATAAACGGAATAAAAACAATGTGAAGTGAACTTCAACTATACTATATTTTCACTTTTTTGATTCACATAACTGTGTTTATGATAACTGTTCCAACACCATCAACACCTGGAAACCGTATGACAGACGTACCCATATCCATGAGCTGCTGCTGCAGCATAGACCTGGTGCCTGGTACGCTGTTGGAGCGGCCGACCATAGCTCCTGACATCATGCCCTTGCTATTGTTGTACTCCATGCCTGGGCGCATCATGGATGGGTGTCCTGCCGAGCCCACTGGGCTAGCACTGGAGCGGGCAATGCCCCAGTCCCCTGATCCCCCCATGGGAGACCTCTGAGGAACCATTCCCCTATTCATTGGTCCTGGTAAAATATAAACCCCAGATGTGCATGTGTCAGTATCATAAAAGTGTTTAAGTAGCCCAGTCTTGGCCCTTAAAATTTGTCATCTTAAATCTAAATTTTCTGATTATAGGAAGCAAATTCAAAGTAGTAAACATACTTTAATAATACTTTAAAAAAAGGACAGGGGGAGGCTGAGAGATGAGAGACAATGTGCTGACAATGATTGTCTCACCCATGTTTCCTGGGTAGCCGTCTGGGCTGCCCATCATGTTCTCTTGCTTGATAAGCATAGGGCGTCTACCTATTCCTACAGGCCCCGCAAGAGGTTTCCCTTCCATGGACATGGCCCTCTGGAAGGGCCCCCGAGGTCCCGGAGCCATTCCTGGACTCCCTGTACACATAAAATATAAAGTCATTGGTCAAACGATCTTCCTCAAAATTAAGAAGAATACTGTCTGTGTTGCAGGGGTGGGTGATCGGGGATATCTCACTAACTCATTACCCTCTGGGATTTGGAAAATATTGATATTTGGATTTTTCCCTTTTCATTATACTGTGAGTACTTGACGGATTCATTGACGATTTTATAAGCATGAATGTATAAAAAGTAAAAGAAACAGTCATCATGTGATGATGACATATATACGTATACACGTGCCCTGCATGTAACTGCCACTTTTAATAGTAGTCTACAGTGGTCCTGCAACTTACCCTGCAGGCTGTCGTCAAGGCAACCCTGGGGTTTGTTTCCTGTGTCGTTAGCCCCGCCACCTCCAGTTTGATCCGGGTAAAAGTCAGAGCTGGAACCCCTCAAATCTCCAAGGATAGACTCCAGGTTGTGCAACTGAAAATCAAAATAGGCAAAATTAGTTATTACGTAAAAGGCTATGAAGATTCACATTCAATAAGATCAAAGGCAAAAAAAGTCAAAGTGTAGTGGGTGTAACATGTCTAGACACATTCTGAATGGCTAGCTAAATGTCAATAACAATATTATAGTTGCAGTTATTTCATCCTGTTTTAACAAAGAAGCAATCTTACGTCATCAGGTGGCTCTGACTTGATCTTGCTCTCAGGATGTTCAGGGGCAGGGCCAGGCCCAGATCCAGGGCCACCCCGTGCAGAGCCGCCAGTGGCCCCCGGGGCTCCCTTCCCATCTAGTTCTTCAAGTTTAGGCTTGACATCCACCGGCTCTTTGGAATCATCCTTGTTCAGGAGGTAGTGGAGGAGGGCGTGGGTCTTCTCCTTCTTGGGGCTGAGCTGCTCCTGCTTAGGTTCCGTGACCCCGGCTCCTGATCCTCCTGTCCCAGCCTCACCGCCCTCCTGGCCCCCCAGTGTTACCTTTCCAGTAGCCTCAGCTGTGATCTTAGCTACTTCATCTGGAGTATTTCCATTTTGAAGAAGCTTGTGGAGGATCTTGTGCTTTTCTTGCAGCGAGCCTGTGTAGTGGGCGGGCGATAGTGATGTAGACAAGCCCCCTGGTCCGGGGGTCTGGCCTGGATTGGATGAAGAAGAAGAGGACACCCCAGTAGATGAGGGGCTAGTCATACCTCCAGTGGGGTCCTTACCGTCTGAGCATGCAGGAATGCTGCTGCTGGTTGATGGGGGTGGTACAGGGGGCCCTTTTGACCCGCTGCCACCTAGTCCTAGCTCCTCAGTTGGGGATGTCAGTAACTGCAGCAACTTCTTATGCCCCTTACTGTCCGGCACCCTGCGAGGCGGTTCAGAGCTGGCCACCCCTGCCTCATTACTTCCCTCTCCAGACTCTTTAGTCGCTGAAGCTGCCTGGCTGTCTGGTCGGTCTCCAGAACTCTCTGCCTGAGGATGCGGATGATGGTGGTGATGGTGCATGGAGTGATGATGGTCGCTGGGTCCAGGCCCTAAGCCTCCTGCTGGGCTTTTGGAACCATCTTGGCCAGGTTTGGCTGGCTGACTGGCCTGAGAAGAAGATGAGGAGTGGACGCTGGGAGAACTGTCTGGTTTCTGGGCTGGCGTGGGCGACGTCAGGGTTGAGGGGAGGGAGCTTCCTACTCCTTCGCTGATTGCTTGTAGGGCGTTTAGGGAACTGCTGGAGAAGGTGGTTGTACTTCCCCCACTTCCTCCACCACTGACAATGCCACTCATTGGAGATTGTATACCTGGAAAGGAAAACATAACTCAAATCACACTAACAAGCTAATCAATTTCAAAACAACTGATGCTTAATTAGCAGACATTGCTCGACTTACCTCCAGGGGAGAACTGGTTGGCACCCATCTTTGGGCTCACTCGGTTACGAGGTGACATCAGGAGCCCCTGCTGGGGGCAGCCCATTCTCGGGCTTCCTGAAGGACTGTTAATGCCACTCAGCCCAAACCCTCCGCTGCTCTGAAACGGGGGCTGCTGTGGGTGCTGCTGCATGCCTTGGCCCGGGTGATTCATGGGACCCATCTGATTCATCTGATTCATGTGCCCCACCTGATTCATCTGCCCCATCTGATTCATTGGCATCATGCGGTTGCCCATGCCTCCACCTCCACTTCCTCCTCCACCGCTCCCTCCGTACATTGACGTGCCTCCCATTGGTCCCATGTGACCCATGTGGCCCGGCTCGTTCATGCCATAGCCTCTGTTGATGTTGCCCATGCCTCCCATGCCCATCCCCCCACTTGTGTTCATGTTCATTTGGGCATTCGGGTTGGGGCCTCCCATTCCAGGTTGTCTCATAGTGTTTGGTATCATGCTCCCACCCTGAGCTGAGCGATAGCCATTTGGTTCCCTGTGCGGAAGGAGACGGAAAACAAACACAAGGTTTGATTAAATGCTAAAACCTTGAAAGCGCTGCATCCTCACAATAACTGCTTTCAGGCTTTAGACACTCTATAAATGCAACTAAAATACCAGTTCCAGTTGTCTTCTCACTATTCACAGGACATCAGTGTATAAAAGGTACTTCAGCTGCTACTTCAGCTATTTGTGTGATATGAATGCCTTGGCTGTCTCGCATACACATGCCACAAGTGCTTTTTTCAAGACCGTAAATGAAACATCCTTGGCTGTGTCTGAACTGAGTGTTTGCATTTTCAGTTTCTGACCTCTGTAGTAGGTGAGTGGAGATGAAGCCTTGCGGCTCGTTGCTCATAGGGTGACGGTACAGTTTGCTCTTGGTCTGGGCTGTGACTGGAGTGCCGTCGGACAGGGAGAAGCGGTACAAAGGTGTCTCAGCGTGACCCTGCAGGAAGGCTGCACAGATAGACAAAACAACAAATTAACACCCTGGAACACTCATCTGATAACAGAGGTCATTGATCACTACCTTAATGTGAAAACCAACTCTGTGATTACAGTGAAAATCAATGTTGTAGCTTTTAGACATTTGTATTCATGAGATCAATATTGATAAACTGATGCATGAGGTGTGTACCGGTATGTGTTTATATATTCAACCAATAAGTCTCATTGAGATTCAGAGTGTCTTTCTGAAACGAGGCCTGACCAAGATAGGTAGCAATAACAAATTAAATACACAACTTAGCAAACAGTTAATTAAACATAGCAACAGACATGATTTTGCCTCCAGTACTTTCATTGAGGATTTAACAGGTTTTTACAGGATTAAGTTTGAAGTAGTTCAGCAGTTGATTCCAAGTATGTGTTTGTGTGTGTGACCCACCCTCGTGGTAGTGGCGTTTGTGCGACCAGGGCTGGCCGTCACTGTGCTGAAGGAACATCTGAATGCAACGCCTCAACAAATCCTCCCAGCCAGGACGCATAGACGCTCGCAGAGAGTTCTGGTCGATCTGGATCAGTTTACCTGTGACACATGAAGAGACGAGTCAAACCTTTTCATGGATAAACAATTAACACCTTGGCCTGTTTGAACTTCTGTTTGTTCAATGGGCTTTTAGGGGATGCAGCTCCTCACCTGTGAGCTCATGCCGGGTATTAAAACTCTCCGTTCTCTCCATGGCTGTCACCCGACGGGCCACACAGATCATACATGACTGGAGGTCTGCAGGTGTAAAGAAGAAGAGAGTCAGTATGTGTCAGATTAATTTTTTTGTTTTGACTAAAAATGCTTCTCTAGCTCTCTCCTGCAGATTTTCAAAATAAGTCAAACAAATGTGAAGGGATTTGTACTGTTGAAAGATTTTCAAGAAAAAGTATCAGGTGTGTGTGAACAAGATGAATGTTCCCATATCATAGACCAACTTGTGGTGGTGATGCTCTTATAACAGAAAGAACAGAGTAAGTGATTCTTTTTTCCATCTTTGTCTCTTCTAGTATTTCTCTCTCATGTTCAAAATTTCCTACACACAGAATGAAACAGTTCGTCTCTGAGAATCGAATAGCTAAAAAAGAGAAACATTTAAATAAGTTACTAATAATGTACCCAAGTCCCTCCAAGTGAGAAGCAACAAAGAAAACGTAAAACTACAAAGTGGCTGCTTTGCAACTTGTATTTAAATCCAATTTTTAACCAGTTTTGTTTTTTAAATTAGATTTTCAGACTCTCTTTTAAAGAGCCCCTCCAGATAGGTATTAAAATAATCTATTTCACACTAGTAATGATTTATATTATATTTATAGATTTAAGGTGACCACAAAGGAACTTTCCTCCTTTAGCAGATTAATGTGAAAATGAATTAATTCCAAATATCAATAAGCAAAACACATATTTGAGGGGAGGGGGGCTGCAGAAAAGCACAGATGAATTTATTTTTTTTCAACACAGTAAAGTCCTAAATAATGACTCCTTATAATAAACTAAAAGTGTAAAAAATGTTGGACTGTGCTAGCGTACCTTCCCCCTCCTCAATCATGGCCTTGGGCTGGGTAAGAGCAAAACACTGCATGGTCTCGTAGCGTGGCCCTCCTGGCCCATCCTCCATGGGGCCGTGGGCGTGGCCAAACTTGACCAGCATCCGGCAAGTGAAGGTGTGACTCTTCTGTCGGGCTGCCTCGCTTCCCCACGACACTCCATTTACTAAAAAAAAGAAAGAAGACACAAACAAAAAGACATTTACACTTTAAACTAAAAATGGAGTGAGCATGTCACTCATGGGACTGAAAACCAAATGTGGCTATGAATGGATTGCCTGTAATCAGATGCCACAACAGCTCACACCCTTTTCCTGCTGCGGATCCACACATACACAAACAAACCACACTGCAACATGTATTTTTTTTCCTCTTGAATTGAGAAGCAGAAGCCTCTCCTGCTGTGCGGATGCCTGGCTAAATGGACCATGGGATTAATGTAGCCAAGGTGTCGATTTCCAATATCTCTCTCTCTCAGTCTGCTTTGCAGCGGGCAGAGGCCAGGGACACTCAGCCATCTATCCTCATTTAAGCCCTGACTTCTCATCACGGTGCGCACACACACAGACACACACACACACACACACACACACACAAACACAGACAGACAGACGGGGTCACCTTCACAGGGGAGAGGGAGGAAGAGAGAGAAAGGGGAGGAAAACTTCAGAGAGACATTCGACTGTCCTCCAAGGTCTGTGTGAAGCCTTATCAGGGGCCTTGAGTTGGCCGGAGGTTTCTGTCTGGCAGGTGCAGGAAGGATACAAGAGAAGACCCAGGAGAGTGAGTTGTGTAGGGG
>NC_048413.1:9174387-9176471 GCF_013103735.1 Etheostoma cragini
GGGGGGGGGGGGGGGGGGGACAACTGATAGTGAGAAGTGATTCAACAAGGCCTCGGGACACATACGCTGGGGCCGACATCTCCCATAAGACAACAGAGAGGCAGGGCAGAGGGGTCAAAAAACACACAGGCCAACAACAAAAGCTCACTCCATGTTTTGTGCACAAGTGTGTGTCTGTTTTTGTTAGTGTATTTACGAGTGAGTGTGTGTGTGTGTGTGTGTGTGTGTGTGTATTGAACTGTGACTGGTGTGGTCAGCGGTCATCCCACAGGAATGTGCAGCGAGAGTATTTCATTCATGGGCCCAAAAGATAATGAAGGGGCAGAGCAGCAGAGCGAGACACAATGAGGGGTGGGTGAGCAGAGACAGAAACAAGCTGAGAAACAGACCACCACAATATTCGTCTTAGTAAGCAGCCACATCCAGAATTAATGAGGCTGACAAAGAGTGAGTTGAGACAGGCACGAGGGACGCTCGGAGGAAAAGTAGATAAAGATGAGTCTTAAAACATAAAGAGAGTGAATGAAAAAAGGAGTGTGCAGGGAAACGGGAGGAATAAGTGAGAGAATGTGTCGATGATATGTCAGAGCAGCCACTGCTTAGGAACACTGCTGCGGAGTTAATCGAGTAGCAGGTTAGGTCGAGCCCACATATCCATAATTAATCAGCTTTATGAATGGTGCCACACACACAGACACACACACACACGTTTGAAAAACGCAATCCTATTGCTGACGTAGGCATGTAAATATCCACAACAATACACATGCCTACACAAATTGAATTAGTGGAGGAAAGTAGAGTAGAGTAGCAGTAGAGTAGAGGAAAGAGTGGAGGTGCATTATTCAGCAGTAAGTAGTTTCCAGATGGCTGCCATGGGATCTGAATAGAGCTCGGGCCTGTTTTACACTGTCTGGACCACTGAGTGTGACTGACAGCTGTGCTATGCTCTGCCTGTTTAGCACCGAGTGGGTGGGTGCTCCCGTGCACATGTGGGTTTTGTCAGGTTTGTGTGCATCTTTCTGAAAAGCTCTCATGCACATGAACAGGCTTCCCAGGAGTTCCTCATTATAGCGAGAGAAGGAGTTAAGAATGCAGAAGCATGAATAAATAAGTGAGTGAGTTTACGTTGACGTGTGCGTGCAGAGTTGTAACCTCTCAAACTTTGTTTTAGACCTTGGCCCTGGGGAAGATGTCAAGCAAGGTTTACTTCTTAGTAGATGTGCAGTTTCCCTGTGAGTGTGTGAGTGTGTGTGTGTGTGTGTGTGTGTTTCTCACTGTTGGTCTTGGGCAGGTTCTTGTGAAACTCCTCCCTGTCGTCCTCATGGAGAATATTGTACACACTGGTGTTGATGAGTTCCTCCTGTTTGTACTGTAGGTACTGCGTCACGTTGTCAGACACAAACACGATGCTGCCCTCCCGGTTCACCACAAACAGGAAGCCGTCCAGAGCCTGAGAGCACAGCGACAGGAAGTCACCACCCGCACAGTCAGCTGATCCAACCTTTGATAAATATTTCTCTGATCGACCGGGATGAAGCGCAGGACTAACCTGCAGCAGGAGCGGCCCCAGGTGGTCCTTGTCAATGACCCCCTGACCTGTCGAGGACACATCTGACTTCTGGACGTCGTCGTCGTTGGATGAAGATTTTCCTGCAGGAGAGGAAAGGGAGGGGAAAGAGACAAAATGCATTACAAAAAGTACACAACAAACAGCCCTTTCAAGCCCAGCTACCTACAAAGAAGCATAAAAAGGGCAAAGGAAAAGCAGCAATACCTGAAACTAAAGGAAATAGCCAGTTATTCACTACTCTAGCTGCACCAGCAGGGGGCAGCGTTTCACAATCTTCACTTTGAAGTATAGATATATAGAGATATATTTTTTCAATTTCAAACTACAGGTGAGGAGGGAGAAGGACGGAGGCAGGTTTCTCTGAGGAGCCCGTCAGGAGGAGTAGAGGGCTGGGAGCATGTGGAGCAGGTAGCAGCCGTCCTCTTGCTTTATATTCAGTGTCAGACTCTGAGGGACTGTCTGGTAGGCTGGGGCTGAGAGAGAGAGAGAGAGAGAGAGAGAGAGAGAGAGA
>NC_048413.1:9176571-9285342 GCF_013103735.1 Etheostoma cragini
AGCAGAGCACTTGCTTTTGCATTTTACTATGCAAAAGCAGAGTACATTAAAGCCTAGTGAGATGAAGAAACAGGAATGATTGTTGGAGAAAAGAGCAAATATGAAGACTGGCAGAAAGAGCAACTGAAAGTGAAGAACAGGTAGAAAGAGAGAGACAAGTCTAAACGCCCGTGTCATTTCTGTCTTCACTTCCTGTAACTATGGCAACCTGTCAGCAGCCAGTCAGGGCCAGCTGTAGCCTCTTCCCCTTCCTGTCGAGGTGGCAGACGCTGACTGAGCCGAGCACAGACACAAGAACAAAATTCACCCCTGATCTTGTGAAATACACCTTGAATTGAGAAAATGTATACTGACGAGCAGGTCTGAATGCAAGAGTAAAAATTTGTCCATTCTGCACTGACGGTGCATCTGCAAAGCAAGAATCTGAGCCTGGAGCTTTTTAAACTGTTTGCTGTGGAAATGACCGCTGCATAAAGGAGACAGAAGTATGAAAATGGCAGCTGTAACAGAACTAATAATTTGGCAGTTCAGCAGAATGGATGGGCATGTGATTACCTGCAAACGTCCAATTAAACAGTCCCTGGCGAGGGCAGCAGACAGCTGTGCATGCCCACCACACACACACACACACACACACACACACACACAGGCGCACACACAGGCGCACACACACCATTGCCAATATTTCCACCCAAACATAAACACCCACAGTTGAGGCTGTGAAATTTGCTGGAGATGAATGACTGATTCGTTCTTGCACCTGGGCTCTGAGGAGGCACACGTGTGTGTGTGTCCAGCTGTCTCTTCATCCTCATCACCTTTTGCCAATGTTTCCAACACACACTTCTCACCAGTTCATCTGACCTGTCTGGCTCTAGCTCTCAGCAGCCGTCAGGATTTGAGACAACTGTGTCCACTCACCCTGCTCTTTGATCTGGCGGATCTGTCGCACCGTCTCTTTGAGGATGGCACATTTGTCTGGTTTGACGTTGAAGCTGTCGATGTCGCCGAGGTTGGCGGAGATCAGCTCCGCCAGCTCCTCTATGTATTTGCTCTCCTGCTCCCGTCGCTTCCTGTCACACCTGCAGATGGCAATGTGAAAATAATAAAGCTTAGCTAATGCTACTATGCTTCTCTCAAATTGTCAGTTTTGTCCATATATTGCAGAACAATGCAGAATGGATGCAATAGTAGTTTGTATGAAAAGTTTAGCAATGGATTGCCTTCTGGGCACAAGGCGTTTTAAGAGTTCATCCAGCAAAACAATTCCAGCTGATGTTTTATTATAGAATATATATAATATCATATTTTTCCACTGTGTTTTGTACAAATTAAAGAAATGATAACGTGTTAATTACTAAGCTATAGAGATGCTGGTAGACTGATTTTTAAAATTTGGACAGCAAAGTTTGCAATCTTTATGCTAAGTTAAGCTAACCAGCTAGTTGGCGCTATTGTAAAGACATGAGAGCAGTATCAAACTTCACATCCAACTCTTGGCATAAAAGCGTATTTTTCAGCGTCTCACTTTGTTTTAAGACTATAGATTATGTATATGCTCTTTTGTGTAGTAGAAGAGTTTTCTTGGTGTAGAAATTTGTGTTTTGGAGTCAACGTGTAGGTGTATTTTATATCCCAAATTCATGGTGAGAGAAGATTTTAAACTTAATTTAAACTTTTTTTACATCCTGAAGTTCAGTCTACGCACAAAATCTTCTCATATTTTTGCACACATCTAGGTTCTTACTCATCACAGCACACAAAGGAGCGACATGGCCCGGCCTCAAGAAGCCACTGACCTAGTAGCCCACTTTCCTCTTTCTCATGCTGATCAGACACACTCACCCCAGACCAGGCGTGTCGCAAGTGGAGAGCTTGCGTTTCCGGTTTTCTGAGCTCAGAGGCTCCATGGAGTTCTCCCCCAATCCGCTCATCGTGTACACATATCAGCACCTGAGAGGAAGGAACACACAGACATACACAATACAGGTTTAAATAAGGAATAATACAGCAGAGGAGGCATTGTATGGTCCCTTTAGCCCTACAGCTCCTATTTTACACGTAATTGTGAAGGGGAGAAGACATGGGAATTGTGCTTTTGAACTCAGCTAAAATAACCACTGGACAGGCGGCTTGTAAAGTGGTTACAGTGCAGAATAGTATACAGTAGAGTAAAATATGCTTATATCATGCAAATAGTATTCTCTTGGCAGAGACTGACAAACAAACATGTCTCGTCTGCCTCCTTCTCAGAAAAGAGAGTAAGCATGTGTGGTTGTTTATTTGTGTGTGTGCATGTGAGTTCATCAGCTCATATGACTGACTGACTGACTGACTCTCACACACACACACACACACACACACACACACACACACACACAAACACACACACACGATTAGCAGTGTCTCTGATGATAAGCCACGCTGCACAACTAACCCAGTTAGACAGCCGTCTGTCTCCCATAATGCATCACATTTCTTCTCCAGGAAGTGAGCTGATAAAGGTTGTGGGGAAGAGAGGCAAAGAGGAGGAGGAGGAAGAGGAGGAGGAAAAGCAGGAGGATGAACAGAAGGAACAGAAGAAATACGGGGAGGGAGGGAGAAGCTGGTGCTGTAAAGTCAGCTCTGATTGGTCACTTTCTTTGCCACAGTGACAGCAGCTGACACTGGGGAAAGGTAGGAGGGAGAGAAGGAGGGAAATAAGGATGAAGGAAGGGAGGGAAGAGAGGAAAGTAAATGAAGGAAAGAGAGAGAGCACAAATATAGTGTAAGACCAAGGATATACAGAGGAAATGCAGAGGAAGAAAATAATACAGGGGGGGGGGCAATCAGAAGAGAAAAAAGAGGCGGAGGCAGTAAGAGGGCCCGAGCTAAGCGAAAGAGATAAAGGCATGTCAAAGAAAGACAGAAGGGAAGGGGAACAGGTAAGAGAAGAAGAAAAGGGAGGGGATACGTAACATTCAGACTGTCTGGTGTGCGTTGTGCATGCATGTGTGGTGCATAGAGTGGGTTGAAAGCTTCCAGTACCCCTCTTAACCTTCACAGCCAGAGCAGCTTTTTCATTCCATTGATTACATGGTTATCCTCTGACCATAGCACTGCCTCTCCTGCATAGCAAATCAGGCCAACGGCGGGGGAGAGATGCCGGCCTGTTATTTAATCACCACACACCATCATCTCATCTCATGCGTCTTCTTGTGGGTTCAGAGCAGTTCATGAAAACGTCTGGTTACGTTCCTATTTTGTTTTTGTGCTTGGATAGAGACCATTCTAATCTTCTAGTCGTGTGCTCTTGGCTCGCAAACAAAGACGGTATCTGGCTAAAAACAAGCAGTGAACACACCTTCCTAGAATCATTGTGAGGGCTTGCTTTCATGCATGTCTTCAAGACCAGGTGAAACACAAGCATATTCCCTTGCAAGACAACAAGAGGGAATACTCATGTATCTCCTTAAAGCAAGAGATGCTTTAACGACGTACCGATCCTTTTGCTCAATCCCTCCCGCTTTGGGTTTCTTTCAAATTTCTCTTTTAATCTCTCCCTTGAGTACCTCCCATCTGACTGTCTGTCTGACTGTCTCGTTGCCTTTGTCTGCTTGCCTACGTGCGTCTCCTTATGCCTATCCTCCTGTCTGCCTCCCTGTGTGCCTGTCTACCTGCCTCCCCTGTCTGCTGCTCATCGTTTGACAAAACCCCCGCTTGCTGTTGTCTGATGAAACCTACCATAAGGGAGACAAGGAGCAGAGGAGGTAAAAAGCAGAGGGGGAGGTACAAAGTCGGAGCCAAGAGGCAAAGCAAAGTGTTTGAGTGAAACTCCGTCTTTGCTCCTCTGACGATCCAGCCCGCCTGCCTGGCAGCCTATTGATGGAGTTCTCAAAGGGGGAGTTGCTCTAATTGCAGAGTGAATGAGGCGGCCCCAGAGAATGGTTGATTAGGAGGTTGCTGAATGCCCCAGGGAAATGGGTCACCTCCAGCCTGGTGCGGGCCGCCCGCTTTTCCAGTGCAGGGAGAAAGTCAATTACACGCCACAGGCAGTGTGGGGTCTGGTGGCAGAGAGGCAGCGGGTCCGCGGTGGCCACAATATAGCAGCAGGGGGCAGTTGGAATGAGACGCGTAAAGAGGGAAATAGGAGTGGGCGATGGCAGTATGGAGGGCAGCAAGAGGGAGAGATGGGCATGAAGATGACAATTTAAGGGCGAAAGAGTGAGGTGTAGTGGATGTGAGAGAGCGAGCGCAGAGCAAAAAGTAGAAAGTACCTTAGCTTCTCTACACATTAAAGCATAAGAACATTTGAAATGAAACTCTGGAAATTATAAAAGCCTTGGATGAGGTGGAAAAGATATTGAGGAGATGAATGATGATGATGAAAACAGAAGAAAACAACACATGTCAACAGGGGAGGCAAATTAATTCATGAAAATAAAACACCTTTATTCCTTGCATTTATGTATAAATAAGACAAGGAATTGACCATTTATAGCAGATACTTGCAGTATACTGTTATATCTGAGGAAAAGGATTCTTTAAGAATCCAAGCAGCAACAAGGAAGGATTCTACTGGAAAAACTAGTCCAAACACATACAGAATATAAGAGTATATAATGGAAACACACAATAGTTCTCATGTAGCTTCTTTTTGTGCCTAACATTTACCCTGATCATTTGGAAGCACACCCAGTATGATAACAAAGAGCTTGAAAGAAAACTGAGATGGAAACAATTGGAAATTCTGTGGAAAAGGAAGGCATCATTCATGACACTTCAGCTAAGAGCTAGACATAAAACAAACCGATTCCCTTCCATGTCCATTTGGCTCCAAAACAGCTGCACGTTTATTTAAGTCTATAGACTAAATCATATAGTTGAAGATAACCCAAAGGCATTAATCAGGGCCAGTGGCAATAGCGGAAGGCGGTTAATCAGAGTGCTTATTAAGCGGCAGCTGCTTGTGGCTCAGCCGAAGAAACAAGTAAGAACAGGACAAAGACCGAGCCGCCATG
Source organism: Etheostoma cragini (assembly GCF_013103735.1). NCBI lineage: Eukaryota > Metazoa > Chordata > Actinopteri > Perciformes > Percidae > Etheostoma > Etheostoma cragini. The sequence goes on from NC_048413.1 coordinate 9,181,572, forward strand.
GGAGGGTCTGTTCTCCTGCTGACATGTACAGGTCAATGTAGTGTACCCATGCAGGTAAACAGCTCTGGAACTTTCACACTAACTTTGACCTGATTCTCCACCCTGATCTTGACCTGAGCGATTTCAAGGGGTCACTGCCTTCATGCTGACAGCTGACCCACATATTTTCTGGGTCATTAGACGGGTGTGAAAGGAGGATCACTCAGGTCAACAGTGCTGTGGCATTACTTGAAACGTCTGCTGCAGGACAGCAGCCGGCCAGTTACCGTGGAGCCTGAAGCCCAGTGGGGGCATTGCTCACCAGGGAAGCTCAGACTTTATGGCAAAACCAGAGGAAATAGTTCACCTCATAAACTAGAAAGTATGCAATCCAATCTTAGGTTAACATGCTCCAGGACAAACAAGTGTCTCTTAAATGAAGAGGACTTCTTGTTGACCCCCTCACCTTCCTATTGCATACAGAAAATATAAATGTATATCTAAATCTCTGCTCAAACATGGAATAAGGGTTAGGCGATAATTAGATTTGATACTTTATCGTCTTTCAATGGAATTGCCTTTTGAGAGTGATATTTGGAAGAAGGTTTGTTCCTATTTGTTTATAAATGTAAAGTCTTTTACTGGACATTTTCTTAATTTCGTCCATACAGCAGAAATGGATGAAAGCAGGTACAGAGTGCTGCTCAAGTTATTAATGTGCCTGTATGAGTAGCAAAATTATCATTATGTTGCACGTGACTTTTCAGCCACTAGAAATTATGTTTTGTTTTAGCTACTTTTTTTCTTTGAAATGTCTCAAATTATGTGATTGTAGAGACGAAAATTAAGTTTGCAAAGAGATTTGATTGGTTCTAACAAAGCATTTAATAGAGTTTGTGGAATACTGGTTCAATATTAACTAATAATTCCATGGATATCAATCAGATAACAACTGCTTTCTAAAATCTGAACACAAAATTAGTTCTGGTTTTAGTTCTTGGTAAGTGCAAGAAAATGTCCAACATAACTTTATATCATTTTTGACATCCTTTAAAACTATGATTGTGCACTTTCCGGTACTTTTTCACTCTGAATGTGTGTTTGTTTTTGTATACTTCAATGTACACAATCAAAAATAAGATGCAATAAGAAGAGCAGTGCTTCAGTAACACTGGTGAGTTAAAGTCATTGACTGTAGGGTAGCAGAATGTAAATGCATCTAAAAACTGAAAGCAAAAAAAAAAAGGTTTGGAAGACGAAGTGGAGAGTCGACAGACTTCCCACGACATAGTGAGTCACAGCAGAAAAAAAGCTCTATGCGACAAACAAGTGTGTCAGAAAGAGCTACTGAGAGCAGACGACAGAGTGCACGGGAAAAATTAGCAAGAACAAACAATGGAGATTTATCTTTAATCTGTGTTAAATCTTAGTCTGTACACAAGCAGGTGGATTTCTCTCCAAGCATCACCAGAGAGTTTCAAGGTTTACAGAAAGATTTTAAAACCTAAGAAATGGTTAGTTCCATGTGTAAAAAACTGGTTGGCTGAGTACGTTCATTCACGGCCTCTCAAACGCTGACATGGCAGAACTGTGGCACTAACTGCCATCAAACTTCCTGTGCGTTTGTTTGACAAGCTTCTCCATTCTTTCCTTTTTGGGGGAGGAGGATAAGACTGTGAAGGCAGGCCGGTCTGGGCAAGGTTGTTGGTTGTTGGCGACAACAGTGAGGAGGTGAGAGGAAGGCAGAGGGAGGGACAAAGGGGGAGTGGAAGTGACAGAGTAAGTAGGGTGAGTGTGATGCAAATAGCCCCGCGGTCGCTGCCCGCCTACCTGCGTGCCTGCCAGCGGCTCTTTCATAATCTCTGTTGACAAAACAGAGGCACACTGCCCTGGTCTGGCCATGTAAACTCACACCAGTGACATGACAAGAGCTGCTTCGCTTGGAGTACTCAAGCCATGGACAGTCTTCACCGCTTTATGAATGAGGAAGAAGAAGATGGATCCCAGTTTGCCATCTGATTCTGCCGATTTAAGTTGTTCTAAAACCAGCAGAATACATTTCGGGAATATCTTTTCCTTCTGTAAATTCACATTTCTATGTTTTCCTTTAACTAGGAAAGGATAACTAGGAGAGTGCTTTATTGTCATCACCTCTGAATGACTTTGCACTTCATTGATGAAGCAACTGAAATGTCTTTGGGCCTGTTCTGACCTGGTTTTAACATGTGGACAGCTCCAAGTACAGTACATGTGTCCCCACCTGGCACCAGAATGTGTCTCCAAATGGGTTTGAGTGACCAGTTGTGATCGGCTCTCGCTTCCCCGCTCTATATGCAAATAAACACATAGCCTACTTAATTTTGCGTTTGCATCTAGGCTGGGTGTGTGTGTGTGTGTGTGTGTGTGTGTGTGTGTGTAAATGTCAGTTGTTCCTCTGAATCGTACATGATGTGGAAGACAAATAAAAAAGCACTGTCCAAAGTCTGTCTTTGTGCCAAAATAAGCGATCTACTGACGGATGTTGGGACCTGTGCAGGACAAAAAGGTTTTTTTTAAAGTCTTGAGCATTTGTTGCATCTGCTTTATTTTACGTATTGTGTTTGCTTATAAAATTTGCGTTAAGTTACGGCTGGTAAAGACTTAACATTTCCTGATTTTGCTGCTTCAAAATAAAAGCTTTTAAATAACAAAATAACTGGGGACCTTTATTGGACTTTTATTGAAAGTGAAGAATTTGTAAGAAAATTAAACCGTTTTGCAGCCGCTGCATTGACACTCAGGCTTTCTCCAGAGCTACACCCACGCTTCAAACTACTTTCAATCAATCTTCTCCCCCCCTGCCTAACTTATACAACAAGAAGCTACTCTTTTAATGCCTTTTAATGTTAATCAGTTGCATGTTTCCATACAAAAGGAGCTTTGCACAAAACCTTATCACAGCTGAATATTTCATGAATGTAGTGTTCAAGCCTACATGTGATGTAATCTCGATTTGGAGGGTCACTTTAATATAAAAATGTTGTAAATCTAGTAAATTGTAGCACACAACAGTCAACTTTAAATCAAGTAAAAATATAATAATAATAATAATAATAATAATAATAATAATAATAATAATAATAATAACAATAATAATACTGTTATTTCCCACATCATAGTGGCTATTTAAAATGAAATGCATACAAAAATACATAAGTGATATATTACCAAGACGTGTATAAAAATATCTAAGACACATGTCAATGACCATGTGATGCAACTGCTGAATTAGCGCCGGCACCTTTTTTTGTCCAATTCAGGAACTGGGAGAGACTGATTTGTGCCAGTCAGAGACATATATAAGAGTAAAAGAAAAGTCAAAATGATTTATTGTATCAGCTGGGAACAAAACACTGCACCATAGTTTCTGAATAAATCCAAAACTGAAAATGATGTAACCTGCTGAACGTATCTTCAGGTTTCCACAAAGGGTAGTCGTCAGGTTCTGCTGCAACTGAATTTCAAGTTCTGAGATTGGATATTCTAAACCAAAAGGTCCACGTGTTTGATCTGTACAGGCATGTACTTTTGGCTTTTTATTCAAAGAAACAAATGCTTTTATGCCCATCCAAGTCTCAGAAGAACTCCACCCGCCAGTCACCTAACATTATCTGTGGTGAACCTGGACTTTTTCTTTTCTTTCATTAACTCTTTGTGGATAAACCCAGGAGCCGTCTGCCCATCCTCATCTTTATCCTCTCTAGTTTTCTTCCTAATCATGTCCAGTATCTCCTCTGCCTGGAACTGGACTCTCCCTTCTCCCCTCTCTTACCAACCTCCCTCTTCACACAATCACTCCGGCTACGGCAGGGTGTCTGCAAAAGCATGTGTGAGACTGCACGTAAACAAAAAGAGAGTGTGGTTTGGTTAAGTCTTAGCACACGTGTGTGTGTGTGTGTGTGTGTGTGTGTGTGTTGTCAACTGCAGACACGGGTAAAAGATGAATGCTCTCTTTCAGCCTCTGTGGCAGGTAGAGCAAAAAGAATAATTTGATTTCTCCCTCTTTCTCCCTGCTGCCCTACTTCTCCTTATTTTCTCATCTGCCTGAAAATCTCAACTCAGCTCAACCCTCTTTGTTTCCAAAACTATTCCACCTTCCTAAATCCAAGTCTTCAACACAAAACAACTCGATAAAACATTTGCTTCAGAGAACACAAACTGTTCTCTGTGTTCAGGTCAGAAGGATGTTGCAAGAATGTGGCAACAACAAGAAACTGTCTCTGGCAAACCGCTCAACCTAAACCCAGCAGGCTGTTACCATGCCAACCATACGGGATGTTAGCCCACCTTGTGACAGCGCCCGAGATGATGGACGATCAGATCCCCCCTCCCCTCTCTCTGGAGGTGTGGTCCTATGTGGGCTGGTCAATGGAGTCTGGAGAGAAAAAAGAAGAAAAAATAAGTTCACACTCAACAGTGCATGTTCATTATGGTGATATTAATGAATAACAAGCAGCATTATTAATCAGCGGCCTGAAGACACATGCACAGGAAGCTGCATTAACAGCTTAATGAGCAGAAGGAACTGTAAGGCAGCCGTGCTTTATCTATGAGCTTTTGTCTTCATTACAATTACACACGTACAGAGAAAACACACCGTGCATTAAGCCCAGACGCACACACACACAAACACAAACACACACACACACACACACGGATGTTGAGACACAAGTTTTACAAGAAGCCAAAACGGTCAAAACCTGAAAGTGATGACAGCATAAGATCCACAATTCAGCCAGTCGCTCATGCTAGCTATAAAAGGTAAAAGAAAGTGCTTTTCCACTAAATGTGCACTCCTGATCCATACAACTGAATTTAAACATTAAGCCTTTATTGGCTAATATCTCTCATACTTTGTGGATTCTAAGCAAGATTACGAAAACAAGCTATTAGGCTAAATCACCGCTCTAATCCCAAAAGCACATAATAGGCTAATTTGTGTCCATTTAGATCCTGATAGGAAGCATTGTGTGTGTGTGTGTGTGTGTGTGTGTTTTTGGCCACGCTGAGTTGTTGTAGTAGCTCAAGTGTTCTGTCTGAACAATCATAAGAGTGTAACCCGTGGGGTAAAGAGTGCGTAACCATGGAGAACGCTGGGCGTTTCCATGACACCCTGTCATCAGTGAAGCATGCTGTCAGGATGTCTCAAGTTCATCTGTCACTGTGCCTGAATGTGTGTGTGATAGAGATAAAATGTAGGTTAGTTCCGGGTTTTTTTCCGTGATGTGTGAGAGTGTCGTGTCAGAGCACACGTTTACAACCAAAAATCTGAACACGCCTACATGAGCGTGTGTGTTTGTATGGCTGACCTCATGCCCAGCATGCCTATGCTGTATATGTTTACATTTGTATGTGTGTGTGTGTGTGTGAGTGAGAGACCGGGTGTTGGTGCACCATTCACCGTCAGCGACCTGACCGCTGGCTGCACCCATGATTGAGAGCAGATGGGGGCTGTCTGTGTGTGTGTGGGTGTGGGTGTGTGTGTGTGTGTGAAGGAAGAAGAAGGCAGAAGAGGAGGAGGAGGAGGAGGGGGTTGGGTGCTCTAGTTTAGTTGATGTATGGACTCTCACACACCAACAAAGACCCTCCTCGATGTGTTTCCTATTAATTGAAAGGGGAAAAAAATTGAGCCAGAGAACAACTGCTGAAGTGGGAGAGATTTATAGCTCAGCTGTGACAAAGAGTAACGGAGTCTATTTTTTGCAAAAGTTGGAGGGGTCCCTTGCATGAGCAGGAACAAGAGAGGCGTCAGTGCGATCATTACTACTCTTTGTGTTCACTTTGAAACAGCTGTGAAAATCTGAGCAAATAAAATGGTAGTTAACGGCATGTGGCGTTGCTCATACTGGCGTAAAGCCTTGAATACAAAAGCAGTGTGAATGAGACCGATATGCAGAGGTTGAATCTAAGAAGAAATGTTAAGCACACAACGCAGGGGCCTTTTTACAGTCCACTCTCATGCTTTCAACATGTCGGTTGTCCTCTTCAGTTACTCGACACCAGAGATCAACAACCTTTTACTGTATGAACGTTTGCTCGATGCACTTGAGTAACGCAATAAATATCGTACACTGCTTCCTCTTGTCAAAGAAACACACTTTAAAGGATGCAGTAAAAATGCAGCCAGAGTTTACATTTTAAAGAGAAGGCGCAAGCCATTAACTTTATGAACTTGAGATGCTCAGTATATCATCAACAGTTATAAGTGGCAGAGATCTTATCTCAATGACAGTTCTGCATTTCAAAGCCATACGAACATAAACAAAAAAAAAAAGCCAATTGTCAGAGGGCCTTTGTTCCTAAGCTGCCTTTTATTAGTCTCTCTAAATTGGGGATTGTCAGTTAAGTCGCTGTTAAAGCTGATATTTGGTATTAAACTTTATTTGCCTGCATCAGCCAAAACAATGCAAATGTTTTGCAGTGAAGGCAGAGAAAATGCATGTCAAAATGCGTTTCACATTAACTGAAAGAAAGTGATGGAAATATTTGCTTCAAAAATCCACAAACTACTGTGTGAGTGAACATGTCTCATTTACTGATTCTTTCATTGTACTACAAAGTTTGTGTCATCGAGCCCATTCAATAAAAAGTAAAGAATTAATCAAAAACCTGTGTGCTTCAGTTTCCTTCCTTCATGGACGGTGATCTACACCAACATGTCCTTCTCTGATGGCAACGCTCCTCAACATATACAGTAGAGCTGTAGGATTACAGCACCTTCATTTCACTTTAATTGCTGGGATATAGAAGGAAAACTGTTGTGAATGTGCGCCTTATCAGGTCACATTGTGTTGCAGCAAAATTTGAGAAAAGTTAACATTTTCAGCTTATTTTAATTATTGAGAGGAGTGTATTTTTTATGCGCTTTTCATATTGGCCTTGAAAACCTATTCCTCGAAAGGTTTGCAACTGATTTTTCCACATACTTCCAGTTTGTCACCAGGGCATAGAAAATGATTTTGTCTCTTTAAACCCCCAAATAATTGATCAAATATTGGTACCAGTTGCTTGCCCTTATCTAATAAAAAATAGATTTGTTGGTGTCTGGGTATTTTGCCAAACAGGAACTGGATCCCAAAAGAACTTGGCTATTAAAAAAACAGTCCTGCAAACACTAAAGTGTTTTTTATTTGTGTGTACTTAAACACACCTTTAGAAAAGCATTGATATCCAGCCAAAAGAATCTGCCCCTTTAAAAAACATCTTCAGGCGACTGACAGATAGGCAAATGAAATTCAGGCGTATCCACTAGTTGTTTCTTTGTGAGCTTTAAGCTTTCCCTCTCTTTGACCCCTTCTTCCTACTGTCTCTTTTTTACAACAGGATCTTTCTCTCCATGTGTTCGTCTTCTGTAATGACTGTGAATAAGGGAAATTGTGTGTGCTGGCCAGCATACACAACGGCACAGTGAAGAACGCATAAAAGTACATTGTGTGTGTGTGTGTGTGTGTGTGTGTGTGTGTGTGTGTGTGTGTGTGTGTGTACTTTGGGTAACTCTGCTTTAGTATTGCTTCACCCAGACCCCTCCAACAAACCCAGCAATCCCACTGGGGCCAAATAGGAGCCAAGCCACATCTTGGCACCTTGCCACCCCTTAAACAAATCAGAGGCTAATAAAAAAAAAAACTCCAAGTCCAAAGCTGGCCTCCTCAGACAAGGGGGTACCAAAGAGGGGAGTCATTCTCAGCTACCCCGCTCCATCATAAATTAATTTGTACAAGACGGAGTTCTGCTTTTCAACTTAGACAAAAAGTAACATTCTCTCCACTGTCTCCGTCATCATCCCAAACCCCTTTTATGGTTTTTTATGCTGTTCAATAGCACTTTGATGTTATATTGTTCTTAACTAGCCGTTGAAAAAAAAAAAAAAACACTCATCGAAAACAAATTGCTTTTTAGATCAGTAACAAAGTGAGCGTGGACTTTCCATCTTTAGACCAATTAGGACTATCATAGCACACAGCCGCTGCTTCAAAGTAGGATAAGAGCGGGTGGAGGATGAAGAAAAGCAGAGGGAAAGCGTCTGGCTTAGGCGAGAACTAGGCCAGGCAGGTCTAAAACTTAAAACCCATCTAGCCAACCAGGGTATGTCTGCTGTAGACTGCCATCAAACACACATTTACATATTCAAAAAAAGACACATGCGTTTGCATGAGTCTTCCGTTCCAAGTAGGTAGAGGAAACAAAACTCACAGCACATTGCACCATGCTACAGTGTCAAAGTACACAACAGTGAATCCAAAGTCACACAAGCAGATAACTAATTTCTCAGAAAGAACAACCTGTAAAAAGAAATGAAAGAAATATTATTGTATTAGGGTTTTGTAATAACAGCTCAAGACCACTTTAAAATGACTTTACGGTGCAACATCTGTTTTGAGTACAAGCAGACACTCAATGTAATAAAACAGGCAATTTTCTTCTCTTAGAATTCACAGAGTATCAAATACTGTAAGACCACGTTTGAAGATCCAAAAAATGAGGGGATCACTGTGCACATGCACCGCTAGTCAAAGCAAGTGCTTTATTTCTGTTTATAGTCTTAGTTCTACTAATTAACTTAGTCTACTATTGACAAAACCTGTGCTATCTGACTTTGTTAGCCTATAGAACTAATTTATTTCAGTGATATGGTCCAGTATGGGGAAAATATATAGATTCAGTATGTAGATTAAGTAACAATTTAGACATGCACACTGTGGTAGCTATGCTCATTAATTACATTTACTTACAGTAGTGGAGCGCAACAAAGGACAGAGAAGGCTGTGGGCGAGATTTGGACATAACAAATATCTTTTGTTAGATGGGTAGCCATATAATCATATACAAACATTCATGTTGCCTAGGAGATTAAACCTTTATGACCCTGCTCTGACTTTTTCTCTAGCCATCATGAGTTTTACATTTGATTTTTGACTGAAGTATATCAACAACTATTGGATGGTTTAATGCAGATATTCATGTTTCGCTCTGGATGAACTGTAATCACTTCAGCGATCCCCTTACTCCGCATAGCGTCATTATTAGGTTAGACGTTGGCAGGTGTCGGTTAAGATTATATATACTAGGAAATAGCTGTGACTGTATGTAACGGTGGCAGCGATACTTACAATATGGCATTCATCATAATAGAGTTCCCTCGCTTCCGAGAATTCACTTAAATATGAGCTAAACTGGTGCTAAACAAATGAAAAAAAAATGTTGTCCTGAAATAGAAATAAAGGACTTGCAGTCCACATTGTGGCATTCTTACGCACCAGGTTGTCCATTATTATTTGGTATTGAGGACACACTGTGGTGTGATAATGCTGGTATACACTGACGAGTGACAAATTCAAGGAAAAAGCTACCTAAAAAGGGTTCAAAAGCCACCTGAACAGCTTTTGTGTGGGAACTATTCAGTGACCCCTTGTAGCCTATATGGAAACATCTCCATTCATTAAGTCAGGTTTTACCTTTAATTTGTCACCGGTCAGTAACATGACCTACATAAAACAAAATGCTTATTTTTCTTTGTCAAAACTCCATGAACCTGCAGTACAAGTGCAGCATTTAACAAGGTTACTGTTGACACCGTGTTTGTGTGTACAGTAAATTAGTTTTTCAGGTTTTGTGTCGTCATCCAACAGTTTCCATGTTACCTCCATGAACATGTGAGCTGCACTCTATCACGGTAAATGAGGGATGGCAGAGGTCGTTATAAAACTGTGCTGAACTGTAATCCTGTAGTCAAACCCTGACAAGAATACAAATCTCTGTTATCAACAACAGCTCCTGCTGCTTCATATTGACCCATCCATGCACTGAACATGTGTGTAGAGAGAAGAGAGACAAAAGAAGGGATGGACACTTTCCTTATGTGTTAAGTGATGACAGTAATGTTGCTAAGCAAGCAAACAAACAGCCCTGATAAGATTATGACAGTAATCCACATATGTCCTCATCCCTCTCCTTCAGCTAGAAAACAGTCGCATGAGGAGTTAAATTTGTTCCGTCATTAAAGGTGTGAAGAAATCTCAGGGCCAGGACATGTTCAGAGCGCTTTAAGTGACACATGTAAGCTATCAAACTCAGTCTTAACATGCCTGCATAGACAAGCAGAGAACTGGGTTAAATAAAACGCCTCATTGAAAACCATCAATTATTCAGGAGCTGTACATTATCATAACATAGGGGAACATTTCTGCAAGTTAATTAACAATGAACTGAGAGGCAGGGCTGTCATATCTACAAGCGATACGAGCTTTGGTAAATACTTAAAACATTCTTGTCATCACAAAGAGTAAATTACCTAGTTACAGGCCTAATGGGGTAGAGAAAGAAATGAAGCGAGATTGCAGGAAAACTGTTGTCACCTGCTTTTAGTTACTGGTTGTGAAATGAATTAAAATGAGGTAAAAAGGAGGCACAATGAGGCCATATAGTCTGGGGAAGGGGATAGTTTTCGTGACTGTTGATTGGTGTAACGGGTCAATGAATAAGACACGCCCCTCCATCTCTAACCCCGCCTTTGAGGGTCATTTCTATTAATGAAAACTGCCAACATTTACAGAAGTGTCTTATTTAATTTGTCATGCACATTTGTACTGCAGTAAGTGTGTCTGTGTTCCTGGGCATTTCAGCTTTTACATTACATGTAAAGAGCATAAGCAGTAGGTTATCACTGCATTGCATTATGGGCTACGGAGTCTGCTGCTGATGAGGAGATAGGCATCTCGGCTTCTGTTCTGATTAAACACTTCCTGTATGAGAGTAGCCAACTGGTGGGTCTTTAAAAGTCTTCACTTTTTAATTCTGTAGTTTCTGTAGTACCGACAACCGGCTGCTGAATACCTGAAATAATTTAAATATTTTATTCAATAAAACTGAGCAGGAAATATCTTACCATCCTGTCTTGTTGTTTTAGTTGAGCATGTTTTAAAGAGTTACAGTCATTTTAAAACTAAAACCCTCTTACAGCTGCAAAACACTCTATGCAAAATAATTCTCAAACTGTCAAATACATAGTGGCACAGCACACAGTTATCTCACTTTCAGTCCAAGAAAGAGTAGGCCTGCTCGATTATGGAAAAAAAAAACATAATCACGATTATTTCGGTCCATACTGAGATCACGATAATTTACCACGATTACAAGTTGACTTCTGGAAAGATGTTGCAATTACAGTGGGAGAAGTTAAATAAATCAACAATAAAAACCATACACAACTGGGAAATCTTCCTTAATACGTTTCCTCTTTAACCTTTATTTTTTCATTCAGAACACAAGAGTGTAAGTTTACTTGAAAACCTAATGAGCTAAATAATAGTTTTTCCCGATTATTCTGTTTTTGTTATCATAGAGAGCCAAAATCATAATCACGATTACATTTCGATTAATTGCACAGCCCTAAGAAAGGGTGAACATAATTTACTACTAGGCCTATGATTACTCCAGTTTATATTATTATTATTATTACTAATCTCAGAAAGTCTCGGAAATGTGGAAAGTACTGCAGGCTGTATAGTTACTTTTTATGGGATGACCTACATCATATGATGAAACACCATCCTGTTGAATCTCCAAGGTAAACTATGACAACCTTAGAATTCACCAAGCAGGGATTTGTATGCAGTGGTGCATTTACTCAAGTACTGCACTGAAGTACAAGTTTGACGTACTTTACTTGAACATATTGTATAAAATTGTAGCCACATTATACACCTAATCCAATGAGTATCAAAGGTAAAAATACGTTTACATTTAATAGCTATAGCTACTAGTTACTTTGCAGATGACGATTTTGCATAAAAACATATGAAAAACGAATGAAATGATACATTGTTAAAGATTAGACTAACCAAGATGAATAAATAACTCTATAAATTAGTTACACTTAGCTCCACTTTAAGTAGCTACAACAATAAAATGGTGTTTACACCTTATTTATCTAGTAATAGTATTGCAATAATGAAATACATTTTTAAAACTCACAAGACCAAAGGATCTGAGTCGTTATTTCACCACTGTAAGTATGAACAATTAGAATAGAATTCTGTTATTGTCATTGCACCAACATTGTACAAAAGCAATCCTTTAGGCGCATTCACACATATCAAATAGTAATTAAAAATGAATAAAAATGAATAAATTATTTGGTGACAACCAGGAATTAACCTGAGCCAAAAGTCAGGTGTGAATGTTCAGTGTCCTGTACGAAATAGAGGGTTCTGTGTTTGACAGTTTTGTAAGATTGAAAGGTTGATATAAACGAAACTTTGTTGAGTTTAAAAAGAATAAAAAAGGAGTGCGAAAGAACAGTATGTCAGTGCAAAGGTGTTTTTCTCCAAAAAATAATTGAATGCAGATAAAAGTCAAGCAGAGCACTGCTCGAGATGCCAAAGGAGAAAGAGCACTTCTTTTGCTGATGCATGTGTGATGATGTGTGAGTGTGTTAAGAGTGTGCGAATAAACTGCAAGACTTTCTTTAGTAGGAATGAGGACATAATTGGTTCAATAATTACCACACACACACACACACACACACACACACACACACACACATCAGTGTGGTCTTAGTGAGAGAACACCTTCTTCTCCTCCACCTCTACTTTCCTCCTTTCTTGCGATTTCCTTCTCCACAGTGACAGTAAGGGAACAGATTCACCACAGCACCCCCCTCCCCCCCCTCCCCCCCTTCCTCCCCCTGCTCCCTCTATTTATTTGCTCAGAGTCCAAAAACTGCACAGCACAGAGAAAAAAAATGATAAGAGGTGGGAGGGTTGTAGGAAGAAGAGGGAAAAAAAGAGGGGCGGAGGGAGGGAGATACAAACATGCACTGCAGATTCAGCTGCACACACGTGGATGGGACACACACACATGCACACACACACAAAAAACGTACACACTCCTGGTGGAGCATCTAAATCACATTAGCTGGATGTCTGTCATCCATCACTCCCACAGACAAAATCACATGCCAGAGAGGCAGGGAAACTGCGTGGCAACATGCATAACCACCCACAAACAAACGCGGTCACGGAGCAGCCGACACACCTTGAAACTAGACAGCAGCGTGCAGGAGAAAGCAATCCCTCCACACGCAATATTCCCCAATCAAAAATCAACTTGCATTTACTTGCACGCACATCACTGTCAGTACACATCTACCGTACGTTTGGGGATCCACTCATTCGTCTCTGTGCTCTGCTGCTGCTGCTCTGTGCACTTGGCAAACTTGCATTAACATCAGAGAAAATCAACAATTCCATGATAACACAATGGGTGGAAAACATACTATTGTTCCTTTAAATATTTAAAGCAGAAGGAGCTAAGCAGGAGCAGAGCAACATCTTGAAAAATATATATATTTTTTTATCTGTCAGTATCAATCTTCTTTCCCATTAGAGGGGGAAGGGGCCCTTATCTAACTGTGTGTGTGTGTGTGTGTGTGTGTGTTTTTGTGTGTGCGTGTAGACCCAAATATTTGTTGGGGGTGCCTCTTATCTTAAAGATGGTGCAGGGTGCATGTCAGTAGGGTGCATGTTGAGTTTGTGTATGTGTGTCTGAGAGTGTGTTTTATCTAATGGGCTTTTTGTGTGATGTAATTATCTGGCAGGATTTAGAAGAAGGAGAGAAGAAGAAGTTTTGTGGAGGCAGGACAAAGTTGATGTGTGCTCGATACGTTATGAGACCATATGGTGCCCACTGTGCGGCAGAAGCAGGCAGAGCACCACAGCGCAGCTCTCATCCACTCATCTATCAAGCCAGTCTCTCAGCTCACACTGTTCTCCCTCCCTCTCGGTCTCGTTAACTCAATAACATCCACAACCTCCTCTCTTAACTCACTGTTTCTTTTTTGGCAGGGAAAGCAAAGAAAAGAAATATTTCAGCCTTCCTTCTTATCCAGCTTCCTCTCATTGCAGACGACCGGCTCTGGCTCTTGTCTCCTCCACACCTTTCCCTGCTAAGTGCCGTGTGCATTCATCGTAGAGCTTAATCCAAACCAAAAAGGATTATTTCAATCGCATTAAAATCTGAAAACTGACAGCCCTCTGTATGTGCCGTCTCGCTGATGACAGCCATTGAGGCTATGTTTACACATGCACATACATTTTTTTGGTCCTAATTTGAGTTGTTTAATACTAAAATAAAAGCTGAAGACAAAAAAAAAAGTTTTTTAAAAGCTACTTGATCAAAATACTGAAGGTTAAAAAATATTAAGTTGGAACATGTGATATGAATAAAAATTTTCCTGGGAGAATGTGACTCCTGAGACTAATGTGACCCGAGCTCTAAGACGTATCACTTTGTTGGAGTTGTTGGGACGATAAAGTAAATGAACTAGGTGGGTGAATGGATTGCAGCTGCTAATAGCACCATGAATTGCCCATCACTTACAACCTCTATCTGCACAGTCTCAAGATGAGATTCAAAAAGGATATTATGCTGATGATATTACAATGCAAACACACCCATAAAGTTTTGCAGCCGAGTGCAATGTGCGCGCTCTTTGCATCTGATTGTACAGTACAGGCCAAAAGTTTGGACACACCTTCTCATTCATCCATTATTTTCAAGACTATTTACATTGTAGATTAACACTGAAGGCATCAGAACTATGAATTAACACATGTGGAACTATGTAGTTAACAAAAAAGTGTTTAATAACTGAAAACATGTCCTTTATTTTTAGTTTCTTCAAAGTAGCCACCCTTTGCTCTGATGACTGCTTTGCACACTCTTGGCATTCTCTTGATGAGCTTCAAGAGGTAGTCACCTGAAATGGTTTCCCAACAGTTTTGAAGGAGTTCCCAGAATGCTCAGCACTTTTTGGCCCTTTTGCCTTCACTCTGCGGTCCAGCTCTCCCCAAACCATCTCGACTGGGTTCAGGTCCGGTGACTGTGGAGGCGCAGCACTCCATCACTCTCCTTCTTGGTCGAATAGCCCTTACAGGGCCTGGAGGTGTGTTTGGGGTCATTGTCCTTTTGCAAAATAAATGATGGTCCAACTAAACGCAAACTGTATGGGTAATGATGGCCACTCGTTTCTCTTTTCTTAGCTGATTGGTTCTTGCCATAATATGAATTCTAACAGCTGTCCTATAGGACTGTCGTGTAAATGCTGTCTCAACCTGACTTCATCACAACACAACTGATGGTCACAACTCCATTAATAAGGCAAGACACTCCACTAATTAACCCTGACAAGGCCCACCTGTGAAGTGAAAGCCATTTCAGGTGACTACCTCATGAAGCTCATGGAGAGAACACCAAGGGTTTACGGGGCTATCAAAAAAGCAAAGGGTGGCTACTTTGAAGAAACTAGAATATAAGACATGTTTTCAGTTATTTCACACTTTTAGTACATCATTTCACATGTGTTCATTCATAGTTTTGATGCCTTGCGTGATAATCTACTATGTAAATAGTAATGAAAATAAAGAAAACGCATGGAGTGAGAAGGTGTGTCCAAACTTTTGGCTTGTTCTGTAATGAATCTATGTGGCAAAGTATAAATGTTGCCTTTGCGCCAAGAACACAGAAGAGAAAAAGTGGCAGAGAAATAAAAATGACATTGTCAGACCACAAGCTACAGGTCCTGACCAATGAGGTGCAGTCCTTAAAACTTCAGACAACAAATTTAAACGTGAAAGAGAGAAAAACGTATTTGGGTTTTAACATCCCAGTCTGTCAGTGCAGTTGGTAATTTAAAAATGAACACCTTTAAACTTTAAAAGAAGATGGCATGATTTAAAGCGTACACTCCTTATAAAAATGATATATTACCACTCATCCTCTGAAAACGCTAATCATTTTCCTGTTACTGCATGTCACGGTTTTGCAATGAGGCTCTTTTGCCAAGAAAGAAGGCATTTTTTGCAGTAAATGTACACACATTACCGAATATTAATATGTGCAAACAGCACAGAAGCACCAGGATGCTATTTGCTTGCCAGTGCAACTAAGGGTGCATTTCATCTTTGCGGGTGCTTTGAGAATTAGAGGGTTTCTTTTTGTTTTATCTGTGCAGGTTTAGCAACCGGAAAAGCCGATCAAGGCTTTGGTGAATTTGCCAGTCCACCAGCAACCATACAGGGGTGTTAGAGTGGAGCTTCTTCTCACATATAAGATCTTTGGCTGAATACACACACTGGGCCAAACACACACACACAAGTCAAATTTTGTACTGCTGTCAAATTCCTCACGGAAATAACATGCAACCAGTTTTTTTTTTTAACTGGACCGTGAAAATGACGCCAATTGCTGCTGCTACATGAATGTTTCGTACACTGAGCTTGGGTAACCGATTTGTTAGCGCTTTGGCTCATCAAATAATGTACAAAATTAAAACACAGAAGAGTGCAGTAAAGAAGGGATCAGACTTTGATCACTTCAGCAAATACAGATCTGTTTAAGATACTGATACTAAAGATCGGTTCGAGACAGATGGTCTACTTGTGAACAGCAGCAACAATTACATTAGTAGACAGAACTCCGACACACTGTGTGGTTAAGGAACTGCTAATGGCCAAATGCAGCTGCAAGCCTGGGTGTCCATGTGCATGCACGCAGCATCAAAGCAGTAAGCGAGAGGGCTGCTCTTTTAGTTGGCTCATGAAATCATTTATTTGCCTACTCTGCGCACACACACACACACACACACACACACACACACACACACACACAAACACACAAACACACTCCCCCCAGCCGTTTGATGTGTAATGAGAGAAACCATTAGCAGTAAAAATGGGCTCTCCCCGCCCTGCGGCTCAGCAGATCTTAGTCAGAGCCAGAGTTACATGTCTATTTATACATTCACTCCTCTTTAGATTTTCTTCCTCTCTAACAGGGAGCAGTTTGTGTAGCACACAGTCAAGAAGGCTGCATTCCTCCTGCCCTTCTCTGCCTGTCTTCTACTCCTACTGCTCCTCTCCCTCTGTCTCTGTCTCTACTCCCATCCCCCCTCTCTGGCTGTCTCCTCCCTCTCTATACCCTTCCCCCAGCTCTTTCCTGCTCCCTCCCTCCCTCCGTCTCATCAGGCTATATGCAGCAAGGCACAAATTCATAGGGGGAAAGCGAGACAGCAAAGGAGAGCTGGAGAGATAGTGGGTATGGGAGGGGGGTGAAACGGAGAGATGGTTTGGACTGAAAGAGAGCAAAACAAGACCGAATGACAGACTAACGAGGAATGAAGGGGCGAGAAAGAGACAGAGAGAAAAAGAAAATGAGGAGGGATGGGTGGGTTGGTGGGAGAGCAGCGAGGAGGAGGAGGAGGGAGAACTCGCTTTTGCTACAGCGATGGGCGTTCCTCTCCCGGTTCCTGTGAGGTCAAAAGTTTACAGTGGTTTTAATTTCACCTTTCCACAGCCAATCAGAACGTGTCTCCTGCTGCTGGGGGAACTTTGACCCGCTCGGAGAATTTGACTGTAAAGATCTAACGCGCACCTCTGGTTCACCAACAACAACGCTCTGGTTTTCTCCTTTTTCGATTTATTACCATCTTTTCTCAGCAGACATCCCCCTGCAGGTTTATTTGTCCTTCATCAGAGGAACAAAAAACAGTTGTTGTTGATATAAGGGGATAGCAAAAAGGGGATGAAAAATAGGAGGCTCTTTTTTTTGTCGCATTTTAGTACTTTTCCTCTGCTTTCCAAAACAGATGCCACCTAGGCAGCGTGTGGGTCAAAAACCACAAGATCAACAGCCTCTCCTTGGGGATAAACAATGGATACCTCGGCACTACCACACAAATCAACGGTCCATGTTCACGTCCCTTGATCCGAACAACATACACATAAAAAATCACAGACCAAGTGGCCTGCAGTGTTGGTGGGTGTAAGAACCCCTGTGTGAGTGTGTTTGTGTGTGTGTGTGTTTATATGTGTGCAGGCATGTGAGAGTGGAGAGAGTGCAAGTATGTGTCTATGAAGGGGGAGGAGGCTGCAATTAGATCATAGCATCAGAGAAGGGAGGGGCGGCTCTGCAAATAGAGCGAGCAGAGTCGGCATGGCTGGCGACAGTAAGTAGAATGGCTTCAAGCCTCTTGTAAAGGAGAATATGTGTGTATATATATACACACACACACACACACACACACACTGTATATAATGTGTGTGAGTTTTCAACCATAGCCTCTTCGTCACTGTCTGTGTGTGTATGTGCGTGTTTGAATAATTAACAGCCACGGCCACTGAAGAAGCCCCGTGTTGTTCTATTCTCCCCATCCAACTGATGCGACACAAACACACACACATACGACGATGGATAGCCACCTTCCACCTGTAGCTGACTTTCTCTTCACATATGCTACATTTTTATCCAGATCTCTACCCAGTTAAAAAAATATCTGTCTGTTACAATCAGCTGTACTTCAAGCACAACTCTGGTGACATTTAATAATTTTCGTACTGTCAACAAATCCCCTCACACCAAACAACAAATATATACTATTATCAGGTATTTTCTGTGTACCCATCTGTGCCATAGAGTTGTTTTATTGTTAAAATATTAAAAACACACCAATGGGACAAATCTTTGCCTTGAGTGATACGTTCCCTCATTACCATGAACACGGTCAATCCCACATACACCGACCTGCTGCTGTAAACACACAGCAGAGCACCAAATCCACAGCTGAAACTAGTCCCCAAAAATACACTATTTACTCCTTTTTTTGCCAAATCTACAGTGGCCATCTGTTTAAGGACATTGTATAGCATTTTTAAATCATGGAACTATACATATTTATAGTATATGCAACTATATACACCAAATATTGGACGACCAGCAGAACACAACCTTTCAAACTATCAAATGATGAATTGTACTTGGATAAAAATCCAGCAACCAACAGCCAACCAACAAGTAGAGAATTGTCTCTTCACTGAGATGTATCTTTCCTCAACTAACAGCCATTAAAACCCCATATGTGTCTCAAGTAAACAGATCACCTTACATCTCCCCCTTTCTCTCCAAATGGCGTTTCATCCATCTTTCTATCAATGCTTCATTCTCTCAGTTTCTGACCAGTTCTCAGGTGAGACAGAGCTTTGTTTTGTTACAGTGTCAAATTCAGGTGGCTTGATAATGATAATGAAGTTATGAGATGACACTGCAAGGACTTCCTGACCTGTTTATTATCAGTCCAATCCCCAACGTGAGCTTGTGCAAGGTTTTTTTCCCGAGCTTTGGCTAAAGTTAGTTTCAAAGTCGTATTAGTTCAAATATTGATTTACAAGCACTTCAACCTGACTAAGTTGCTACAGTAAAATGGTTTGTAACACTTTAAGGGATAGAGGCCTCAGTGTTACCCCAGGGTTTATGATTACCCAGTAAATGGACTGTTTGAGAAACACTTGAAATGTAACAATGTCAACTGCATTGGCCATTCTTCTGCTGCTTGAAGTCCCACAACCCCCCTGTGGCAATAACACCAAAAGCCTTTCTTTTGAGCAGAAGAAGCAAACAAACTGTAAAGCAGACGTATGCTTGTGGAAAAATCAGCATCACCAGGACACTAACCCTTAGCCGGGACCTTGGTTTGTTTTGTTGGTAAATACAAACTCTAAAAGCGTAGCGTTTGTCGTAGCACCATAATCACACAGCAACACGTTGCCCAACCCCCTCCCCATAACTCCTCCGGCTAGATTTCTGTTCTTTTGTGCAGCTGATGTGTGTCAGGACAAAGGTTAGATGCAGAGCAGTCAACAAATTAGTACTGACTAGGGTGTGTTTCTGGGTAATGTGGTGTGAGAGGAACAAGGAAAGTGACAGAATACATACAACTGGCAGCAAAGCAAAGACCAGAATCAGTGAAGAATTGTTTATATATTAGCTTTGTAACCAGTCTCCGGGTTCACCAATCAAACCTTCTGAATGTTTTTAACTATTTCGCACAAGGTTTCATACAGTCGGACGTTTCTCTGAAATAGCTAAACTTAAGGCGAGACATACTGTGCATTTACATGCACACCAGTAACCAGGGTATGAATTTAAGTAAATACCCGGGTTATGCCAGTTCTCCCTGTACACATGAGCGGAAGACAATGGAAAGAATGACGTGAGTGACTCTACCTCCGTTACAGTAGGTGGCGCTCTGCAGACAAACAACTGGCTTTTTCTTCTGGTCGATGTCAAAATAACACTGACCGGCCACTAAATAAGTAAAATGTCAGAAAACAGATTATCAGAAATCAGTAAAGCTCATTTCTCTCTGACGAAAGTTAATAGTATGACAGATGCAGACAAGATTTTCAATTATATATATATTTTTAAATAACTTTAAAATAATTGAAGACAGGCCCCCCTCCCTTTCTTTTTATACAAGTAGCTTATTTTGTAAATCAAAGCGCTTCCTCAGTGATCATGGAAGTTGTATGAAGCTGCTTCGCTCAACTCGTCATCCCCGATTTCTACAACTTAAGCCTACAGACCACAATACAGGAACAACAATTATGACCTGGTTTAACTTTTGCCATTATGTCATGCTGCACTGGTAAACCAAATAACTGCAAGCACATATAGACTACTGTTTAATGTGAAGTGTAGCTGTACTCTTTACCTCAAGTTTATTACAAGCGAGAAATTTATATAAATTAGTTTTTGTCACGATACTGTCCTCGAATTGTAAAATCCTGTCTTCTATTGCACAGTGTCTGCCACCTGGAAACTAATGAATCTATTACTTACATTGTGCTTCACTGTGTTTTTGTTGTTGTTGTACCATAGTGCTATTTTGGGTCTGAACACCCGCTAAGCACCTGAGCACACCTGGCTAGTCACTGTGGGCACAGACTTTCAAATGATACACACTAGTCTGATCATTTCCCAACACTATATAACACTTTGTTCTTTGCTGAACACCACTGACCACAACTAAAGGTCGAACTAGATGTGTCCTCCAGGTAAATTATTAATGACTTCTTTTCTTTTCCTCCCTGCAACTCTGCTCCTCCACCGTCCATCTCCTCTCCCCTTTCACTGCTTTGATTATTGTTTTCTCACTCTGCCTCCCTCTCATCCCAACCTTCTCCTTTTCCTGTCCCTCCACCCTCTCTCTAGTGTGGAGATGGTGTTATTTTTAGCCCTGGTGAGATAGGCAGCGAGATCGTGCTGGGCCAACACGTACTCTCCACAAGGTCTTGACTGGAGACCTGTCACCAACGTGTGACAGAAGGTTTTGAGTTAACACAGTGTGTGCATGCGTTTCCACCGTGCATGTTTCCTGTAGCATCCCATAGACATTAAGCTGCTTTCATTCGAGTAGACAGAAAAGTCCCTTTGATAAGAGACATCCACCCTAAATAAAGGTATAATCTGTGATGCACATGTAAACAAAAGGCAGGTTCGCCACCAAAACTCAAAACAGGATTACATCAGTAAGGTTCATATGTGGAAAAACAGGCTAAAATATAAAATTGTGATGAGTGTACATTTATTTGTGGTTAAAATAGAGTTGGTGATGATTCAGTGTGGTTGGGGATTAATGGGTTCATCTCCTGCTTTGGTTTTCAGGATCGTCAGCCTGGACTCACACACATGCTTCTTTTCTATTATCTATGAGGTTGCCAGAGCTTTGATGTTGAACTGATTGGTGTACAGGTTTATGGGCCAGTCCAGACAATGTAGAGAGTTACTTTTCAATCTCAGCCGGCGTTACTTAAATGGCCAGCACCTTCTTGTTGATGTGGGATCTTTGGTCTTGTGGATGGCATTCAGCGTGTCAGCATGTTTGAGCGTGCCACCCATCATTCAGTGGTGAATTCAGCCATTTCACATTATGGTTATGGGATGAAGAATAGAGAAGTTGTTGGGAGTGCACATTAGGGAATTAACAAAAGCACAGTCCCACTGGTCGTGTTGATCAGTTAACACTTCAACGCTGCCAGCACTCTTTGATGATGCTATATTATACCTTGAATTCACACACTCAACACAATTACAGATTTGGCTTCTAAGTGTTATTGAGTGAGACATTAAATCCATACCCGCTAAAGAGGGACTGAAATTGAGTGGGATGGGGGGGAAATGAAAACAAATGAAAAAGGGTATAATATTAAAATCAGATCAACAAACGGAAATATATCTACAAAATATACATACATAACATAAAAATACAGGGAGATACATTTCCAAGTGTGATCTTTATCTAAAAACATCCAGAATCGCAGGTTGTAAGCCCTCCTCCTTCGGTTTCCTAACCGGTATGAATATATTGTTACGGGCAGATGCTACTGAAGTGTTGGCAGTGTAAAAAAACAGTGAAGCAGCTGCCTTGGTCAGGGTGATTTGCAGTGGTGACATTCAAGTCGCAATGACGCAGCAGCATTGATTTGTTGTGCTTTCTGTCAAAACAGGATATTGGGATGGAACAGAGAGGAAAAACTATCTGATCAGCTACAGAGAATTAAAGGGGTTGTATTTAACGGAAGGGATCAAAAAGTAATAGTTAAAAAATCTGTGTTGGTTTTATTTTTGAAATTTGTGTTATTTTTTTTTTTTTTACACAGTGTGGGTATTATTTGTCTGAAATTATTGCGCAATATCTACAAAAGAAGCTAGAAGGGTGACATTTGTTTCACATCTGCCCTCCTGTTAACCCATAGTTATCAATTTAAATGGCTGCACCTACGCACATCTTTTTGTCCAGGCAGGTTTTCACAGGAGAGGAAAGGGCAGCATTTCCTCCATCCCACTGCACCTGAATCTACCAGCAATGTCAGCAGTCTGTCAGTCGGGCTTGATCAGCTCAATAAACATCACCAGCAGCCTTGGTAGATCTGCAGGCAAGCTGAAGCTGTTCACCTGATGGTTACCTGAGTGTGCAGCTGAGTACAACGGGAGATGATATTTCATCCTGGGCATGGTGTCTGACTGAGACACAGGAACATGCACGTATACACAGCGAGAAGAAGGAGAGGAGAATCTTTATGCAAGCAGAGCCTTCTTTTTGAATAAAGTCTGATTTGCTGGTCAACACTTACAAATAAACAAACGGCTATAAAAAGCTCCCAAAAGAAGAACAGGAGAACAACCGGAATCTTTGTATCACATTGCATCAAATCAATATTTAAATTCTGGCCTCTTTTCCTCTAAGGAGAGCATGCAGATGTCGTTGCCTGTTTACTATGACTCGGATCTCACAGGACAAACAGATACAGCGAGGGAGGGAGGCAGTAAAAGAAATGAGAGAGGTGGGGGAGAGGAAAAGCTGCCAAATATGCTCCCTCCCCTCTGCCTTAGCTGAGTCGGATGCATGGAGGGCTTCTTCCTGATTCCCAGCTTGGCAGAAAGAGATGGGTGAAGGTAGTAACTGCATAGTCCTCCACCCACAGTCGAATGTGAAATTCAGAAGTCTGACTAAAGCCAGAGCGTGCATCCTCTCTGCATGTCATGAGCACGCTTTTAAAAACGTTCTTAGTCATGTTTTACTGAGCTGTCTAAACATCTCTTTCACAAAATGGGATTCATTGGGGTTAAAGGCATTGATATCAGGGGCATGTGAGCGGAGGGGGGCCGTGAGAACTTCTCATTGCTCACGGAGCTGTTTGTTCCCTCTGCTGCAGGCCGCTCTGCTCAATAACGCTCCAAGCTCAACTCAGATTTCACCTAGCTTCACTCAAATCGCTTACCGCTCTCTACAAAAAAGAAAAATAGCTGCGTTGTATACATCAGATGAACGGCACTCGCCCTCCCTCCATGCCACCAGTGCCCGGAGCTCCGCTTGCAAAATATCCAACAGATAACGGGCCACTTGTGGCTTGGAGGGAGGGCGGGTGGCGTTCATCTGCATACTGCTCGCACTGCAGTAACAGAGACGGGCTGGGTCATACTTCAAACTCATGGTGTTAGTGGTAACGGAGGGGTAGTGAAGCGAGACAAAAGGCAACGCGCCAAGTTTTTAAAAATCTGTTGTCCACTCCATCCAAACTGAGTCGATGGGATGGAATGCAACTAAGTACATTTACTCAAGTACTATATTGGAGTACAAATTTGAGGTACTTGTACATACTTTTATGCCACTTTCTACGTCTACGCCACTACAATTCAGAGAGAAAGTTTTTTGCACACAAAACACATGTAGTTTATAAATCACAATGTTATTATAAATTAAACTACCCAACAATGTAATGGCCAACAGCTGAAATTAAGTGTTTTAACACTCTTTTTGATGCTTTTAAAGCATTTTTAACACTTTTAATACACGTTTAAAAGCGTCAAAAAAATGATTAAAACGTCAATTTTTTAGTTTCCAGTTTCTAAAATGTGAGGATTTTTCTGCATCAAGTACTTTCACTTTAAATACTTTTCCTGATAATACTTAGATATCTTTACTTAAGTAACATTTTCAATGCAGGAATGTAACTTGTGGTATTATTACTTTTGCTTTATTCTAAGGATCCGAATACTTCCTCCACCACTGTGCAAAACATGCTTTGTTTGATATCACCCACTGAGGAAAAATTTGAACAATAAAGGGTTGGGGGCTGTTGAGAGTAGAGCTGAGAGAGAACCTACACATTGAGTTTCATACCATTACTAAATGGCTGAGAATTCATTTAATATAGTCTGAAACAATAAACTAGTATGGTATGTACTAGTTTGTGTTGTAGGTTTAATAATGTCAGGTAAGCATTGGTCAATCGTGTGATGAGAGTTCTCTAGCGTAGCTCTGTTGTTTGTGAGAAAGAAATGCATTAAAGTTGTGCTAATTCAGCACACACCTCTGTTTAACTCCACATCGGATTCGGATGAACTATCCACCGGAGCTGATGTTTTCAAGACACTGACCCAATCTCGTCGTTATCCCAAAGCTCCGTCTTTGTCTGTCAGCCTCCACTGTTGTGTAGTTACCCATGAGCACGTGCAAGAATGCAAGCCTTGTTGGAGCTGTGCAGGCTCAGTTGTGATGTCAGGCTATGGTCTATCTATGTTGCTACAAAGTCATTACTATGGACATAACCACGGCAATTCCTGACCATCATTTTTTGGTGGAAAAAATATGTTTTGTAACATTGGATTTTATGAGTTCCATGATCGACTTGTGTGGACTTCACTAAAACTAAACAGAGGTATGTGCACTGGCTAAATTAGCAGAACTTTATGCATTTCTTTCTATCTAATGCAGTCATATTCACTGTGTTCATTCGTAAGGAACTTGTAATGACATCTTGAACAAGAGGCTAAAAGCAAGTTTAAAATGTTTCAGCCGCCTGGGTGTGAACTGTAGCAGAAGCATAACTCTGTGTAGGCAACAACAATTATGTTCATTTTTCTCTACTGACAGCACTCCATGACCACAAACAACAGAGCTACATGTTGAAATCGACCTGAAGTCACAGGTTTAATCTACAAAACTTTTTAGGTGTGCTGTAATCAGCTACTTAAACAACAAACTTTGGGAAGGAAAACTGAAAGTAAAAGTTTCCGCTACATGAAATCAACTTCCCACTTTCGTGAATCTCCATTATTATTGAATCCTCATGTTTCAATCCTGTTCTGAGTAGCTACAAGCCACTCAGAACTCGTTTTGTTCAGAACTTGTTTTGTTCAGTTAATATTGTTACTGCACAGAAGTCTGGTTGGTTTAGCGCCAGCTACATCATAGCTGAGCATAGGTCTTGAAAGGATTTTAAAAAGGTCTCGCTCTGAAGGGTTAAGACATGTAACACATTTAGTAGTTTTAGTTTTTTTGTTATTAGGATGTGCACCAAGTAGTAGGCACACTGTAAAAATTGTTAGTATTTTCTAGTTTATTTTTATTGTTGTGTTATTTGTGTGGACCCCAGGAAGACCAGTGACCAGCTAATTAATAGGGATGAAAAAAAGACTAAAGAATACAGCAATTACTAATGTTACTGCTAATGCAACATGCCGATTTTGCAGTAGGTTGTGAATGAACCTGACAGGAGGAACAGATAAACAAGCCTCTGTGACATCACAACATCAACAGTGTGACCTCGGAGGGGAGGCGGAGGGGCAGCCAATCAGATGAATCCGGCTTGGCCGACCTGCTGCTCCACACCAAGGTGACGAGGTGGGGGTAGCAGACCTTGGAGTGCTGTCCCGCTCTCCTGAGATGAGTGATGCTGCAGTTAGTGGGACTGGAAAAAAGAGCTGGTGGATGTAGATGGAGATGGCGGTGTGTGTGTGTGTGTGTGTGTGTGTGTGTGTGTGTGTGTGTGTGTGTGTGTGTGTGTGTGTGTGGCAGGAAAAGAGTGATAGAAGGTGTGGCAGTTGAGGGTCGGCAATGAATTAAGTTGAGGAGGTAGTCACGTAACAGTCGGGTTCAGGCAGAGTTGAAGCCACTTGCTCACTGTGCTGCAGCTGGTAACATTTACCTTAAGTCTTACCCCATAAGTGTGTGTGTGTGTGTGTGTGTGTGTGTGTGTGTGTGTGTGTGTGTGTGTGTGTGTGTGTGTGTGTAGGCAGCTTAAGTAGCTCTAAAAACACATAAACTAGGTCTGTATTTTTACAATGGAAAATAAGTAACAAAACAGAACTCCCCTTCTTAGAAACACACAAACCCTTCTGAGGACCACTTTAATAAGCATCCATTACCTTACAGCAACAAGAAACATGAAACTAACCTCCTACCTTAAAATCCAGCTCCTCTCTACCCAGGGCTCACAAAAAGGTGAAAAATGGTGTCATCTTACTCTCTTTTAAGCAATGAGATACATACACAATGCCCATAAACAATCACGTCACTGACCACAAAAAGCGACCTCCCTGCTCTCCCTGAAAAGTTGGTTTGTGAAATCCTGCTAAACTCTTTGTACACCCTGCAAATAACAAAAAGAGAAAAACAGAAGCAGGAGAAGATAACCACGCTCCATATTAGGCACCAGCACAGTTTTATGGCAGATTTAGGAATATGTAGGCAAGGGCTTATCTGTAACCTTTGCCCACAGTGGTCTGCTGCTATCTCACCGTCATGTACTTGCAGAGGCTCCTACACTGTGTGAAATCTGAAGCTCCCAGATAAAAGTTGACAATCATGGCTAATCATGACTGATTTAGAGCTTTGGCAACCCAAATCAGCCTGTGTCCAAAATTTAGGACCACATTCTCACGTTGTCTTAGCCTGGGAAAACCCTGACAAACATCCGGCAAATTTTAGATTTGCTCTGCAAGTCCGTCTGGCCAAGGGCCCATTCAAAGCCCATTTCCCAAATGATAAATGTTAATCATATCATGATTTATTTTGGTATTTTCACAAATTATATGAAGTGATAATACCAAGGACCCCTGTCTTTCTGACATAACCCTATTGATGATATGTCTATGCTTGCATATTTTTAGCCTTGCTAGCAGCATGGCTGTGGTGATGGCAATGTCTTTCAGTCCACTACTTTGGCTCTAATATCTTAACAGCCACTGGTTGGATTACCATGTCATTTTGCACAGACATTCATAGTCCCCTGAGGATGAACCCCACTGACGTTGGTGACTGACTTTTCATCTAGTTCCACCATTGGGGCCAAAATTGTCCAACACTTTGGTTTATGACCAAATATCTGTAAAACTAATAACATTCCCATCAGCCTCAGCTGTATTCTGT
Organism: Etheostoma cragini; assembly: GCF_013103735.1. NCBI lineage: Eukaryota > Metazoa > Chordata > Actinopteri > Perciformes > Percidae > Etheostoma > Etheostoma cragini. The sequence goes on from NC_048413.1 coordinate 9,209,137, forward strand.
GCTTAGTGTTAATTAGCTAATGTTAGCATGCTAACCCTCTAAACTTAGAACATTATACCTGCATTACATCAAGGTAGCACTGTCACTTTGAGTATGTTGCCATGATAGTACCGGCATTTAGCAGAGTAGCTAGCATGGCTGTAGAGCCGTCTTGTTTTCTCTATTTACTGCGTGGAGCTACAATTCACTTCATCGCCTGACATGCTGAGGTAGGGGCTGCACGTTTATGGCCAAAATGATAATCACGATTATTTTGATCAATGTTGTGATAATGATTATTTGTTGATTTTAACCAAAACAAATTTTATTGTCACATAGGCTCAGAGAGACGGCTGACTCATAATGAACGGGTCCGGCACAGGGTCTGGCAACACCTTCTGTGTTCTTTGCCGTGGCGCCCGCGATAGCAGAGTTACCAGCGGAAACATTGGTACAAAGTGGTACTGGTACAGGTTTGCCCCTCTTACTTAACAATATACAGCTGTGTTAGTAAAAAATTTCAACTGTAGACAAATGTCACAAGTGTTGACCGGCGCTGTGTGGCAGAGAGTAATACAAGAGAGAGTAGAGGAGAGATCCAAACACAGGCACAGCTTTACATAAGAAATGGGTCATGTAACACAAAAGTAAACCACATCTATATAAACAACATTGCAGCGGATGCGAGGACATTAGCACCGGTGCGTCCTAGAGGAAAAATATTCCTTGCGCCCTAGAGCCTGTGAGCTAACAGAAGCTAACAGACGCTAACTAGCACCGCCACCGACGAGCATCGCGGTGGAAGGCTCACTACTGTTGTCTGAATAACACAGACTGGACAAAATGCTGCGTTTACTGGGAAACTGGTAAACCTTGAGACCCGCGTATAATCGACTGCTATCTGTTCAATTTACTCCCGTTCCTCTGTCCTCTGTGACTGTCTACATCTATAAACTAAGCTGAGCGATGCAGGGAACAACTGATTGGCACATGAGCAGACGGGTTTACGGAGCAGTAGATGCGCTATGCAAAAAAACGTTCAATGAAATGACACATTAAAAAAAAAAAGAAATCACGATCGTGATTCAAATCTGATTAATTGTGCAGCCCTATGCTGAGGTTTTCTAATACGGATTGCAACCAAGATTTTATTTGACCCAATTTTGCACATTGTGACATACAACAAACCTGCAAGATTGCTGCTATCATACAATGTGTTAGGGTCTTTAAAAGGTACAATGTGTGCTGTACTGAGACCAGTCAAACATGCAGCAGAGCCCCACGAGGGATGCTGCAACCCTCTGAGGAGAGGAGAGGAGGTGGAAGAAGCCCCAGGTAGCCTCACAGCAATGCACCATTAGAGAAAGGAAAACACAAAGCCAAGCTCGCTTCTTCTCCAGCCACTGTATCCCTCTCTCTCCCACTGACCAGCTAAATATTTTATCAGCTGGCAAAAGAACCTACAAGCCCCAAGGCCAGGGGTTCTTTTTTGTTTGTTTCTTTATTGAAGAAAGTAAGTGTGTGTATGTATGTCGATGTGTGTTTGTGTGTGTGTGTGCGTGTGTGTGTGTGTGAGATTGGGAGGGGACAGAACAGAAGTGCTTTTGATTGGTCACTTTGAAGTAGTTTGTCTGTTTTTCTTCCTCTCTCGCTCACTCTCTCTCGCTCTCTCTCTCTCTGTGCATCCCATGTGCATCACGCTGCTCAGTTCAGAACTGGATGAACGACCTTGAGCAGGCGCACAAGGCTGTGTTGCCATGGCAACGAAGCCTCGCACAACCAGTAACAGCTGGATGCAACAGCACTCCCTGAATTTTAGCGGGAGTCGCCACGTTAATAAAACGCCTCTCCACGTCTCCTCCCCCCATCTGCCCCCCCTTCATCTCTTTCACACACAAACACACACCCACACGCACCTGAATTAACACAAAAGAAAGCCATGCTCATTCAAAGACAATGTTTGATATTAACACACACAAACTTCTTTTAGCCTAAGTGCTATGATTTAGGCGTAAAGAACATGAAGCCTGGGCGCCAGCTAACTGCATGCTGCGAGAAAAAAGCGCAACAAAGAAGAAAAACACTAAAGGAGGGGAAAAAGACAAGGGAGGAGAAAAAGACAGGAGATTTCAGAAGACGGAAATCAAGTGTGAACCACAAGCAAAACACAGAACTGGGAGAAATGCACCGAGATGGGCACTTGACATTCCTCTCACACAAGAAAAAGCTCTCAGAAAAATAAAGCAGCAGAGGACATGAGCTGCACTGAGGCATTCTGGGGAAAGAAAGGAAACTGAAATCGAGGAAACGCAGTCAAGTTGACTGCTGTTCTGAATGATGGCGCATCAGCTCATCCCAGTTTGACATTTAGTCATTACATAATCACAAAGGTAATGTATAAAAAAGGGGTGTACATAACTTTTCAGTGAGTTACTCAGGTGAGCACCTGGAGATGGTGGTTGGTACTCAACCCTTATGTAGCGTGGTCTTACTAAGTGTAGTCTTTCTCAAAGTCCTCTGCTTCAGTTTCCTGTATGTTAGATGATGAAGATGCTGTAGATGCACCTCCCTGTCCTTGGTTGAGCATCCGATTAGCTGTCTCGGTCCACGGCTCAACAGCTTGCTTGGGTCAAATGTCTCTGTGGTCTGCTTTGACAGGTGAATGGGCGTCAGGGCTGAGAGGCGAGCATGTGACTGACGGGGTCTGTACTTTGTTTTTATTATGTTGAGATGTGAGAATTCCCTCTCACAAGCTGCACTGCTTAAAGGAAGTGTAAGAACTAGCTTCACCACCTTGTTGAATAAGTACCTGGGTTACTTGTATTTACTATTTGGATGAAGTCATACACAGAAGAGGCTCCCAGGCGTTTTCCTGCCTGCTTTAAGTGCATCCATTCTGTTACAGTGGTGTCTTTGTCAAGTTGCAAGGTGGCCTCATATTTGTTGAAAATATTGCAAACTGTTGTGTTTCCAAAACCGAGGAGGTCTTGCATTTCCTGAGGCCATGTTGCAGGATCAAATATGAAGAAATGATCGCATGATTTGAGGGAGTCAAATCCTGAGTAAGTTTGACTTGTCTCTGTCAGCATCAGCATCAGAAACAGTGCGTGCCCTGTGGCCTTCACCATCAAGCAGAAGTGTGAACTGTCCAATGGCCACCATGAGTTCATCTTTACATTCTCCAATGGTATGCTTTTCCTTCTGAAACATGATGGATTTTGTCATCAAAATGTTGCCACTGTCAAGCTTGTTTGACAAAAGGCACTGAAAACGCTCTGTGCAGGTATGCTGCAAGTCACGGTTTTCATTCGTAGCCAGTTGCATTTTAATGGCTGGTAATATTCTTGATATTTTTAACAGTGTTTCATGCCTCCTAGCAGACCATCAGATTTATGAAAAAAAACAATCATGAAGTTTCACAATGGAGATTCCATATACTTCCCACAGCTTCTCCAGTGCAGCAGTTTTTTTTTTGCTCCACCTTTTTGTAAAAAAAAACTGCAGCAGCTTGACCACAGAGCAATTAAATGTCTCACTGTAAGAAATGTAACGATCAGCTAATTTGATGCTATTCTCCAGTGTGTGTGCGGTGCACAGAATGTGCACAAGGGAGTCTCCAACCGCAACTTGCCGGAGTTTTGGCACGGCGCTGTAGTAGATACCAACGTTGACAGCAGCCCCGTGTGTGCTCACAGCAACAAATTGTTGTCCAGTCATCCAAGCCTGTGTCCCACAAGTCCGTCTGTTGTGGCCTGCGCAGTTCGGTCAACACCTAATTCAATCAGTCCAAAAAAGTCTGAGGTAAACTCTCCGTTGCTGGACACAGACACAATGTAAATGATTTCCTAAACAGTTTTTGTGATGTCCCCAGATTCATCAAAAAGCAGCCTCTAAAATTCAGCAGACTGCAACTAGGCTCGTAACTCCCCTCTGATGGTGTGAGAGATGCTCTGCATGATCCCTGTGGCACCTTCACGTGAATGATATGCACGTCCGACATTTACTCCTAGCCAATTTAATAAAGGAACTTCCTCAGAATAGGAAGACATGGGATGTGCGTGTTTAGCTTTATGGAAGGCGACGAGAAAAATGTTAAATAGAGCTTGCCGCTGTTCTTTGTCACGCTTGTCTCGCCATCTGGTAAGTGGGCAACTGGACATTTCTTCCCGGCTAGCTTGTTCATTAGCCATGGGATGAGCCACATTCGTGTGCTCCTTGCTTTTTTTGTGTTTTTCAAATAAAAAGATTGTTAAAATTCTTTGAGCTTTTATAAAACACACCTGTTTTGTGGATTTGAGTGGCAAATCTTGCACCACATTTCGTTAGCTTCAAGCCACTGCACATCTTGGAGCCACTTTTCCAAAAAAAGTATTTTTGTTCGGCTCTGGCTCTAGTTCTTTGACGAAAGTTTACAAGCAACATGTCATGTGTAAGGTTAGATGAGAATATTGGTTATGTTAACAAAGGCGCGTAGTAACGCAAGTGGCACTACGCGTTCCTGATTTTTGTTGCGCATGCGTACCAGTTATGTGCACCCTTGTGTATAAACTGCTTAAAAAAGGTCCTCACTGTAACTTTCCCCCCAAATTTTTCTACTCAAATGACAAAAGGAGTAAACTCGGTATAGGGCAAACCGCTCTACCAACTATCTGGGCGCCCCAGATCAGTCTTTAACAAGACTAACATAACCTTAAAGATATAGCGCATAGTTTGTCTCCCCCGTGAGGAATTCTAAGTATTGAAATCAAAACTGTCGGCGCGTTCACATAATACAAGCCTTCCGTGGTCTCGCATCACCCCCACCCCACACACAGTTACTTGTAACCAAGGAGGACAAGGAGGATAAAAAAAAAAACACGGACTCCTCAGAAGAGGTCATTGTCTTCACTCAATTTTCTGCGTGCGAAAGCCACAGGACGACAACCTTCTGAACACAACCATACTGAGAAATCCATTTTGTGAAGGTTAATTAGCTTTGCAGCAACTCATTTGGCAACAGCTTGAATGTAATGGACGTTCATTAATATATAAAAGTTACGCACTAAAGCTTTAATAACAATACAATGTAACAATTTTTTCGTTATAAATTCATCTGTAAAATAATAAAAGGTAAGAAATGCTCATCAATGGTCCAAGAAGACATCTTCAAATGCTCGTTTTGACAGACTTAAGGCTGTTTTATGGTTCTGCGGAGGCTCCACGCAGAGTTTTTGCCGCAGCAAATTTATTATTATATTATATTATATTATAGCATATGTAAGTGGCCTCATGTTTATACTGGTGCGCTGGTGTGTGCGTCGAGCCAGCGTGCGTGTGTGGGGAGTGTGTGGTAGAGCGAGGGAGAAGCGAGAGAGTGACAGCGATTAGTTTCGGAGCAAGTACTTACTCTAGAGTCATATTGAGAGAAACCAAGTGTCTCCCTTTTGCTTTCTGACCAAGGTTAGACATCTTTAGCAGGAAAAGTTAACCCTCTCCCTGATTTCAGGGGGAAATGCAACGCTACAAAGCCACGGCCAAGCGACTTCCATCATGCAGGACATGTAGTTACATTTTTCGAGAGTTGCACGTCAGGATACGACGCAGGGTCCAACATAGATTTTTGTCTTCACGTACCTTCTCACGTAGCAACGGCATACATTTTTTGCGAAAGTATAAAACAGCCTTTAGAGTCTGAAACTTAAAGATAATGAAACTAAAACTGAGTGGCTTTGGGAAACAAAAGTGAAAAATTACTTTAGAGTCACCAAAGAATTACTACAGAACTAGTATAACCATGTCTCTGGTTGAAGAAGACATTTCTTCTTCACATGCAGAAAGTGAGTGGTTTCAAATGATTGTTTATTTTAAAAGAAAAAATATTTAATGGCACACACACCATCTAGCATTTAGATTCTCAAATGTAAAGAAGGATTTATTCAAGCTCTGGTATAAATCTGAAGTATAGCGGTGATGTGTATGTAACTACACTTACAGGCAGACAACATCACGTGTAAACAAACGATGACAACCGCGAACATTGTGGTGTCAAAGGCGGGTTTAATTTGCATTTATTTTCCATGCGATATACACATAAGTTTGTGTGTGTTACAAATCTTACTTTCACATATGGTCTTTCTTTTGAGAAGTACTATGTCACACTGCTCAAAGCAACGCAAACTTTAGCTTCCATTTAACAAGAATTTCTCCTATAATTATATTTCTCTCATGAGATGTTTCTTATTTTCTGCCATTTTTTTATTAAATTGCATGAACCAATAAAAATGCAAATCAGTTCAGAGAGCACATACTTATGCTTTTAGACAATGTTCTCCCTTCTTAATAACTATTTGGCTAGCCATAGCAGTGTCATCTCTCTGCTAGTGCATCAGTGACAGATGAGAAATGAGTCAATCCCCCCTAAGACTTTTTTAAATGTTACTTTTGTAATTATCCTTTAGGGCTCTGTTTTCTTATCTCACATGCAAGTTGACTCGGGTTTCCCTAGCTGTTGGGATGAGTTGGTTTTTGGGTGTGTTGTGTTTTCATAGTGGAGCTCTAACCCTAAGCCTAACATTTTAAGCCAAAGCCAAACATGGATGGAAAGATGCAATTAGAATGTGGCTGAGTTCCAAATCGCATACTTTGTATTTTTACTTACAGTACTACTGCAGCTGCCCTTACAAAGTAGCTGTTGCATGCACTATGCATTCAATTGGGACATACTACTTCTTTATCACCTTGAACTTTACCCTCTTGCTCATATATGCTAGGGTTTAAGCCTCTTCTCTCTAAGTAGAGCTCCTATGGCACCATTTTTATGCTAACAAGCCATCACCCGCCGTTAGCATTTCATTGACTGACATTCATTTTGACGTCACTTTGACAGTGAATAACTTTACATCTGAAGCGTTTAAAGATTTCATTTGTCCATTGTTTATTTCTAAAGAAACACAATAATGTATAAAAGGCTCCGTTACCTTGTAGCTCATGTTATGGCTCCATAGCAGACGCTTTTGTAAAAATAGGCTAACAATTGTGTCATAACACGCGACTTACTGTCGCACAGTAGAGGAATCACCGTATAGTACAAGGTAAGCTCGCAGGCAGTTTGGACTTACTCAGCTGTTTAAGTTAAATTACTAATGTTAACTAGCATGTTAGTTGGCAGTAATTAGCCTGTGCCTATGTTATCTCCTAACATATTCCTACGCTCTCCAGCTCTGCTGATTGGGAATGATTGAGATTTCTCTTGTCACAGCTACCACAAGACTTACAACTTTCGGACAGGTTGCCCACGTCACATCTACATCATCAATCTCAGTCGGAGGCTGCACAGTAACACCTAGCCATCCCCGCAAAAGTGCTTCTAATATCCTTCACTGGTCTCAGTCTAGAGAAACGGGATCTGTTGGTCCATTTCTTTAACTGTCTATGCATATATGCTGAGCAAAGGATTGTGGGTCAGAATGGCAAGAAAAGCATGCTGGTTTACATACTGCAAAATCCGACTGGATGCAGAACATCCTGGTATTTTTGGAAATACGGCATTAGACATATGACGTATGAAATCTTTTTCTGGCAGTCTAAATAGTACGGTAGTAAGAGCATTGGAACGCAGCATGAGTCTAGAAAAAACTAAAATCAAACCAAAAAACATTAAAATACATGCAAAAATCTCATGTAAAAAGAAACTTAAAGCTGGTCTTATGATTTTTACATTGCGTATATTTCATATATGTGTAATATGAAACCCACAGTGGGCATCTTTCAATTCAATTCATTCACCCACAACTTTACTGTTTTGATTCACTCTCCAAAGAGCAGCAGGTAGCTGCTTGCAACAAACTGCTCCGAGCATTTAATAGCTAAAGAGTCAAATACTTCAGATGGTTTAAGTATCTGACAGAGTTGGAGACCAGAAACTAAATTGAAAAGCAGAGAGAATATTAGACTTAAAATCGTCAATTGGCTATAAAACGGCTTAAAAATAAATGCTACTGTAGCTCCAATCTGCTGTTTTTCTAAACAGGCAACAGTTTGCTGAAATGTTCACCACATCCAACGTTATAAATAATAATATGTAAGTGCTGTGGCCAGAAAAAGGAAGTTTGAGTTGCAATGTTAGCAGTCATGAGTAAGCAGTTAGACGATGAAAAATTAAAAAATATACACTGTATATATATATATATATATATATATATATATATATATATATATATATATATATATATATATATATATATATATATATATATATATATTTCTTTAGTTTGGACTCTGTACAAGAAAAGCTATCGCAGGAGGTATCAACACTGAGAAATGATGTTGGGCTTCAACATTTCTTCATGCATCGTCTTGACTCATGAAAGCCCGTCAGCTTCCGGCACAACCACTAGAGCATCGACTCCAACACACACAGCATGCACACCACAACGGACAATAAGATAAGCAGCATATTACACACACACACACACACACACACACACACACACATATATATATATAAAAAGGAAGTAACATTTGTTATTATGTTTTGTAAGAAGTATACTTTTTTTTCCAGTTTATCTGCATGTAAACTACTTAAGGTGTTATTGGGAGGGAGAGACAGAGGGGAAAGCTATCTATAACAAAAATATCAACAACTAATTAAGATCATCTTGAACACTTTACATCTCCAATGTTAAACAAATAAAACCCAAAGCTTTCAATAGACAGTCTGTGAAGGACCTTCCTCAATAGCAAGGAGGCGCTTGTCCTTATCAGCCTTGAAAGCAGCCAGCATGTCTTTTTTTATTTTTTTTTGTAAAACGGGATGTGGGTATTATTTCTGGTTTCAAACTGTTAGCTGTACGATAAAATAGAGCTCATTTGGGTGTCAGAGCTAAAGCCAACACATAAATCCCCTTCCTATCTCCAATTCTTTATCAGAAGAGCAGCAGCAAAAAGTGTCTCTTGATAACTTTGCAGGCAGGAATGTTGGCTCTGTGGTTTCTGGCTTCACAGGAAAGTCGTAAATGTTGGCAGATATTGACTAAACATAATTGCAAAATCATTAGAATTCAGTTTTTTTGAAGTTTCCCCTTTAAGCTTATAGAGGACCAAAAGGGGGATTTAAACACTAGTCTCAAACACTTCTTTTAAGGCCAAGAAGCACTTCCCTAACTAACTACTATTGTTTGTGGAGTTGCAGGTTACATCAGAAAAATCCCCTTTCAAGAATGGCACAGTGTGTGGGAGCCGGTCCTGGATGTTATCAGAGTTTAGGCTAACGCTAGCCGCTTTTTCCTGTTCTCTTTCGATTTAATGAAGTTCACACTCCAGCTAACCCAGCAAACCAGCCAGCATTACACGAAAGAGCGTTACTTTTGCCAAAACACACTGGTAAATACACATCCTAGAAGCATTGTGTGTGCTAAGTAGAGATGGGGATCCGTTTTCAGAATCAGAAATACTTTTTTGATCCCCAAAGGGAAATTCTGTGTTGCAGTTGCACAAAAAGTAGAAATATCAAGTAGAAATATAAATAAAGAAATATAAGGAGTGTGGATATGTACGTAATTTACATAGTTAAAGGAGTGTTATATGTATTTACATAATTAAGGAGTTGTAATGGTGAACAGTAATAATAATAATAATAATTATAATAATAATAATGGATACTGATACGAATTTCAAGACCTGCTTAACATTCTGAGTCTTTATCGATTCCAATATCAATACTTTTCTAGTATTTAGTGAAAAGTCGAGACGACAAATTCTTAATCTTAACAGAACTAGGGATGGGTGCAACGGATCACAAAACTCACGGTTCCAATCACGGTTTAGAGTCCCGTATCAGTTACATTTTCAGATCAGCAGAAAGAAAGGGGGGAATTAATGATTTATTAAGACTATAATAACATTAACTTCTTTAACCAGTGGATTGCTATTAAACAACAAAAACGGATAAGCGTATTTTTCAATAACTTTGAATGCATTCATAGCTTTAGCGGCAGATGGCTGTACGTGTACAGTGTTAGAATCCTCCACAGTGAAATACGGCCACACTACACCGTTTAGTTTTCAGCATTTTGACCCTTTCTAATCCAGCTACTTGCTAACGGTAGGCTAACATCAACGTAACCTGCTGCCATGTGCCGGCTAGTGTTAACTAGCGTCCCATGCAGCGATGCTTCGGTTACATCGTACTCTTAAATACATTTTTTGCCTCTATTTTCAGACATAGCGTTATATGATCCACTACTCACAATATCAGTATCCATAAACTCGGACCTTATTGATTTTTGGGTTTTGAGAAATTTGGAACCAAGTACTAATAGAATCAGGTCTCGATCCATCCCAGTAGTAAGTACAAAAAAAAATTGTATGAAAATACAAACAAGTATCTAATAAAAGTCCAATTTTACTTCACTTACTTTTAATGATGTGTTCACACCAAACGCACTTAAACCTTGAGCATGTGCAATTACATTCAGTCCAAAGTCAATTCAAAGACACAAATTTGCAGCGGGCAACGCAAATACTGTGAATATGCAAAATTGTTATGAAATCACAGAATAATCTGTACCGTACCTCAAGAAGCGCTGGAAGCAGCAGTCATCCAGACACTTCCTGGAGAAGTCTGGGAAATTCACAAAGCTGTGTGCGCCTCCGGGTGACGGCCCAGACAAAACAGTGTTTGGTTTTCCAAAATATTTGGGACTTCCACCACAGGTACAGAGCAGCAATAGTGGTTATTCTGGCCATGGTTGATGGCGGAAAGAAATGTTTTTGGGATGATTCCAATATGATCCTGTTGTCAAACTCATGCGAGTAACCCACGACCAACACTGGCTGTGTTTGGTGTGAACACAGCATAGGACTAACCAGCTTTTCACTGCAATACAAGAACTATGCTGTTTCTTTTTTCCACGTCTTTTACATTGATCCTTGAGTGTTGCTGGATGCTGATTGCCCGGGCTGTGCAGCTTTAGCCTCAAAATGTTACCATTGTTTAATATATGTAGCTATCGAATCTAATTTTTTAAGATTCCCATTTTGAAGTCAGAAATCAGAATCAAGTACCCATTGTTATTATTGATACAGTATATACTGTATATACATTTTATATTATTTTTGAGTGCTAAAGCTCCCTTTTATGCTAATTTTGTACTTAATTTTTTATTTAGGAAGAGTTGTTGAATGGCTGCTTTTGTTAAGAAACATTTTAGTTATTTTACTTTTGTTGAATTTCAATTTGTTCTTCTTTTCTTAAAAACAAGGTATTGGAAAAAACTATTGGTCTTTGTATAGATGTTGAAACTCAAATACCAGATTGTCATTAGTGTCAAAAGTTACCTAACCCTGGTCATTTGGGACAAGTCTGATAAGACCGCATCAAATCAAGCGTTTCGAGTGTTCATTGATCGGACTGGAGACGCTAGAGTAAAGTACAAAAATTAGAGAGATAAAAAAAGAACCCTCCTCCACAGAATGAAATCAATGAGAGCTGGTAAATATTACTTCCTGTTTAACACATTGGAGACAGTCACCAACAGCAACAGGACAACAGTTCAACTCACTTCACTGCAGTTGGGGGAGGCAGGGGACAGTGAGAGAGACCTACCACACAGTCAGAGAGAGAGAGAGAGAGAGAGAGAGAGAGAGAGAGAGAGAGAGAGAGAGAGAGAGAGAGAGAGAGCAAAGAATGCTGTCTGTTTAAATAAGAGAACTTCCTCATTCCACAAAAGAGGTAAAAAAAAATGACGGATCAGAGGCTGCACCAAGTTTAAGAAGACAGAAATGTCAGGTAGAATTGCATCAAGAGGCTCCACCTGAGCCCCTCCCCTTATTGGACACACCCCTTCCCTGCTCCACACACACACACTTACACACAATCACAGAGCTTCCCAGGCTGGCGTGTGATGTCCTGCGTCCCTCCCGCTCGTGAGCCCTGCCCCCAGCGCCTGACCCAGACACCAGCATCCCTTGCTAACCGCTTTTCCCTTTTTTTTTTTTTTTCAACCTCATTCAGCAAACATGATGCATCACTGTCACCCTCTTCTTCCTTTTCTATGCATTCATTCCACCATGCGCTTAGCGAAGACCCCCTCGTGGGTCCGAGCAGCTTGCCCACACCCCTCACCGGTCTAGCTTCCCTTTAATTCCTTGTGAGCAGGTTGTAGGCGTGTGGCGGTCTGCACGCGCGCAGGGACTTGGGCCACAGAGTTGACAGTAAATCTGTCAAGAGGGTTGCCATGGTACAAGACAAGAGCTTCTCATCACCTCACCCGGGCAGCAGACAGACAATTCAGCCACAGAGCTGAAATGGTTAACAATACTGATCTGTCACAGATTCGTTTCAGGGACAGATACAGTACGTCGATCAGTAGAAAAGGAATCGCCAACAACTTTGATAATCAATTCATTTTTTAAGCCCTTAACAAGCAGCAGCTTTTCAAGAGTTGACAAACTGTAAATCGATCGAAAGCAGAAAGAACAGCGAGACAACAACCTAATATCACCACGACAACATTTGGTAGTAGGGATGGGTACAAAACAGAGCAGTACAATAAACAGAATAGGCAAGAAAAAAAGACCTCACAGGACATTTTCACCATGATTATGCCTCTGGAGATATGGTTCAGCACCACTCTGGCTAATTCTGACCTTTTGATTTTAAACATTTCAGAAGAAAAGAGAAGAGTGATATTTCTTTATTCTCTTGTTGCTGCTTTTCTCTGATTTATATTAATTAGGCATACGGAAGCCGAGAACGGCCATGGATTTATTTATTTTAATACACTGTAATCTCGTGATTTATTAATTTGTTATCTCTGTATAACAAGATTGTTTTCTCGAGATAACAAATTAATTATCTCATTATCTCGACGTAACAAAGATTGTTTTATTAAGATAAATTAATTAATAAGCTGCTCGTCTTGTATTCAAACTAATTTGCTGCCACGAACGGCTTCCGTACAGAGCACTAATAAATGAATGAACATTTAATCACGTTTTGCATCACATTGCTAAGTTAACGTTAGCCTACGTTAACGTTACCTTAGCTGAAGCAGTCCGATGTATAAGAGTTTGTCGGCCTACCATCTGTGTACAAAAGGATCGCACAACTTGGCGGTAGGCTACAGCTGCAGCCAGCGGCGCTACGGACGCCGCTCGTGACATCGCATTGGTTTGAATTCAAGACTAGCACATTAGAAATTCATTGTTATCTCGATAAAACGATCTTTGTTATGTCAAATTAAAATAATTCACTTGTTATCTCGAGAAAACTAATTTTGTTATATGGAGATAACGAAGAAATAAGTCGTTATCACAAGATAACAGTGCATAGAAAAAAAATCCATGGGCGTTCTTGGCTTCCAAACTGGCAAACTTGGATGGACATTTTTGTTTTTTACAATTTTACATTGTTTATATTTTAAAACTATTTTTTTCAAATTTCATAGATTATTTATTATAATTATCATTAATTACAGCCTTATTCAGCCACAAAGCAAATAGATATAGCTTGAAACACTGACTTTAATTTAATTAACTCAACCTCAAATCCCTTATCTGTCCTCACAAAGACATCTGCATTGCTTCCATTCTAGGCCTACTGTTTATACACACACACACACACACACACACACACACACACACTACAGAGTAGACTGCTCTTTTCCAGTGTGAGCAGGTATTGTAACAGAAATCTGGTGTCATACTCAAGGACATGGTGGTTTTCATGCACACACACACACACACACACACAAACACCACACTGACTGGCTGTTTCAGGGATCAGACCATGGAGCTTCGGGGTTATGCACAGGGCCACGTTGCTGCCCCCTGCAGATGTACAGTGAGACAAATTATTAAGGATGAATCAGATGACAGGAAGATTGGTGTTTGATGGAGACCTAAGAGGGAATGACACGAGGACAGCGACCATTCACTCTTTCACCGAACATGTATAGGCAGTGCATGCCCCATTCAGTGCGCCGACTTGCAAATTGGAGACATACAGTAGAGTCGTTGCACTTTTTACCTCTCAGCAGTCGGGACCCGAGCACGCAGGCTGGTTGGCTGACAGACAGTTAGTCAGCATCGTCTGCCTCCTCGCGTATGGCATATGGCAACAAAACCAGTCAAATACACCAGTAGACGGTCTAAACCATAACGCATATGACACAGCATGTGGAGCATGTCTGCATGCACTTGATCAACAAACATTTCGGTCCAGGTTCCCTAATATTGCGACAGCGTCAGGCTCAGCTGTTGTCCAGTCCCCTACCGACTAACACGGACAGGCGAGAGAAAATACAAAACTATCATCCTGTTTGTGGTTGTGTGTTTAAGCGTGAGTATATGCGAGTGTTCACGTGTGTGTGTGTATATACTCTCCCCAAAGAAAAACTTCCCGATGCTCTGGACCTATGTGGAAACACTTCTGTGACCCACCAGCTTGTGCGTAAACTGGCCAGCTTTGCGCGATCAAGTTAAGTTGATCCAAAACAAGGTGGTCCGTTTAATGTGCAGCGCTGACACAGAAACAGGACACCCAGCGTGCACTTCGTCGTCGTCATGAAACACGTTAGTAAATCTTTACTGTCATGTACTATATGACCATGCACTGTGCCCTCTTCGCACTGTAGCGATGCCAATATTGTGTGTGCACTGACGCTGGGAACAGAAGTCAGTACATTTCCGTCCTCTATCGAAATGTAAACCAAAGGCAAAGTCGCTTTAAATTAGCTGAATCTTAGCAAACACGCCGCACGAGCTTACCTTGTGGACGTATCTCTCTACCGGTTCGATAATTTCTTCTTTACACCATTAACTCTCCGCCATCTTCGGCACTGTTTGTTTAAATGGGAAACACTCCCGAAGCCCAAGAAGCCAGTTCTGTAAATTGAGGCATCGCGGGGGCTCCTGGGTAAAGGAGTTCGTTCGAACAAAAAGCCGCGCTTCCGGGTGCTTCGTCCAACCAGGATACGGACTACAGGCAGACTCCGCCACCGCAGGGGGGTGGAGGTGTGGGGGTGGTTGTGGTGGATTTGGGGGAACAGGCTGTCTGTCTAGCAGCCTACAGACGGATGTCAGAGACGAGACCAGAGCCGAGAGAAGACATGCTCGGTGTGAATTTGAAGTTAAATGAAAAGGAAACACTCATTTGTTTTGCTTAGTGGGGCCCGGAAGATGAAAAACAAAAAAGTTGAGAGCAAATTAGGACGCAGTAGTCTTATCCTTATCTGATAATGATGAGTTGGTAGGCTATATTTGGATGAATTAAAGTCTCGTTTAGGTGCCAGTAGGATGAGTTCTACCCTTATAAAGGACCACAAGTGGGTTTTCATTACAAATCTTCCACTTTACTTCAGCTAACATTTTCTAAAACATCCTTTTCTGTATTTAAGAAATATTGAAGGTTAAGTGTCTACATATCCAGTTTTCAATTAATTTCCTTACATTATTAGATTATATTTAAATTTGTTGTCATTGCGTACAGGTACCGTGACAACCAAATGCATTTAACCAGAAGTGTCAAATAACAGTAGCCTACAGTGCAGAGTAATGTAAATATGCACAGTGTGATATTAGACGGGGTAGGGGAAGATATGAATAAGCTGTAGGCTTATACAGTTTAAGCAGTATTAGTACAGTGTGCAATGAATACACTAAGGTACTGAGATGTTATGCACCTATATAGCCTACCAAAGCAAATTTCTTGTATGTAAAAACCACAGTGCAGAGTTTACAAATGTGTCAGCGCTTTAACGACAGCATGCACAAATAATGTCAGCGACCAAAGTGTCTGTTCTCCATTTTCATGCTACATAGAAATTACTGTAAACCACCTGCTGCCTAAAATGGTAGAAGAAACACACACACTGTACAGTTGCATTCAAAGAACATCAGCAACCTTTTTAAGTATACATATTTATAGTTAATGAACTAAAATGTGCAAAAACACTAGTATGGGCCTTTCAATTTCATTAGGCCAAATGTATTGCCTAATAATGTTTTAGGGCTAAAGAGATAAAACTATCCAATGTTTTAAACAAGAAAATAGCAAAGATAAGAGACTTGCAAATTTTAAGGAGCAGGTTTTTTCACATGATAATACATATTATTCTGAAATGGGCTATTACTGAAAAAAACTTTTTTACTTTAGGTAATTCTGGAATATTAAATATATACTTTAATTCTTTTGTACTTTAAAGTACATTTTTAAATGCATAACTTTTACTTGTGAAAGAGTATTATTCCTACGTTTTGCTACTATTACTTAAGTAAAATATCTGAGTATTTTCCACCTCTGCAATTAATCTATTATCAAATAGGTAATTTTCTGTCATTCAAGTAATCGTTTTATTTCTAATTCATCAGGATTTCCTTTTTCTTAAATACTTATGTAACTTTATTTTGTAGACATGCAGTTGTGAGGAAAATGTAAACATAAGTAATGTGGTAATGTGGTAAGAAATAGGATTTAGATCCTTTTAACATCAAAGGTAAAGACATGTTCTCATATTTTGGTCTTTGTAAAACAGAAACCCTTAGCGGAATCACTTTGTGACAGAAGTCCCCAAACTCAGATATAACCAATTTATATATATATATATATATATGTATACCTTTATTTGACGCCACTTTACTTCAGTCTACCTTCTGCTCATTGTCTACCGTTTGCCTGTTTTTCTTGTGTGTTTACTTGTTTGAGTTTGTTTTTTGCTCTTATTGTAGAGAATGCTACTGTAACAAAGGAATTTCCCCAGTGTGGATTGAATGAAGTATTATCTAATCTAATCTAATCTAATTTCATACCAATTAATATGGCACACAGAGTGAATAAGAAAACTTGAAAATGAATACTATAGGCCACAATATAGATGTTATTTTTTTGTATGCTAAAATCCAGTTAGGGGCATTTTATAGTATAATAAGCTTCAGTATCTTGTTTTTTTTTCTATCAAAATTCAGGTTTTCCTTCCTCATAAAGCAAAAACAAATGCTAAAATGTCATATCACATCCTGCAGGCTTTCTTTTTCTTTTCTTTTTTATATTTTTTTCTTTTACAGGAGCCAGCCTTCTGTGAACTTGGTTTGTTTTACCGGAGGGACTGTGGCTCCTTCAGGCCTCCTATCTCTTATAGATGAGGTCCATATGTGGTCTCCATATGTGAGCTGGCAGGGTCAGCGTGGAGCAGTGACGTCGGAGCCGGCTGGCCTATGAACTGGGACACGTCGGCACAGTGCCCTGACTGCTGCCAAGATATACAAGGCAGGCACTGATAGCACCAAACTGGCGTCTAAAACACACACACACACACACACACACACACACACACACACAGAGTGAGTAGGCTAAGGATCTTGTTCTGTCGGTGACAGTGGGAATGAAAGAAGATGAGAACAGGAAGGTAAGAGACAAGTGAGACAAGATGACAAGTTTAGTTTAAGGCAGTTTAAGAAGACGCAGAGACAAGATCACAGATAATGATAAATGGTGCCTATTGCCTGAAGAGACTGGTAGCTGGGAAAACCTATAGGTGCTAAAGAAACACAAAGTATAATTACTGAAAGTATATTGTGGGGTTGTCAATGTGATGGAGAAGAGGAAGTGTTGTAGCTCAAAGGAACACAGAGGGAGTTAAAATAAGGTAAACGTACACCACCTTTGGCTGTGAAAAAGAGGGAGGGAGGGCATACAAGACAGAGAAAAGACTGCTGAGAGTGCGAAGATGTTGAAATGGGGTTGTAGAAAAGGCTTAAAGCAATTAGCCTCATGGGTCAGGTAAAATTCATCAGGCAATACTAAAAGAACCACTAAGGAGAAGAAAAATGTGATTAGAATATGCATACAACTGTTCATTTCACAAAAACAATCAATGTGAAACAATTGTGTTGCACTGTAACCCTGCAATACACACACACACACACACACACACACACACTCACACTCAGAGACGTAATTACAGGGAAAAGTCCTAGCCAAAGGATTTACAGTTTTAAGCCTTCTTTAAAATAAATTAGACTTGGAGCACATTCGAGTTCATTGGCAGGCTGCACTGAACCAATGTGTAAAATATAAATGAAGGTATAATGTTGAAAAGAGAGAGTGTGTTGACTGTTTAACATGACTATCATCAAAGAGTAACTGAAAGCAGCATTGTACTTTCATAAAGTTGGGCGACCAGATGACGTCATCAGGGTTCTTTTATTTAAAGTGCCAATATTATGCTCATTTTCAGGTTGTTTTCATAATTGTATTTTGAGGTTGTACCAGAATAGGTTTACATGGTTTCATTATCAAATCCACTATATTTTTGTTGTACTGCGCATCCCTGCAGATCCTGTTTTCACCCTGTGTGTTTAGGTCTTAGGTTTGTTGGGAGTTGCACATGCGCAGTAGCTAGGTAAGATCGTATCAGCTAGATAACTCTCCCAACTTTGGTCAGTACAAGGCAGGATTAGCTGGGAGACTCTGTCTAAACGAGGGCCACTTGTGGAATACCTGCAGAACAGGGACATGTGAGTAGTTCTTTTGTAGATTATGGTGAACTAGTGTGTGTTGTAGCCGTGTTTTGCCATTGAGAACGAGCTAGCATGTTAGCGCTAGTATGCTACGGTTAGCCACCTCATCTCGCCTAGTGACGTAGAAAGACGTGCCGATTTTGAACAGCTCACCCAGAGACTAAAGGCAGAGGACAGTCAGAAACCGTATCTCACTCAAAACATCATGGATAGGTTTTTTTTCCCAAGTTTGTATGCGCGTGAAGGCACCAGAAACACAAAATAACACCCCAGATAAAAACTATTTAAGAAAAATTCATATTATGGGTACTTTAAGTTTTAGGAAGCTCATACAACTGACACAGAATGAGTTGGACTGAGCAGAACAGCTGAACTTAATTTGTAAAACTGAGTGTATTTAACATCCCAGAGAAAATCCTGTTTCTGTTGACCTACAATGCTTTAAGTTTTAACAGTGCTGCAGTGATGAAGAAGTGTACCCAGTGTATCAGTAGTACACTGTAACATCACTAAAGCCGCTTTTCCACTGGACAAAACTCCCCCTCAAAAACTCACTAAATAACATCTGGCTTTTTTCTTTAGAAGAACAGATTACAATTGGACAAAATAACTCTGCAGCAGTCATGGGTAGTTTTCGTCTCCAGCTCTGATCGGCAGTGATGGAAACATGACACCCGATGTACACGCTAATCTTTGTCTCTTTTCTGGCAAAATGCTACAACTCTTTGTCATCTCAGACACAAATTCCAACTGTCTCCTTGCAAGCGCTCAAACATCAACCAAATTAGTCAGCACCGAGTTTGAAAGAGAGACTGAATTCGTACCAGATATAAAAGAAGTGACCACATTGACATTTTCACTGGCCTTCATGCTGCTTTTTAATGTTTACTAACCCTGTTTTCCATCACATGTGTGACGATGAACTTGACACACACCAGAAAAAGAAAACCGAAAGGCAAACTCTTCTACAGCCAAGGGGAAAGGAGTCTATCGCCTATTTTTAGCAGGTTTTCCCACGTTTCAAAACCCTGCATATTTAGTGGGAAACTGGTTGTACGTGTGCAACAGAGCACACTTCTCTCCCCACCCAACCACATCCCATTGGTAGTCTTTAAGGCTTAAGAGCACTGCACTACTTGGATCTTGGAGACAATTTTATGAGTAAAATTAAAATAATGTAGATAAGATAATCATTATTTTTATTAATGTCTTCCATTTGTTAAAGGAGCATAACAGTATTTTTCCATATTTTCAAAATGCAACTACAAAGCACAAGTTGATTTTCAATCCATATGAAAATGAGAGGAAAGTAATGGCCGCATTGAAGGTAGAAAAAAGACATTACTGCATGATTTGGACAATGGTTGGCGGTAATGTAAAGCATGTTTGTGCAAAATGGGCTAAAGCAGGCAGAACCACTGGCGTGACCCTTAACAGACATCCTTAACATTTATTCTGCGGTTATTCTTAGTACACTTTAACAAAATGACTATGCATGAAGGGAAAAGCTGCAAATAGATTATTATTGCAGTTCAGACCATTTGTTTCAGAACTTTGCTTACAAAAAAATTCATAAGAATATGTTATTTGGAATTATTACCGGCTTTAGAGACTATCTGTCTGCTATGCCGCTATTGCATTTTGGAGTGAAACACTTATATTCATCAGGCCTTTTTCTGATAAAGTGAACCAGTTTGCAGTTCCACAATATTTGAAACCACAATATTATGAACATTTGGAAAATTCCATATTGTTGCCTGAGGCTAAAGGAAAACGGAAATGGCAGAAAATGAAATGTAATGTGAAGAAACACATGCAAGTACACACACAACCAACAGATTTCGACTTGACCATAATTCTCAAAGATGCAATGAAGCACACTTGCTGCCTGATAGCAATCTGTTAAAAGTTTACAGTGCTGACAGAAGATGATCATGTTTTATTTACCAGCACACAGTTTATTGTTAGGTGAGAATTTAGGGGACTGCAAAGAAAGTTGTGGGAAAGTCAGAGGAAGTGGGAAGCTGATTAAAATTCTAAACAGGTAGCTACCAGGCTTCAGGAGAGTAGTGGAACAGCAACCAGCATGCAGTTGCACACACACACACACAGCTGTGAGGGAGAGAAGGACAGAAAAGAAGCAACCAATATGCAGAAAATGCTGTTGCAATTATACTAATCGTAACAAAAATCCCAAACATTCCCATAGTCCCAGATTTATCTTAACATAACTAGAAGGTAAGTCAACAATTATTATAACCATTAGTTGCAACCCTATTTGTATGTACTGTATATGTAAATATACACAGTATGAATAGTGGTGCATACATTTACTATACACCTTTATGCTTGCCTATGATACGTTTTTCTTAATATTAACCATCAGCACCACCTCTCCCCAACTTGGACTCTGAAGCTGAAGTGATATGCACTTGTATTAATATATACATTATGTATATAAATATATATTTGTGTAATAATGTATAAAACGGTACTTGAGAAATTACACAAAAGTAAAAAAAATAGACAAAGTAGGAAAAATAAAGATGGAGCTGTGGGAAACAATTGGTTTGACATCATGTGCCATATGCTCCTGTCCCACTTATCCATCACCCAGTGCCTCCATTTCTGGTTGGGAAACGTACCTCAGCATCATCCAATGCAAAATCAATACAACATGATTGAACAGATAAAGCAAAAACGGGGGCAGTTGTAGAATCACTGATTGGAAAGCCTCAAGGGACGATAAAGTTTCTGTTTGGAAAAACAAAACCCTCAAAGGCGGCAGAGGCATGACTGAGATGGAGAAGATGGAGCCTGGCGTTGTGTGTTTATTGTCACCGTGGAAGAGTGCACAGACCGTGTGTTACCAAGAGAGTTCAGGCAACGGAGGAACAGATGAGACTGTATAAACACACGTGACCCCGCTAGCTCTGTCAGCTGTCCCAGTTACCGGCTGGGCCATGTGTGTGTGAATGCACATGCATGTAGGTGTGTTAAGATTCATGTTCCAGATGCACAGCTTTTGAGTGCACAGCCACATTCAAACACACAGAAAACGTTCAACAGTCTAGAGGACGAGCATAAATCACATTCCCTCTACATATTTTGTTGATTTCTGTGTTGCTCAACGAGAACGCCTGAGGCAAAAAAAGGGACACGTGCTGACTCCATAACTGGGTTCTTCACTAGCTTGCACTGCAACACGCCACACACTCATGTTTTGCCTTTGTCTTGCAAACAGCTGTAAGGACTCACTACAATAGTACAAAAGCTCTTAAAAAACATAATGTCCATAAATAGGTCAGTTTATTAACTGCAACGCTATTGAGAGAGCACAGAACAAATGAATACAAAGGCTGTATTCAATGCAGGTTTGAGAGCTCACGCAGACAGCTTTGGAAGCATGACACAAGTTTTAAGTGCAACATCCTGATTTTGCGTGCATTTAGTGTAACATGTGATCTCAATTTTCCCAGCAGTCTTGGCACAGGAGTCTAAGTTTTTAGGAGGATATGTCTATATGCTGGCTTTTTAAACTTATACCTATGTATTTCACTGTTGGTGTCTGGAGACAAATGACAAAGCTAATGGATCATGCTGGGAGGTGACATGATGGTGGGGTCACACCAGAAAGAAATGAGACCAGGCCAGCAACAAAAAATGCCTTTTTTCATAAAATAGCCATTGCTTGAGGCTTGGTGACCTAGTGACTACATACAGGGCTAGTCGGTGTGTAGCTAGCAAACTAACAGCTAACACACTCAGCGGCGCCCATGAACTTTTCATAGGGGTACCAAGACATGTGCAAAAAGATATGCAACAAATGAGGCCCTGGTTCTTCAATTCTTGTGACAATGTTTCTCAGAAATTTATTACACTCATTCTGTCCCTGGTTATTCTCAGAACTTGATCTGTGATTTTAAATCTTGACTTGAAGACTGATTTCCATTTAAATTTGTTTTTATTCTCTTTCACTTGTTTTGATATTAATGAACTTCCACACACAAGCAGTAATGTTTAGCTTCATAGCCCTTTGAAAAAATCTTGTCTCATATTGTTATTCTTCTTTTCGCCTTTCCCTCAATTTTGCATCAAAACGTAGTTTGCTTTAAATTGCCAAGCCATTACTAAATCAGACCTTGTTCTAAATTGACTTGGCTAATTAAAATAATAACATAAACATGCACACACTAACTGATAGAAAGCTGGATAATGAATAAGGTCCTGGAAAAATCCATTGAATAAAGGTTGGATGAAATATACCTACTAACATCCCATTTTCATCCCATCCAGTCATTAGTGGCTTATTCATCTCACTGTTTTTTTTTTCCACCTTTCCTCTGCATCTAATTTGCATTTGCCGGCTCTGATGGACATAGATAGGGCACTGCTCTCCTCTTCACAATACACACACTCTTCCATCCATTATTCTGCTTCGTTCTACTGTAAATCATAGCACTCTGCTTGACAGTGCTCTCCATTTGTCTGTTTCTCTTTGTCCCACTTCCTTTACCATTTTGTCTTCACTTCCTCCGTCTGCTTTTCATTCCCATGCCTCTAATCCCTCCAGATGTTTTCACCCCTGCTACACTCTGTCCTTCATTGGTCTACACCTGCTACATACTCCCCTCTCGTCTGCTCGCTCACAAACAGCCGTGAGCTCACAAACGTCTTAGATCTCCATTGTGCTTCATGGGTCACTGCAAGTAAACCTGGCTAGAAGAGCAGCTGCTGCCCAATTTGCTCATTTGGGACAATAAACGAAAATATCACGGAGGGACGACAACATTACCAAGAGATTATACAGACACACACATTTAAAAACATAAAGGTGCACAACCCCACACACACACACACACACACACACACACACACACGCTCCAGTCCTGCTAATTGTTGGCTATTAGTCTGCAAGTCTGGGATTGCATGTCTTATTAAATACAGAATTTCAAATGAGCTTCGTTAAATAAGAAAGTACTCCCCTTTTAATGAAGCTAATTTATATGGAAATTACACATAATACTGATGATTCAGCTAGAGATTTATCCTCATTGGATGAAGGGGAAGAATTACAGAAAAAAATAGTGGAATAGTAATTTTTTTTATCCCTCGCCTTAGTTGGTTCCTGCTGTTGGACTCAGGTCATGTACGTTTGGGTTGAGGATACAGCTATCATTGTGCATGTGTGTGATGGAGAGTGTGTGTGTGTGTGAACTCCTGTCCTTGTATTGACCCTGCAGAGCTCCAGCCTGCCTCTCTAGTTCCCACTGATCCATCATGCTGTCTGATTGCCCAGAGAAAACCCATTACTCTGAAACTACACAACACATTAGCAGTGAGCTGCAGGTGTCTCTCCTCTGTGTTGTGCTCATTGCTCACCATCCATGGATGCAGATATCATGTTTAGAGTGACCTACCAGTCAAATTGCACAAGTCAAGGTGGAGGTCTCCCATCTAAAATATACTCCCATATTTTGATAAACAAAGTGCAAGCTGTTAGCTTCATTCTGTTCATACTAGTCACTTTAAGAGTGTTGAGCTGCATACTGGGTGTTAAGACAATGTTTCTGTCGTTCTCACTCGGAATCGTGATTTATTAATGCAGGTCTGTATGCAGCTATGCCCCTGCAGACTACTTCTGTCCCTCAGGCAAGAAGCTCACCCTTGCCCCCTGGTGGTTCCTGGCAAATAAGTAGGATTTGGCCAATATTTCTCCTGACACCATCCCCAATGGGTAGTATAAATGAAAAATGTTTAAAATACAGTCGGTCCTTAAATATATCCTAGAGTGAAATAGGTGGAAATGTATAATATGCAGGAGGTGAGAGAGGGAAGCCTAAGAAACAATATCTGTTGTGTATTCTCTGCTTTGTCAATGACATTTTATCTGCTGGTTCACCTAGGAGTGGGTAATTATCTACAGCTCTTATAATTTACTGTGTAGTTAGAAACTGCAGTGGTTTCGCAAGCATTGTTATTTTATTTTTCATGAAGTTCCCATGGAGACAGTTCTACTACTCAACCTGTGAGCAGTATGTTAAAAAAACATGTTCAACAAGTTTGTTCAATGAATAAAAG
The DNA here is from genome assembly GCF_013103735.1 of Etheostoma cragini. Lineage (NCBI taxonomy): Eukaryota > Metazoa > Chordata > Actinopteri > Perciformes > Percidae > Etheostoma > Etheostoma cragini. The sequence goes on from NC_048413.1 coordinate 9,233,695, forward strand.
CTTTATTCAAACATGAAATAAAAAAATGTGACAAATTAAAATGATCAGAACTCACAAAAACTTGCATAAATATATACCATCAGAGCAGTTCAGAGACAACATATTTAAAAAGGAAATATATTTCAACATCTACAAAAAAGCATCAAAATAAAAACAAACTAAGGACAATGCAGAATGAAATAACAGAATATAATAAACGTATGTCTGGTGAGCAGGTCTTTTTAGTTGAAATGCATTAATGATTGTTGCCACCTAGAGGTTGCTGATACAGTTAAATCATTGCAGCCTTTTTTAGTTTTCAACACTAACAAAATGCACACAGTTTGAAATCGAGCAAATGTAATTCACTGAGAATCAATCCAGAAACAGCTCAAGTGAACAGTGTTATGGTGCTCAGACATAATGCATACTATGCAAAAATAAATAAAAAGAAGTGCATTCCTGTGGGATTATACAGGCTATTGTGTCTCAAAGCATAGGGGGCTGTGGACTGCAGAGTAGCGTGTGTTTTAGAGCCTAAACGTCTGCTGATTGTTGTACAGTGGGACATCTGATGAGCAAGCGAGGCTTACAGATGGTTTCACTGTTCGTTTGGGCCTCTAATCACAAATACTGAGACAACACCTGCAGGACCAAATGACACACTGAGTTCACCATTTGCTCCTCAGATACTATATTTTAACAGATGTGTGGATGACTAGTGTCAGTGTGAATGTGAACTTTACTATTGTACATGTAGTTGTGAAAGCTGCAGTGCATACGCCTGCAGCATAGTGTTAACTGAGCACTGTTATAAAACAGAGTTCACTTTGCTCTAATAAGGCCTGACGTTAAATAAACCCTTAGGCTAAATAAATGTTTACACTCATACCACAATGCTTATCCACGCTAACAGTTCATCAAGCTTCATTCTATAAAAACACTTCATATCAATATGGATGCAAAACAAATATTCACACGTATGTACTGAACAACAGTGAATTTAACAGTGAGTTTCCCCTCTATAAAAATAGCTTAAAAATCTGACACATATTTAAGTACAGTGTCGGGTTAAGTCAGTTTTTTTTTTCTTCTCTTTTACATCTGAGACAGTTTATTAACAGGCTGGTACATAAGTCCTCTGCTCCTCCATCCCTCCTATGACACGGCCATACACAGACATAAGGCTTCAAAAGACCATCAAAACCCAATAAGGAGCGCTAAAGGGAGCAGAAATTAATAGCATCTTCATCTCACCCCTGCTCTGGACTAAGACTCCAAACTCCAACTGTCTGCAGACAGGTCTTTACAGTCTTTTCTGCACAGAGCTTTACATACACAGTGGTTTAGTGGTAGAGCAGTACTCCAGGTCCAGGAGAGGAGAGAGTATGGCCAACAGTACAATACGTGTGCTCCATAGCAATGTCAGGATTATTGAAAGGTGACGCAGAAACAACAAAACATGCCACATTTGACAAAAAGAAATCACAGAGTCTCGCTCACACAGGAAATGGGCATCTGAGGGGCAGAGACATTGAACACAGAAGCATTTAGTAACCGATAACCTATAGAACATACAACAATCCATAACTCAGTGTTTCACATACAGAAGCATGTTGGGAACTGAGACGGGCCCAACCAAAGTGAAAGGAAGGAAAGGATAGGATTGTGAAAAAATGAAAAATATAAAAGCAGTTCAGGAGTCAATGAACAGATTGTCACATTTCATGCTCTGCACACAGGCAATAATTATTTTATGAGACAAGTAATAAACATTGTTGTCCTCCCCACCATCATAAACATTCACGCCCAGTTAATTCACATACACAGTAGGCAAAAACACTACTGCACACACACAAGTTAAGTGTACAGGCATACAAACACTTCCCCTTACAAACACACCTCCCAGTGCACCATGGGATGTAACTAATGTAAGCGGTGGAAAGCTTGTCCCCCGATACCCGAGAATAAAAAAGCGAACAGAGAAGGCAAACAGAAAGTAACACAAGCAGAACGAGTGATACAGTACACATCGCTGACATTATAAGGACACTTGAAGAAAGATTGGATTGTTCTGGATTAACTAAATGCAGTTGCCATGTACCACGGTGTTTGCTGGTCACAGCTTGTCAAAGTATATCAAATAATAACTATCTGTAGTATATGGCAAAATAAATAACCAAACATTTTGCAGCATTTGAAAAAAAGGCCACTGAATGCTTGTGTGTGTGAGAGATGCAAACTCAACAGCACAGGTAGGAACGAGCCGTAAAGTCTTTAGCCTTCATGCAGTGACATTACCATATACAAGACCGAATCACAGCCTCAAACACAGTTTCTTGCTTAATTTTTCAATAATGCCATTATAAAAAGGTGTAACTGTATGCATACAGTACAGCATCACAGGTTACAGTGCAGCTTCTTCTTGGTGGGTCACCGTACCAGGACAAGTCTCTGTAACAGGCCGACACGCATTACCAGGCTAGTGATAAAAGCAAACAAAAATACAAAAGTGCCTCAATCCTGTAACATGTTGGATATCAAAGGCAAAGGCTGTCAAATAATGACAGTACATGATCAAGGAGTTGAGTACAAGCCTCAGTTCTCTGGCTGCAGCTATGCTAAATACCTAAATAGCACAAATATTCCTCTGGAGCGATTCAATTAATTTAGGATCTTTTCCTGACAACAGTAGAATATACTATAAGAGCAGTCTTACGAAGCAGGAAAGGCTTTATTTTGGGACTTGAGTCCGTGGCTTATGTCGTAAGTTTAACTGAATAAGGCCCAAACTTAAAATGACACCCCACACAGTTAATCTGTAAATGAACACATTAAGTTGCCCTGAAGTCAAAATTTGCTTTTCAAGTTACGGTGACGTTAACTGATTAAAGAATCCGGCGAGTGATCGTAGTTTTACACAAAAGGACACTTTAAAATCTATCCTGTTAAAGCATCAAACCCAACACTGTCATGCCAGCATCCAATCTGCAGAGAACCCAAATTAATAAGAAACATGTCTAGCTGACCGTGAACACTGAACTTTTTTCAAAAACAAGTTTGTGTAAGGTAAGGTTTCTTAGTGCGCTTAAACATCTGTTTTTGGGAGCAGTAGACAAAATTTGAAGTTGTGTAAAGACATTATGTCACATTATTTCACCTGTTCTTCCATCTCTATGAAGCTTTGGTTTTTCTTGCCCGTGGGGATGTTTTATCCTCGGACTTCACAACCCCATTGGCAGCGCCTCCTGACAAGACATGGGGTTAGAAACATTCCTGATCAAAGAGATTTCAGATGTACATGTTCAACAATGACAAATGTTACAAAAGAAATCTGAATTATAAACTGAAACACAGGATCACGTTATGTCTACATTTGGTTGACTGACCAGATGCTCAGGGTTCTTGAACACTCACCCCTTGTAGGCTCCCTTTTGGGAGGCTTGATCTTTGGGCTGACCGCCTTCTTCTTTAAGGCCTGGTTCTGGCTGTGCTCCCTCCACTTTTTCAACTGGAAGTTAATGAATTTCCACATCATCCAAGCCTGTGTGAGGCAGATGGCTGCCAGACAAGTCATTCTGAAGGGTTGGGAAGACACATATTAAAAAGTTTAAAAACGTTTACAAGAGTAAAAGTGATTTAACCTGTGAACAGGAAAACCAAACTTTCATTTTTAAGTTAAATGGTTGTAGTAAATGAGCTAGGTACTAGACATTAGGGCTCTTCCTGTAAATTGCCATCTGGACTTGCCTTATGGTGAGCACATTGAAGTTGCCTTCTGCTAAGGAAAAGCCCTGGTTTTCTGTACGGGGCAGCCCGAAGCCAAACGTCAGAACTGAGAGTGTGAGGGTGAGGAGGCGGGCGATGACAAAAAGTAGAGCCCACAGAGTAAAACTGTAAAAAAAAAAAAAAGGATTATTTATTATTATTTTTTTTTAAATCAGGTAGGTCAAACAGAAAGGCATGATATGTTAATTCAAAATGACTGAAAAGCAATACCCCTTCTGCTTGTTCTCATCACTGAAGTAGAAGAGGCGAGAAGCGTGGAACAGGAGCTCCACCAGGTAGTGAGGCACCAACAACACCAAGCCCAGTCGGTGGAGGCTAAACAGACGGGAAGCAGAGAGAGAGGGACAGCAACATAGGAATTTGTATTTATTTTTTAAAGATTTTTTGGGGGGCTTTTTTCCCCTTTATTTGCTAGTGACAGTGGATATATGGGAAAGGAGGGAGAGGGATGGGGGATGACACACAAACAAAGGGCCACATGTTGGATTCGAACCCAGGCCGCTGCAGAGGCCTAAGCCTACATGGCGTGCACGCTTTTACTGGGTGAGCTAGTGGGTTGCCCCAGCAACATAGAATTAACCAAGGACAACTCAGCATATAAAGAAAGAAAGGAGACAACACTGAACACTATCAGCTACTCTTCTTATAGCTAACCTGGCTTTGAGTTCAGATAGGATCTTTATGGGATTGTGTGAGGTCAATGAACAAAAGTCAAATGGGCTGATAACTGAGCAACTACTCTGTCTATCACTTGAAGAAAAAAACAGTGACTCTATAAACATAAATATACTGAGTAGTAGGCTCTTATCTTAGCGTCAGGTTGTCAGGTAGTGTCTGTGTTGTTAACTCCTAATGATGTACCAATTGTTTCCTTTTATACACATTTTACTGCAATAGCAAAAAGCACTAGGTCGCTTGCAGTCATTGTCAGGATAAATGAGATATTTGGGAGAGATATACCTAGAATATGTAAGGGTTAATGCCTTAAGAGTTGTCCATTATGCTTCTTTATTTCGCCCTCAAGAGCACATACGCTCAGAAAAATTAAATATTTCACTCACTTTAAGACATAAGCACCAGTGATGTGGACAACGTAAAGGCAAATGTAGTAGAGCTGGCGGGGGATGTCCTCCTGTGGAAATAAAACAAAGGGGGAGAGTTTGTGTTGTGTTGTGTGAGAGCAGGAGCACCAACTACCACAAACAGTAGTTTGCTCTGAAGGGTGACAAAACACTTTGCCATGTTGCATATTTAACTTTGGACATGAAGGATCTACTTATGTTGTGGATTTTAATCGCTTTACTTACTGTGTAGTGACACATTCCTGAGGAGCAATGATTTTCTTTCCAGTGTGAAACCCTTAAAATGCAGCCTGGACTCATTAACCACCTTTTAGCGTAGACATTATGATAAATTGTCTATGCAAATTTAATCCTTGACATATGTTAGCTCTAAAAAGTACATAAAACATATCAACTAAACAGCTATAACACACATGCGTTATCCAACAAATCTCAAATCAAAATGCTTTTGGAGTAGTAAAAATGTTAACTGATAACTGAACAGCTTATTATTTAAACAAGAAAAAATATGTAATCCTTGCTTGTATTTAAGTAGTGCAATAGAGGTGCAATTGTTCCCAGCCCCGACATGCTCTATATTCCACATCTGCACAGTCCTCCGCTGATTCCTCAAGGAGGAACATAAAAACGCCAGCAGGGATTAGCAGTGTTTAAAGGAGACATTAACCACCTGAGGTATACAGTGAACACCAATGCACTCATCATGGGTTACAGACTGCAGAGGCTAATGCATAAAAACCTTGACCATTAGTAAAAAAAAAAAAATTATCGTATTCTGATGTGTGACTGTTGACACATTGGAAGGCAGGACCATAAGACTCAAGCTCTTCAGCACTTCATTTGTTAAAGGTTGCATGGCATGACATTTTCACATCAATATGCGGTCCCCAAGCCTGCCTATGGTCCCCCAGTGCCTAGAAATGGCATTAGGTGTAAACAGAGCCCGGGGTATCCTGCTCTGCCTTTGAGAAAATAAAAGCTTAGATGGGCCGATCTAGAATCTTGCTCCTTATGAGGTCAACAGGGGCAAGGTTACCTCCCCTTTCTCTTCTTTGCCCGCCCAGAGAATTTGGCCCACCCATGAGAGAGACATCATGGCTTTCAAACGAGCAAAGTGGCAGTTGCTCAAGGCCACACCCCCAGCCTTCACCTTGCACCTCCCTCTCTCCTTCTCAAAAGCTACAGACACAGAAATGGCACGTCCTTAGGAAAGCTCATTTTGGCTCTAGTGGCTGTAATTCTGCACCAAGGCTGAATTTTGGGAAAGAGACTGCAGATACAGTATTAGGGGACAACTAAGGTCCATATAAAGGCATCCAAAGACCACCATGCCATGGGACCTTTAAGAAGTGATATGGTTAATGTGGCTGTAAAACCCGAATTCAAGTTGACGCTATTTTCTTTCACTTGTGCCGACGTGCCAACTCGCACTCGGTCAAGACAAGACCACAATAACTTGCTTTCAAGTGTGACTTTTTTTTTTTTTAAATGACCCTTACCTTCCGTACTTTTTGAAAGTACAGCTCAGGAAGTGCATGGAGCCAATAGGCAATTTGGCAAATGTAGAAGAACTTGACCTGAAAACTAGACAGACAGGATGGCAGAGGTGAGAAACTGGGTGTTATTTTGGATTGGACAGAAGTTATATCATGACAATATACAACAGGTCATGTCGTGCATGGTGCCTGTTCTATAACTTCTGACTTGCAAGTACAAGTAAGAACCAGTATGAAAATTGAAAGGAATCATATCCTAAACTATGATCTCTGACATTAGCTTGGACTGTGATAGAAGATAAGATGAATCCCAACAATTCCAAAGAAGTAACCATTACAGTGCATCATGTATTTTAAAAAGAGATTAAACTATTATCATATGCTCAACATACTTGAAACTTGAACACTTGAATGAAAATAGTAGTAGAACTCATTTAAAATTGGAATATTGTGTTTAGGATTTGTAAAATATGAGCTCCTGATGTGTAGGAATCTTTACTTACACCATGTGAGTGTGCGGGTAACCCTCCCATAAAAAAGTAGGATTTGTTGCAAAGTCCTCCTGTGAGCGAAAAAGAGACATGGCGTAAGATGAAGCTTCACACAGACTGGGACTGTGTGTCTCTGTGACTCGTAACTCTTACCGCTGTTAGGATGCTGCAGCCCCAGATGAAGGAGAACAGGTAGAATGCTGCGAGCTGTCCAGACTCATTGAACTTGCTGTGTTTGGTTTTTGACAGGTGCAACCTCCTGTTCATTTTCTGAAATTAAACAAATAATAACACACAGTTGAACACATACAGTATATTTCACATATTGACGTGGGGGACATTTAGTTCCATCCTTTTTATTATCATTTAAATCTGCGTCACTTTTTCTATTGCACAGATATTTGTAGAATAGTTGTCACTATTTGATTGATGAGGTTAATTACATTAACACTGCCTGCAACTGAGTTATAACTGTCACAATTCTAACATTAACTGTAGTCATCAATCGAGTACTTTCTCCTTCTTACGCAAAATTTTTTAGGATAGTTTTACGTTTTTTAAGTCTGTCTTCAGTCAGGGCGTCTCAGGAAGGGGCGTGGGTTGTCTGTTATTGCAGGGTTAGTGTTTTGATCCTCCACTCATCATGCCCTAGTGCAAAACACTGAATCCCAAATTGATGCATTTCGTACACAGAACAAGGATTTTGGACCCTATTTCGTAAACCGTAAATGCATTTGGAATAGCTAGAATGGCCAAAAATATGTTTTTTTAATTAATGATTTCCCACTGGGAACTGGCATCAAAGACACAAAAAAGTCAGGAGAAACATAAACATCTTTTTCCGTTATTAGGCTTGAGTACACATGCAGCTGGAAAGATTGAACCTGATTACTGTCAAACAGCTATCCAAATCTTAACATGGACCAGAACAGAACAAACGCATGAGGGATTATTTGATGCTTTAGAAATGGAAAAACTAGACGTACACATTTGACATTGTGCAATCTGACAGAAATAGAGGCTGAGAAATTCTTCTGCAGTTTCTGTTTCTCTCATACCGTCTTTATATGCTTAGGTAAAGGAACAAAACAAAACGCTGTGTGTGCAAAACAACAAACAATGTGAGCCTATTGTTACGGCTGCTGAGTTTGGATATTGATGTACTCACATCGAGAATATATTCTTGTATCAGGGCATGAAGGATGACCCCAATAAGCAGGTAGAAAAACACAGTGGCCACATCTTTAGGGCCATACTGGTAATGGTTAACTGGATCACTCTTTTCATCTGCAACAAAAGAGAAACAAAGTTAAAAACTTAACACCTAAACAATGGCTAAAGAGGCAGAATAAACAACCAATGAAGTGCTGCGCTTTTATCAAAAACTCAAATTGTTATCGTTGTTATTGTTAACTTGATTTATCTTGTGGTCGAATGATCACTGGACCTACAAACTTCAGCTCACCAAGAACTTGTGTTACGTTGTACTGGACTGTGATGAACATGATGGCAAACTTGGCTGTGACCTGGAACACAAAGAAGGAAACAGGATCAACTGAGTGATTCTGAGTCAGGGAAAAGAGTTTGCGACTGACCATGGACATATTTTGTATAAAAGAGGCAAAGCCTTTCCGCTAATAAACCAATACTGTAATAAACATGTGTATAATCGTTTTGGATTATTCCATGTTATTTTGTGAATCTCACTTTCAGTCATGATACCATTTTTTGACAGGTGCACATATTCATCATTTAATGTGAGTATGTAATTGGTGAGGACTGCAGTGTCACCGCAAGATTCTAAATTCACAGAGTCCCATAGCTGGGGTCTGGGGACCTCCAGGGGCTTGCAGGGGCTCTCAGGGGTATCTAGGAAATATTAGGTACATGTTAAACTAGTACAATGACTCTTATTGTATCCAAATGAATGTGTATCATGGGCTCCACTTCCCCCTAGGAATGATTAATTATGTAGGCTACTAAGCTTATAACCCATCCGTATCCACACAGGTATAGGTTAATCGAGACAAAATATGGTCTTTTTATCAAATAATATTTTCAGTCTGGTAGCGTTCTGGTGGAGTTTGGGTGGTGACAGGTCAGTATATTGTTGCATTCAAAGTCAGCTATAGTTGCTCTGTCCTACCAGAGGGCTGGTAATCAAATGTGCAGCATGCAGGCAGACATTTAGCCTAACTATGTTGTTGCCAAATGCACATGTATTGATTTTCTATAAAGGCAATGGATTAGCCGACTGGTAAAATGACCTGTATGCTGTGCCAGTGGGCCTCCTCGCCATGTTCTTTGGCACTTAGTGAGACACATGAGAAGGTGAGAAGGGAAAGAGAGAGACACGCTAGCGCCCTGCCCCTGGACTGCTGCTGTCATATCAGCTAACGATAGTTAGCAGCAGCTAACATCACTCTGCTAACCACAGCTCCTGTCCAATCACACAGTACCTCGAACATCAGGCCGAGGAGGATTATCATGGCCAAACACGAAACCATGTCGGCGTGATTTTGGATCACAAACTCATGGCTCAGCACCGGCGGGCTCTTGTTTTTCTTGCGGAACCCCATGGCTCGCCGACGCGGCTCTCCCTTCTCTGGCTCTGGGCTGCCGTGTAGCTGGGATGAAGCTAGCTTTCCCCGCCGCTTCACGGCTGTTGTTAGCCTGCTCGTCTCACCGGTTGGAGGATGCTTGTCAAACGCTCCGCTGCAGTCCGTACACACAGTGAACCGCTGCTTGTGTGTTTAAAAACAGTCATGAAGCTGCATCGCACCAAACCAAACACTTCAGTGCAACACCTACTTTTCCCCTGACTGGTAAAGTCAGATAGCGGGCCCTCCCACTTCAAAAACCCATTCATGAACCGCCCAGTGTCATTGACGTAGAAGGAGAACCCAGGCCCGTGGTGCATTCACGGACTTCACGTAAGCGCCATGCGCCCTTGTTTCCTAGATTACTAACAGAATGGATAGATGTAGCAATTTGTAACATTTCAGCATAACATCATCCAAATTATGATAGCTCTGATTGGCAATGGTATTGTACTTTAGATTATACAGTAGGCATATATACCAGGGCACCCCAAGAGCCCCAGTATTATTGTAATTTGATTAACCTAATTGCAAACTTATTAGAGAATTGACACTTCGATTAGAGGCTGTTTGACCTGAGACAGCTCCTGCATATTTACCCAATTGTTTGAGCATGTCATGTATAGGGCTCCTGAGTCAAATTCTAGTTTTAAGATCTTGCTTTAGTTAGTTTTAAGCCCTTTGTCATTATAGTTTTGTTTAATTATCTATTTTACTTATAAAGTACTTTATAAAGTGGTACTTTATATATAAAGAAGTGCTTCATAAAGTTACAGCTGACAAACAGGTTTCGGACCAAGCAAAAGGAGGAAATAAATATTTTAATGCTCTCTTTTTTGCTTTACTGCGTGAATACAAAATATAAACTACTGCAGCAACATCTCTGTATCGCAAAGAAAAATAAAGATTGTTTATTGGATATAATGATTGTTCATCACTTTCACTGTAGGCTACATCACTCAAAGTCCCCAAAGTCAGTGATGAAAAGATGAATTGATCTTTAAAGTCTGTTCGGATATTAAGAACTAAGAGGTAGTTTGTGCAAAAATGTAGCTATTTTACTTTCTAAATTGCTTAATTCCATTGTCAAACCAATAGTTCTCAATGAACCTGTTTTTTGTATTATTTATTCACATATGCAATTTAATTATACATAAATCACAGTCAGAATAATCCAGTAATTCAATATATTGTAACCTGTAACACTAAAAAGGATTAATTGTGCATAACAAGTGCTTTTAATACGTGTGAGCTGAGGATACTGCACTTTTATTTTCAAGTAGGATTTTGTATGCAGGACAAGGTGAGCTGGGGATTGAATGAAAAACACTATTACATTAAAAGTACATTTTCTCACGTTTGTCATTTAACATTTTATTTTGGAAAGAAAATGACCGGAAGTTGTGATCTAATGTGCTGGAAAGTGCCCTCGTTTAAAAGGCAAACACGTCAATTAAGTTAAATTATGGTGGCTTTAATGCGTCTCCTCTTACTTGATGGTGATTTACGGACAATTTACGGAGAAAACCAAACCGTCAGGTAACGTTAACTAACGTTTACACGGTGTTCAAGATACACTATCCCATCATTGCTGTGAGGTCTGTAACGTTTTCACTGCCATCAAGCGCTGTGTTATCTGGAAAGCTTCGTTATGTAAATACGCTAGCGAAAGCCAATTTTAGTGGGCCATTATTTAAGTAAATTGTTAGCTAACTAACGTTAGTTTGTTGTTGCTCTAACTGGGCCGTTACGCAGGACCGTGCAATAACCTTAACGTTACCATAGTAACGGAATATTTTTAGCCTAGTTCAAAGACAACATTTAAATTAAATAAAACACTCTTAGTTCTGTACCGCTAGAGGACAGTATGAGACAGAAATGGGATAGAAAAACCTAGCTATATTAATCCTCCTGCCCTCCCTTACACCAGCCCGTGACGCAACTTCAACTCAGAGATGGTTTAGAAGAATTTACTAAATCAGCGAAATAAAAAAAATAGCGATATTACAGTGGTTTAGAAAAGATAATGGTATTAGGACGTTAACTCTACGTCAGCGCCCGGCTAGCTCAGTCGGTAGAGCATGAGACTCTTAATCTCAGGGTCGTGGGTTCGAGCCCCACGTTGGGCGTTCAGCTTTTTCACTTATATATTAATCTATTCATGTCATATTGCTACATCCTATACAGCTATACAAATGATCAAAGAATTAAATCGAGAACGGATTCAGAAAAATATAGATTATAGAGAGATTATATTTATGGCAGGGTTATTACATTGTTTTTTTTCTATTTTTCTGATCACTGAGTATTTCATTGCTGTTGAATGTCAAAAGGACAACAACATATTGTGCTTTGTCCATCTGTGTTTAATTATTTATGATCACTGTTACAGACATAGAAGGTCTAAACACACTTTATAAAGAGCTCATCCAGTGTTACAATTTAAATTTCAGTATTCCTTCTACTGAAGGGGAGATGGGGAAATACATATACATACATTTTCCTTTAATTTCAGTTTATTATATTTACTTAATTTTACAACAGGGGTTTGTTAATATATTCATATCTACATATGACACTAACAGGGCCATTATTTACCTAAAACTATTACAGTAACAATAGCTTGTGGCATAAAAAGGCAAGGCTTCCTCAAAGCTCTACATCTGTTTCCCTTTTCTTTAAAAAAATGAACCATAGTGTTTTGACTATATCCATTCTCATTTTAGCAGACTAATGTTCTTTTCTTTCTTTTTTCAGACTGATGTGCCAAAATAGGTGAAGAGCTACTGCTTCTCTTTTCTGTGGAAACAGCCAAGAGGGAGGGAGGAGTTTAAACAAAGGCCCTCTCCACATAAAAAAAATGGAAGCCATGGTGTCCTGCTCCTCACAGTCTACATGCTGCCATTTCCACTTCTAACGCCTTCAAATAAGACAACTACCACCAGGTTCTACATGTGGAGGCTTCAAATCATTGTTATATGGGGTTTGTATGTGAAAAAGACTCATACTAATCATGTTATTTTGTGGTGTTAGGCCTAGCTTTTTGCTTATTTTTCTTCCCCTGGCTCTGACACTCACAGTGCTGCCCCTGCCTGCACTGAACAAAGATAATTATTCAGGAAACATTTCGGCCAATCAGACGCTGCCTTGTATCCTGCCTGTGAGGAAAGCGACCAGTCAGGAACTGGCTAACATTACTGGGGCCTGATCGCCTTGCCTGAAGAGCGGAGCCTTCCCCGGCTGAAGGCTGAGAGTGTCCTCCATGTTTTATAAGTGTTGACATAACAGTGTGTCAGGCAGCCATGCATCCACAGAGGTAAGCTCTGTCTTTTTTATCTCAATTCTCTGATAACAACATGGCTTCCTTCTTGTCGTTGTGGTAACTGTTGCTTTCTCATGATGAATGTGCACACCTTAAAATCAGTTTAGTGTGCAGGAGGAGGAGGAGCTGGGGTGGGTTGGAGGCCTCGCCAGGCCTCACTGCTCCACAGTGCTGAGGGTGGGGGGTTGGGTAACGACTCTCACCCTTGCTCTCTCTCTGTGTCTCAGGGTCACATGGGTGCCCCAGACAACCAGGCTGCCATACAGGAGGCAGAGTGAACCATGGCAAATCCTGTTCCTTTTTATAATACAAAAGAGACTTAGATTATAAAATGGCACCCACATCTCCTTTAAGTTGTGGCAGTCCTGTGTTGTAGCCTGGCAGAGAAAGAATGGGGGATGGGCAATGGAGGAGGTGGGGGGGTGGGGGTTATTATGTACCCTTTGCAAGTGGATTGCCTCTGTGCCGTTTTCTTGTGTCATGCCAGCCCCGGGAATAGATGTGGGGGGCAACAGATGTGCTAGTTAGGAGCACCAGGAGTGCAGGGCATATCTGAATACTGGTTTTCAGTCTTAATATTTTACATGTAAATAAATTGTTCAGAAACTGAAAACTGAATGACTTGGTATATATTGAATAAAACTGTACTGGGGATGGAGTTTCTACACTCCTTATTGATGAGCCAAATAAAGCAAACATTTTTTCCAATTCTTCCATCAAATCTTTAGAAACAAGATGTTGGTTCACAGGTTACTTCTATTTAAAGCCACAGGCCCTCAGTTCACAGTCCCGGGCTTCGTCCTCTCTATAGCACTATTGTGAAACAGCTTCCTCCACTCTCTGATCCTCAGACAGACAGTGGCCATTTTGTGTTCAGTGAGCTCTTCGTAGGAGAACTCTAGCTTTATCTTCACAGATCAGACCGCAAGGACAGAGAAACAACATGAGACATAACAGTTTTTTTTACATGACGCACGCCCTTGTGTGTTTGTCTACATGTTGTTGGCATACATTGCAATATTTTCTCTTTTTTTACTTTTTTACAGATAAAATGCAGGTTCATAAAATGTCAAGATATTTAATAAGAAATCTACACAAAGACACAGTGTATGAGGAAACTCTTTACTGTTTGTTGCCATTATATATTTTTCGGAGCACTGACTACATTGTGTTACATAATGTATCACAGTTTGAGCAGTCTCAATTGCGTAGGGGAAACAAAGAATGTTTTATTTTTTTCTCTTGTGGCCTGACACAAGGCGTGTTTCAACTACACAACAGCCAGAAAATAGTAACGTTATCAGTTTCCTCTTAGAGTAATTCCCTCTCTCACCAAAATCATAAGTTTGACCACTAAAAGGTAATGATTTGCTCCACAGTTCTTAAATGAACCTGTAATATAAATGTTACATTGATAGTTAGACATGTCAGCCATATGTAACGTCGCGTGGGCCTCCTTCTGAGGCAATGTAGCCAGTAAACAGAACAGCAGAGGTTGAATAGCAGAGCCGCTGAGTTATGCATCACACATAAAATATAATCTCCCCAAAGACCTCTTTCAAATCCCCCTGGTTTATGCTGTCATAATCAAGAAGGGCAAGCTAAACTGAAGGAATAAAACCTGTTTAATGCAAGGGGAAATCTGCATTGCAGCAAAAGTGCCTTTTCAAGAGGAAGAGGGGAGCCTGCACACTGTGATCCATGTGGCATAGCGCTGCCGACCAATGATATTCCACCCTGTTGGCCCTCTAGCCAATTGCAGCTGCAGTTGAGGTTAAAGATTGACAATCGGAGGGAGAGCAGCAGGGAGAGCAAGGGCCTTCTGGAAAATTCCACTGCCATCTTTGATTCAGCCTTTCCAGCCATATATAAAATCCAGGTTAAATCTTTCTTTAATACAGGACATTCTTTGCATACTTGAAGTATAGTGTGGTGTTAATCCATTGTTTTAAAATGATATATGAGTCATGCTAAAACAGGCGTCTTTATTTAGTTAACTTTTTAATTTATTAAATGTTAACTAGGATCTTATACCTTCTATTTTTCTAATGTTTTTGTTGATTTCAGGAAAACCAAAAGCTAATTGTATGCCTTTTTATTTGTCTGCATGTGGTTGGTCTTGTGAAAGCTGAATGTCTCTTGATATTTGACAAAACCTAATAATCTCTCTTGGGTTTTGAGTAGCTGGGTAAGTAGGATGTTTTGTTGTCAATGGTATTAATCCCAAGTGTTTTCAGTGGCAGTTCCAGAGCAAAGAGTACAGTAATGAAGTTTGCATTGAATTACTTTCCTGGACTGCCATGATGCAAGGCCATTTATTCAGATATTTGTCTACTTTGTGTCTAAGAAGAACTGCACATTCTTTATAGAATAGTTCTGCTCTGTGGCTTCACAGTGATGGTCTCTCTTTCTTCAAAATGAAATCTAATTATTCTATGACAGCAGTGTTCGGGGAAGGAGGCAAGCCAAGATGGAAGACATAAAAAAGAGAAATGAGTGCTTCTCATTTAGCTGGGTTTTCTCATGTCTCCCTCTCTGCGTTCCTCCTCTCTACCTTTGTGATCGGCCGTGAAGGTTTGTCTTGACCTAGCTGTGTTTTTCAAAATATTGGGACTGTAATCTCCACAGATCTCTCTGGTCCTCCTGCATGGATGTGCCAGTGCCTGAGTATGAGGCTCGGAGTGGGGGATGGGGGAGAGGGGGGAGGGGAGCAAGCTGTGGCCTCCATTTTCTGTGACGAGAGAACCCTGCTCGTCTCTCACAGGAGTGGAATCTAAAGGCATTGAGTCAGTGTTGTTTCCTTCCTGACCATCAGGTACTACTTTCAGAGGGGAATACTGTCAGTGTTTTCTTGAACCCGCTTCTCTCTGGAATATATCTCAGAATCTGCTGAGGATTTATTTGCCTAAACTCTCCTTGTGTGATGGATTATAGCTCCTGATCTATGAATGTCCTTTGGATAATACCTTTTTACTATTGGTCATCCTGTCTTCCTGGTTGTCTTGCCGTTAAGTGTGTACACAGTGTGGGGCTGTGGCACTTTGTTCAGCAGCTGTGCCTGGTGATGGTGAATGTTCTCTCTTTTCAGGGTTGTGGTAGGCTACATGTAGCAGAGCGGCTTGGCTAATGTCTTATTTTCAGGTGGGCCTTGTTTGTTTACTCACTCCGGAACAGGAAGGCCCTGGAGGAGTTGGAGTGAGTGTGTGGGTGGGTGTGTGTGTGAGACTGCTGGCAGGCTGAAACAAGATACCCGAATGCCATAATTTTGAAGAAACTCTGCTCAAACCATGTTTGCCGTTTTTCAAACAACAAGGTTATGATTTATTTATTCTCTTAAGAGAACAGGGAATGTATTTAGAGTAGCCTTGGTGATTGTGTTGGCTTGGTCACATATGTGGTATTTTGTCTGCTAAAAGATACTTTAATCACTGTTAAACCAAAATTGTGTGGCAAACACCAAGATTGACTTGGGGTTTTAACAAGTATAGATTTAACGGTTGATGTGATCACATCTTATCTATTTTGAGTTGGGCCAGTGATATCTGAATCATTAAAGCCTTCAGGATATGTGTTTAACATCCCTATGCCTATTAGTGAACTGACATCTGATCAACTTTGTCTGAAATGTCTTTGAAGGGTGGAGGAGGGGACATGAAGAGCATTCTTGCAACTTTCAGAGGAGAAAAAGCTTATCCCACAAATGTGTTTGACCTTTGAGTCATAACCTGTAAACCCATCAACCTAGCTGGAAACCAGAGCTGCAGCCAAAGCTATGGGCTGGTCAAGTCTGTGACCTGTCAGGGGTCCTTGGGAGGGTTTTCTTCTAGGGGCTTTTGAATAAAGGCTACATCCTTGGAACAGGGCCCTCTGTTGCTCTGACAAAGGAGGAACCAAATGCTCAAAGGCTTTCATTTATCGCCAGACCCCCTTCATGCTTGTGCTTTTTTATTTTTTTTCCTCAGAGGAAATTAGATGAGAGCAGGCTCAGAGACCAGGGAAATCTGGCTTTTTTTCAGTGCTAGATGTGCACATTGGAGATACAGTATTCTTAGTTAAAATTAATGGCTTCACAACATTAATATTAGTTCGTTTACATTGGTTTTGTAAACACAGCATGAGAAAATGCTGGTTTTACAGAAAATGCTTCTGTAACTCAACAATTATGTATGTGTGTATGATATATTTCCAAATTTTCCACTTATACAGACGATGGGACAGTGATAGAAACACAGATTTGGTCATGAAAGCTACTTTAAATATACATGCGGTGAAGATTTGGGTCAAGAATATTTAGATAGACCTTGTTTGAAGCTTATTAGATGGATTGCTTGTTATTGGTCTCCAAGAATGGGCCTGAATCCCTCAGGGTCACCCTGTTGTTACTGAAGAGGCTTGAGAGCTAGTAGAAACGTATACTGTTAATCGTCTTGAGACAGATGTCCCTCCACTAATATGAACTCCCTCTGTCTCCTTTCTCCTTATTATAGGTCTTTTTGCCATTTGTTAGAAACAAAGCACAGCAAAGATCAGGACCTAGTCAGACTGGAATCTATAGCTGCAATGTCTCCTGAAGGATGGAGTTGCAGGGTAATAAAATGGCCCTGTGTTGTGAATACCAACTTGTTCTTAGCGGAGACGGATGTTGCCATGGCAATTGTACCCATTCTCCCTCTTGGAACATTAAGAACATATTCAGACTTGTTTGTCACAGATAATATGGAAAGGATTTGAACTCGGTAGCACAATGTCAGAGATGTGCTGACATCAAATGAAAACAAAAACAATGGAAACCTGCAGAGTCCCTATTGACAGATCCTCAGGGACCACGTGCCTTAGGTGGTGTTCCACTTGTTTACTGTTCTGCTGATATGGTTTCTGAATACCATTTCTGACTTTGTATTTGCCTCTCTTTCTGTGTGCTCTTGTTTGGTGCTCTGCAGTCTGGCTGAGGAGGAGATAAAGACAGAGTCTGATGTGGTAGAGGGGATGAATGCATCTGCACGATCCAAAGGTAAGTCTCTAAGGTTGAGCACCTCGCATTAAGAGTTAACAATCTCAGATGTCTTAGTTTCAAAGAATGTAGAGCCTATTTACTGTAAGTTTCAAGCGCAGTGTAATGCATGTTGTTGGTTTTGTAAGACTGCAAAGATAATCTTCTATGCCTGGCTGCCTGCCTGTTTTAGAATTTGTCAAGTAGGTCTTGTTAGTTCAGAGGTAGCTCTCAAGCTATTTGTTTCTATAAAGTGGGAATCTAATATGTATAAGTGGCATCTTCAAAAATTGCTTTATAGATCAGCGTGATTGCTGTCAGTACTAGATGCTGATGTTATCGTGATGACATTCTAAAAGCTGAGCACTGCATCTGACCATTGAATTTATGTCAAACATCTTACTTACTTACTAGTCCCACAGATGTCTTTCTGACTTTTTATTTTGCAAAGCTCTCGTTTATGACTAAAAGCCAGTCTGAGATATACAATACTCTTGTCTAGTGGCCTCTTGCTCGGTCCCTCTCTCCTTTACTCTTCTTGGCCTCCTCTGTCAATGTCGTTTTTGTTTTTTTTCGGCCCCGCCATTATGTCCGTAGAGGCCGTGGATTCCTTTGCACGCTGGCCCGGCTCTGGTGATGGCACAACACCAGCGCTGCTCACTGCCCTTCCTCCCTGGGCCTAAAAACCTCCTCCTCCCAGCAGCCCAAACCTCCTGTGCTAGCAGCGTAAACATTCACACCCCCCCAGAGCTCCAAGCTCCCAGTCCCGGCAGCTTGGCTAACTGAGCCAACTAGCTACAGTTAGCAGCAGTTGGCTTTAATTTAGCAACAAGTAAAAGTTTCTTTCCATCAGGAAACAGGCATTCAAGGCGCGGAGTAAAAATGAAGGAGGCTCCATTCTTCCGGGTACAATTCAGTGTAGCATCAAAAATTATTTTAAAGCTGTTTTTAAAGGTACAATAGTTATCCAACAATGCTTTAAATTTGCACTACCTTGGTTTTCTAAGCTCTTAAAAATGTGGGGTGATGGTAATCATATAATAGGGTTGATGATTATTTCCATCCTCTTGATTTACTTCAGAAATAGCTAAACTACTGTCATGGTACCTGTACTTTAATCTTCTTAAGCTTGTGTAATGGGTTTAGTGCAGTGAACAATGATGACCTGGTTGTGCTTCTGCTTCCAGTCCCTGATCCACCGGGGTCAGCGGAACGACCAGTGGCACCACAGAAGAGAAAGGTGTCCAGTCCAACCCATTCTTCAAATGGACACTCTCCTTCGGACACCTCCCCGAGCCCTCTCAAGAAAAAGAAGAAGCCTGGGGCTGTCAATAGTCACAAAGACCAGGTAAGTGCTCCAGTATACTCATATCCAGATCTGACGTGCTCTCTAAGGCTGTTCTCCTTCTACACCAGAAAGTGGAGTTAGCAAAGGAGATGGCGTCAAAAATAATCCAAAACAAAGACAGCAGGAGTTTGGACTGTTTTGTATTCTTCCCATGTTTCAAAGCACTTAATAACATTGAAAGGGCAAAAAACATTACATTTTCAAACAAAAGGCTAAGCACGTGCTTATAGTGTGAAGTGCGTATGAATATTTCAGAAATTGTTGATAGAGCTGTCCGGCAAGCAGTTCTGATGGGGTTGTACTGTCACCTTTAGTCTTTTTCTAACCTAGACTGCTTGAAAGATGCTAATACCAGGTGAAAAAGACTGAGAGAATTGTTTAACAAACTCTGTAGAGATCAGTGCTCAATAAGGGACTTCCTTTTTTGGTGAAACCCTTCCACATTGCCTGTGAGAGTACGCCACCTTTGATGTGGACTGTAGTATACTGTCAGCTTAAAGATGGACAAACATGTATGGATGTTACCTGGTCAGCTCTGTGTTTTATTTATATTTTTTGACATTTAACATATTATCAATCACCACTGGTCATTAATGTCCTGCCATTTTGCTGAAATAAAGCATTATACATTTTGATGATGTACGATTGATGATGTTTTCAGTATCTACTTGCCAAATGAATGTGGTGCTGAGTGATTCCATTTTGCCCTTTTTAGTCCTCTATTAAACTTGCATGACATTCAAAGAAAATTCAAGTGCTTTTGTTTAATATTTTTACCAGTGTTATATATGCTTTCATTGTTTAATAATAGGAAATTTATTTTTATTTGTAATTAATTAATACCCAACACTGATTTAATGGAATCTTAAGACTTGAACTTAAGATGAATTTGACTGTGAAACATCATCTTGAGCTGTAAAAGCAGATGCATCAGCTTCTATTCTTCCATTAATGTATCGTCAGAAAAAAGTACCAGTTGGGTATTTACAAACCCAAATTCCTATGAAGGTGAAATGTTGTGTAAAACGTAATTAAAAACAAAATACAGTGATTTGCAAATCTCTTCTTACACACTACAAATACCAGATATTTAATGTTCAAACTGATGAAACTTTGCAAATATTCACTCATTTTGAATTTGATGCCTGCAACACGTTCCGAAAAAGCTGGGAAAGGGGCAACACAAGACTTGGAAAGTTGAGGAACGCTAAAAAACCACCTACTTGGAACATTCAGGTTAACTGGAAACAGGTGAGTGACATGATTGGATATAAAAGGAGCATCCCCCAAGGGCTCAGTCGTAGGGGAAGGGGCAAGGTTCACCACATTGTGAACAACTGCGTGAGCAAATAGTCCAACAGTTTAAAAACCTTTCTCAACGTACAAATGCAAGGTATTTAGAGATTTACTCATCTACAGTCCATAATATCATCAAAAGATCCAGAGAATCTGGAGAAATCTGCACGTAAGCTACAATGCCAAAAACCAACATTGAATGCCTGTGACCTTCGATCCGTCAGACAGCACTCCATTAAAACCAACATCTTTATGTAAAGGACATTATCACGTGGGCTCAGGAACACCTCAGGAAAACCTTTGTCAGTCATCACAGTTTCTCACCTACCACTACAACTACAAGTGCAAGTTAAAACTCGACCATGCAAAGCAAAAGCCATATATCTACAATACCCACAAACGCCGTCAGCTTCTCTGGGCCCGCTCTCATCTGAGATGGACTGAAGCAAAGTGGAAAACGGTGCTTGGGTCTCACGAGTCCACGTTTCAAATTGTTTTTTGGAAGTCACGGACTATCCTCCGGGCCATCCAGATTCTTATCAGTGCAAAGATCAAAAGCCAGCATCTGTGATGGTATGGGGGGGTGTTAGTGCCCATTTGGCATGGGTAACTTGCAAATCTGTGAAGGCACCATTAATGCTGAAAGATACAGTCCATACAGCTTTTGGAGCAACATATGTTGCCATCCAAGCAACGTCAAAATACAACAACGGAGAACCCAGACTATTGAGCAACTGAAGTCATACATCAAGCAAGATTGGAAAAGAATTCCAACTACAATGCTACAATAATTTGTTTCCTCAGTTCCCAGACGCTTATTGAGTGGAGGAAAAGTGACGTAACACAGTGGTGAAGTGCCACTGTCCCAGATTTTGTGAGTGAACATTTGCATAAAAAACTAAGTTTATCAGTTTGAACATTAAATCAATATCTTGTCTTTGTCAACTGAAAAATGTTTAAGGATTTCAAATCACTGATTCTGTCTTTATTTACATTTTACACAAGGTCCAACTTCATTATATTTGGGGTTTGTACGAGAGAATTGTATTATGCATGGTTTACTCTCGGGCGAAAGATGAACTATCCAAATGAACCATTAAAAGAACAGCTGTTAAACCTGTTGGGTTAGTCTTGTTGTCTCACAGTTGAAACAGTCAAACCGATGTTTAGAAATGTATTTAAAAAGTCTTAGGTTTAGCAATTTTACTACCTTTTTATGCTGCTTTCATTGCTTACCCACCATGTCTTGTTTTTGTTGCTCTGCACCTTTATGTTCCTGCCTGTTTTTTGAAACCTGCCCCCCTGTTTCTCTTGCCTGCATTTCAGTCAGAGCTAAGACATGGTCCCTTTTACTATATGAAGCAGCCAGCACTCACCACAGACCCTGTTGATGTTGTACCGCAGGACGGCAGGAATGACTTCTACTGCTGGCTGTGCCACCGCGAGGGCCAGGTGCTCTGCTGTGAGCTCTGCCCCAGGGTGTACCACGCCAAGTGCCTCAAACTACCAGCTGAGCCCGAGGGCGACTGGTTCTGTCCAGAGTGTGAGGTATCTCACAGAAGACGTGTATGTGTGTAGCTGTAAACAAATGATTGTGGCAAGGCACAATCTTGCTTGCTTAGTCACAAAAGGGGTGTCAGACTATGTGCCATGAGCAGCATTAGCCAGAGAAAAGGAACTCATTGGTTAAATCTCGTGTTTTTGTCTATGGTTGATCCAAAAAGCTACAGACCTCTTGGCACATGGTGTGACACTCTAGCAAGCTAAATGCTCACACTGCAAGTTTGAGAGATGTTAGAGGATTGAAGTTTTGATCTGCTTTTTAACATTAAAGGGACATTTAATATGTATATACTTCTTTTCATCGGCACAATTTGGAATATATGCACACTCTAAATCAAAAAAATAAATCACATAATGTTAACTTTACAAAAGTTGAGATGTAAGTTTAGATTTGTATCAAAGTCCTTTTGCTTGCTGTTTATTTTCATGGCATGTTCAGCAATGCATTTAATTATTAAACTTTTTCTTGTTACAGAAAATAACAGTTGCTGAATGCATTGAAACCCAGAGCAAGGCAATGACAATGCTGACAATAGACCAACTCTCCTACTTGCTCAAATTTGCACTCCAAAAGATTAAACAGCCTGGGGTAAGACTTGTAAAGATTAATTTCATGTTGGTTTAATAGGCGTCTTATAATGTTTCTGTGTCTAAGAAAATATTTTGTGTAAATCCCCTCAAGGCAAACTATTGATCTTGGGCACATAAATAAAATTTACTTAAATTATCTTGACTTTTTATATTTAAACACAAAAGTCCAGGAAATTTATACAAGACATGAAACATTCAAATTTTGGCTAATGCATATGTTTTTTTTTAAATAAAGTTTTCACATTTGTCTCAAATGAGCAGACTGAGCCTTTCCAGAAACCTGTGTCTCTGGAACAGCACCCGGATTATGCAGAGTATATATTCCACCCCATGGACCTGTCTACTTTAGAGAAGGTAACGTTCTTTTCTTATTTTATTTTAACTTTGACATAAAAAAGGTACAAATAGAAGGGACAAAGTAAAAATACAAAAAATATCTTTCAAAATATACTAAGTGAATGAAAGGGATAACAAAATGACTGTCTTTTACTTTGAGGACACATTAATCAGTATCATTATAGAACAAAAGTTGTCACAAGATACCACTGCAAACAAAAAGTGTAGAGTATTTTTTTCTCTCCATATAATTCATTATTTTCATTGTAGTATCTTGTCTTTGATTTTGTTATTTTCACCTTTTAATAGACTATCAAAAAGAAAATGTATGGCTGCACTGAAGCCTTTCTTGCTGACATGAAATGGATCTTACATAACTGCATCATCTATAATGGAGGTAGGCCACTTTGACATAAATCTGTAATCCCTCTACTCTGCTAATTTCAAACCATAAATTGGACTGTGACTTTATTTCAGGTAATCACAAATTAACAGCAACTGCAAAAGTCCTTGTCAAGATTTGTGAACATGAGGTAAAGAAGCTTTACTAACTTAATAGCAAAGATTCTGCAAATGTTCCATATTTTAAAATGAATAACATCTTTGTCATTTAATATGTATTATTAGATGAATGAGATTGAGGTGTGTCCAGAGTGCTATCTGTCTTCATGCCAAAAAAGGGACAACTGGTTTTGTGAGCCATGTGTAGGTCCTTACACAATCTTAAATACTATATTTATACATTTTGGTTTAGATTTTAGATCTCTAAGGCATTGAATTATTTTGCATTGTCCCTTTTAGAGTCAACCACACCCCCTTGTCTGGGCTAAGCTAAAGGGCTTTCCCTTCTGGCCAGCAAAAGCACTTCGGGAAAAGGACGGGCAGGTAGACGCACGTTTCTTTGGGCAACATGACAGGTGAGAGAGGAGCTTTTGAGCATGTAGAGCAAATTAGCTCTATGTATTAGGGTTGTTGGACCAAAAATAAGCTAGTATCATGGTTATTCTTACTCAGTGAATGCTTTTTGTTGCTTTATGTAGGGCCTGGGTCCCCATAAACAACTGCTACCTCATGTCCAAAGAGATCCCTTTCTCTGTTAAGAAGACAAAGAGCATATTCAACAGTGCCATGCAAGAGATGGAAGTCTATGTGGAAAACATTCGGAAGAAATTTGGAGTCTTCAACTATGCACCCTTCCGCACTCCCTACACACCCAACAACCAGCTACAGATGCTACTGGACCCTTCCAACCCCAGTGCTGGGACAGTGAAAACAGAGAAAACGGATAAACTTCGCTTCAACTTTGATATAACCGCATCTCCTAAGATGGTCCTCGGTAAGAGTTCAACACCCAGTGGCATGAGTCGGAGGGTCTCAATGACAGACATGCCTCGGTCTCCGATGAGCACCAACTCCTCAGTTCACACAGGATCCGATGGGGAGCAGGATATGGAAAAGGCTGGCAGGAATCCTGCCTTCCACTACAGCACTGGAGAGGAATCAATGGACTGTACTGGTAAGTAAATGATGGCTATAAACAATATATTTGTAATAGCAATGTATCAAATGACGATGTGAAAACAGTGTGACAGTGTGAAAGGGGTCGCTCGTAGAGATGAACCAACAGAGAATAATTCCCCGAATCTGCAGCTGTCCCCCAGCTTTAAGGAGCTTTATAGCGAGTTTCGGCTCATTGTTCAGCTGTCTGGCCTGTTCAGGAGTTGGAGTCCAAACCAGAGCTAAAAGAAAAGTGAATATTAGACTTACATTCATCAGGTGGACCAAAACATTATTAAAAATGAATAAATGCTAACGTTTCTCTAGAACTGCTGGATATGTAAATAGGCAACTATTCTCTAACAAGTTCCGCTTATCTACTTATATCAACTTAAAATGCGATGATGTCAAAGAAATGGGCAAACAAATCAGTTATTGCAGGTTTAACATAACCATGAGTGGAGTGACACCAACCATTTTACATTTTATATTTTACAGCATCTCCTGTCTCTGGGAAGATAGGTCCTGCGGGTAGCATGGCAGGCAGCCCGAAGCCCTTTAGCCCTAATGTGGTGCCCAAGCAGGAGAGGACTGCAGGCACTGGCGGCATCCTCAATCTCAACCTGGGTCAGTACCAACAGTGCAAATATACTGTAATGATGTTGTCATAAAAGTTAATCATCCTTATCCTGTTAAAGAGTTCTGAAATTTAACATTAACCTGTTTCTCTCAGATCGGGTGAAGGCTGAGATGGATCTGAAGGAGCTGAGTGAGACCGTGCAACAACAGCAGCAGCAACATCAGCAACAACAAGGAGTGTTGGCTCCCCTCCCCAGCACAAAGAGACCCATCAGGAGTCTGGACAAGACTATTGAGAGCTGCAAAGCACAGCTTGGTACATACCCACCCCTATTACCTACCCCTATTTTTGACACAAAACTCTTTTCTTTTACTGTTCAAGAAGTAGTTTCAAAAATATTTATTTGTCTGTGTTTTGTTGTAGTCCAAACCTGCTTTATTTATTCATGCCGTTGTGTTTTTTTAAGATTCTTTTTTTGTGTGGAATTTTTAGGCCTTTATTTTCCCAGGACAGATGAAGACATGAAATGGGAGAGAGACTTTGACAAAAAGAGTTTTAACGAATAAAACATGTAATCATGAATGTATGTTTCTCCATACAGGAATAGATGAGATCTCTGAAGATGTGTATAAAGGAGTGGATCACAGCGACTCTGAGGACTCTGAGAAATCGGACTCAAGTGACAGCGAGTATCTCAGCGACGAGGAACACAAGCCAAAGAGTTCTGCCCAGGACGACAAGGACAAAGCAGATAGAAAAAGGCCCAAAGCAAGCGCGGAGGAAGAGAATAAGGAGGGAGTTGCAGGGACAGCAGATAAAGCCAACCCTGAACCCCTGCTCAAAGACAAGCAGGGTATCGTTGGCTCAGATAGGGACCTCCAGGACAAGCCCAGAACGCCCCAGTCTCAGCCTCTCGCTGACTATAAACCCAAAGCCCTAGAGGAGGGCAGAGCAGCTGCTGTCACATCAGCGGCTGAGCAAGACTCTGATTCTGAAAGAGAGCTGGTGATTGACCTGGGAGATGAACACGGAGGCCGTGACTCAAAAAGGGCAAAAAGAGAGCCAGGGGCTTCTGCTGCTAAAACTCTCAAAGAGCCTAATGTCGCAAAGTTGGAAGGTGAGGCATTTGAGATACTGTATCCATTTTGTCCTTGTCATTAGGACAGTTCGAAGAACAATTGGGAGGAAATAATAAGTGCAACCCAGTGTGAGCTTTAATGTCCATCAAAATTTAAACGCGTTGAACATTTCTCCTCAAGTAAACCACCACCAAATGCTCTCAACTATCTTGTCTTTAGGGTGATGTCTGAGGTTATTATCCAGTTTACTTATTTATACATTCCTTGGATTAGTGATGTGTGTGTGATAAATCACCAATCATACCATTTGTACAAACATTAGCATGACCCTTTTTCTTAAAAAGAATTTACAAAAAAGCTTTAACACTTAGTGAATACAAAAGTATTTTTAGAAATATGAATTACCATGAATACATCACTTAAAAAAAAAAAATAACTGTCTTCAGAATTCATCACGTACAAGTTTTCATCTTTAGTCATCAAATCTCAAGTTTTCAACACACATAACCTGCCTAAAATAGTTGGGACTCACAGGATGGATAGTAAGTATCAAAATTGATGCAGCACAACCGGAGTGTTAGATATTATTCTTTTTTATTTTAAACATTTTCCTCTGTTAAAACTTGGTGGTGTACATTACCCACTACCCACAAGTCAACCATCAACAGTTTGGTTGGAGATTCAGGTGATTAATGCTAGTAGTGGCTAACGTAGCCTTGAGCTGCCTTAAGGATACAGAGGTCTTGGAAGGTCACCTATTCCTAACTCCACACACCCAGTTTTATGTTTAGTCTTCAGCCCATCTGACCACTAACTCAAGCGAAAACCCTAGAGGCAGATTTAGTGCAGCTCCTTGAAGCCACAGAAGCCCCTTTTTTTTCAACATATACAGTCATACAGACCTGTTAACAGACTTTGATGTGTAAAAGTGGTGGAGTTCCCCCCTAACTAAATTCTACTTTCAAAACTTCCCATATGGTCTCCAGTTGACTCTACAAAAATGATCTAATCCCTCATTTAACCCTCTTGGCCTTAAGTGCCCAATATAAAAATCCAGAATGCCTCACACTTATGAAGCTATCCTTTTTTTTCTGCTCAGGAAAACTGCCTTCATCTGCTGTAACTGCACCATCACGAGAAGCCGCCTCTAACCGGAAAGAGTCTTTGCAACCCGCCATCACAGCAGCCCTCAACCTTGTTTCCACTGCAGCTTCTGGTCAGCCCAGTGCCACCACGGCTACCAGCGGATCAACCAGTGCACCTTCTCCTGCCTCCACCTCAGGCTCCGTAACGTCCCCAGTACCTGCAGCTGTAAAGAAACAGCGCCCTCTACTGCCTAAAGATACAGCTCAGGCAGTACAGCGGGCAGTGGTTTGGAATCCAACCAAATTCCAGACGTCCTCTCAGAAGTGGCATATGCAGAAGGTGCAGAGGCAGCAGCAGGAAGAGCAGTCAGCAGCACAGACACCGACCCAGAGTCCGGGGCAGACGCGCAGCCCACAGCAGCTGCAGTCTCAACAGCAGAACTCCTCAAGTAACCGCTATCAGACCAGACAGGCGGCCAAGGGTATATATATACACCAGCCTAATCATTCATCTGAACTTTAAACTCTACATATTTAAGATGAAAATGTATATTAAAAGATGCACTCTCTCTTTTTCCCGTCTTTATCCCCTGCAGTGCAAAAAGACGTGCCTCAGAGTACTTTGTCATCCACCGCTGCCCAGGTCACATCTGGCAGCTCCTCTTCTTTCATGTCAGGAGACTTGCAGATCCCTACAGGCTCAGCAGAGGTGGCTGCTGATATAGCCAAGTACACCAACAAAGTAATTTTATCTCACATAAATAGAAATTCTCCTCTTTTCACTTCATTGTTACAGGATGTACAGTGAGTAGTTACAACTGTGGACTAATACCACTTGTTTTTGGCCAAACTTTGCAGATTATGGACACAATAAAAGGGACGATGACTGAAATATACAATGATCTTTCCAAAAGCACATCAGGAAACACAATTGCAGAGGTACATTTTGGCATATAGACTGATGCTTATTTAATGTGTCATAATGGGAAACACTTGGCAAGATTTGATCTCTGTGTATTCTTGCCACAGATTCGACGGTTAAGGATAGAGATTGAGAAACTTCAGTGGCTGCATCAACAAGAGTTATCCGAGATGAAACACAATCTCGGTAAGTTTTTGCTTCCAGGAATGTGTCACCACACTTCTAAAGAGTCTAAACCGGAGTCTAAACCAGTCTTTTCCTGAATGTTATATGAATACTGATGTTTCTTTTTCACACATGGTATGAGTTCCAAGTTGTTTTTCCTTTGTTACCCTAACACAATGACAATAAAGGCATTCTATTCTATTCTTCTAAATGCAGAACTGACGATGGCAGAGATGAGGCAGAGTCTGGAGCAGGAAAGAGAACGATTGATGGCTGAGGTGAAAAAGCAGATGGAGTTGGAAAAGCAGCAGGCAGTAGACGAGACCAAAAAAAAACAGTGGTGCGCTAACTGCAGGAAGGAGGCCATCTTCTACTGCTGCTGGAATACCAGTTACTGTGATTATCCATGTCAGCAAGCCCACTGGCCAGAGCACATGAAGTCATGCACACAGTCAGGTAACAATCCCTCACACTGCACTAGTGTGTCCAATATATAGATTACATTTAGGCAACATCTGTTGTTGAGTGCTGTGATGCATAGACTGACCTACAACTATTATTAAAAATAAAAAATGAATTGGCAAATGTAGTGTAAATACCAAAAGCCACTGTTTTATTAGATTTTCCACTTATGTTGATTTAATATGGTCTACTAAAGATTCTCAAAAAAACTAAATAGTATGCTCAAGTATTTTATTATTCAATAATTTAATTTTTATTATTTAATCTGGATTTTTTTAGACAGGATTGAAGGGCACTTGTTTTTTTCTCGGAACAGTCCTTGGCCTGTTTTCTCAGTTTGAATGTTTCCCCTGTTGTGCGGTTTCCTGTTGCACATGAAGTACCCAGAATTTGCTTCTCAAGTGCTGTGATCCAAAACTAAATTACAATTTGACGTGTAGAACACATAGCAGTAAAGTTGTAAAGGAATATATATTATGTTCTCTGCCATCAGGGTGGATGAATTCCTGAAGACCTGATTTATTGAAAGTTATTGGACTTTAATGACTGGGGTTTTGTTGTGTACTATACAACAAGGCATAAATACAATGTCCTTGATACAATAATATTGGATTAAGCAGATTATTTTTATTAAACTTAATCTGTATAAATTTACATTTCAGTCTAATGTGAAACCCATTATTTTCAGATGGGTTCTATTTCTGTTTATTTTTTTTAAACAGACAATGCTCTCATTCAATCTACTTGTCCACGCTTACTATATTTGGACATAAATATATATCTAGCAATTAATGTAATCCGTAAAATGGACATGTCATCCCTGTTACTCCTCCTAAAAAGTCATCCCCACGATCACCTAGCCCTCAGCTACTGTAAACCCAAGCACTTATTCCTTCAAAGACTCACATAATGTATCTAACCAACTTATAAAGTGTAGTGTACCTTTACATAGCTTGCCTGACCATTGTGCTTAATAGACACTGCCTTGTCTCAAACCCAACCTGGTAGGCAAAAATTACGGACGTGCACAGATGTACAGTGCCCATGTTCTCAGTTTATATTTTCCTTTTCCTTCCAGCCACAGCTTCGCAGCAAGAGCCGGAAGCTGAGTCCAACTCCGACCCTTCGTTGAAATCTTCAAGCCACTCTCCAGCCACACAGACCCTGCCCTCTGGAGCAGGATCCATATCAGACAAAAGCAACTCTCCTACATATTTGGACAAGAGCAAAGACAGTGCTGGCGTAACTGTGACCTAACTGCTACACTACAGATACTCTTGCACATTTTGCAAGGCCACTTTGGGGCTTGTCGTGTCAGACATGATGCTGCTTCAAACTTGGTGCTTAAAGGCCTGCGTGACAAATCCCTTTGATTTTTTTTCCATTCCCACGTGTACATCTGCTTGGTGGACTTTGCTTTGGTCATCCCTCATTCGCAGTTATCACAAGTCTGTGTTCAGGTGGATTCACCATGTGAAAGTAGTCTATCTTGAGAAATAAAATGTAAGGTTGTATGTTTTCATACTGTAGTTTTGTTAGAGCTTTGTTACCACTTTGTTTCGAGTCTGAAATAGATTGTATCAACCCACAGAATATTTACACTTATTCAATGCTGCTCTTAAGTACTTCATGGCTGTCTTTATTTTGTTGATTGCTCGCCATATAATGAGACAAAAATAGCCATCGACAGTTAAAATTCATTTATCATGGTTTCATCAGAGGTATTATGAGTTATGCAAGTTTCATCTTTATGTTTTAAACCATATCATTTTCATGTCAACTGAGATATTTTGAGTAAGGCAAATTTAAACATTGTTTTCAACTATGTCCTTTTCATGTCAGCAGGGGCATTTTTGGCTCATACATTTTGTATTGTAGTTCCACATTGTAAAGACCTACATAAAAATATCTGCGATTTATTCAAAGAACTAAACAATTTAAACTGTACAAAGTTTTTGTAAGAAAATACCTGAACAATATTTATAGTGTTATGTTTTTATTGTATGTTTAATGAAATAACATTTCTATGTGTCCAAAAAAGTTTTTGAAAATAAATTACTTGATATGAATGTCACTTCTAAGCGAAGCCTCTGTTTAACTGGTTATCCAAGGCTAATGTAAATCCTGATCAGACTGTCTAAGAACTGAGTAGGCATAAATAGAAACTGTATTTTGGCTGGATATTATTCCCTGTGAGCATGTCTGTTTTGAGCTTGTCTCGTTTGTGTTTACATATTGTACATACAATAAATGGATTCGTGAAGAAAAAATAAAAATGCTCTGATCAACAAACTGTCATCTTGATTCATTCAGAACTCTTTCTATGGAAATGATCACAAATCAAACGATAATTGACAGAACCTTGATCAAGAGGAAAGTACGGCGCTTCCCAAATCCCGCCAGTAACGCGTAGTTCTCGCGAGATTACGAAACAGCAAGGAAGGCAGAGAAAATGGAAGGTTGTGCTAGCTAGCTTGCTAGTTGAGCGAATCCAATAATAACTTGAAAGTAGTCATTTCGTCCAAGGTACGGTTTCAGTTTTCCACAGGATGTTAATGTACAAGCGTGCCACATTTTATTCTTGTTAACAGTAATATTGGAGACAGTTGGCTTTGCAACTCATTGCATTTATTAGCAGGTAGTGTAGCAGCTAGCGGCTAGGTGAATTAGGTGCATGCAGAGAACAATGTCGTTCGTCACCGAAATAACTCTTGAGTGTTTGTGTATCGTTGCAGAACAAGGACGTTTCGTTTCTGCGCCTTTACAGTCTACTGGGATTTGGTAGTGACATTGGTAAGGGCTGTTTCGTTTCTGTTTAGCTAACGGGCGTCTGTTATATTTTTTTGGAGTGAACTTCCCACATAAGTATCACTTTTGTTGACGAGTATTTGCTTAAATAAACCATCTGCACCAGGCTGGGTTTTCACCAGATCAGACATGCAGCTAGGCCTTAACGCAACAGTCAACCAACGTTAGATAATGCCTGGGTAGATTTAGTCAATAACGCGGTCCGATACAGCGAAAAAAATTGAAATTGGACATTCTGTTATTAATGTTAACGTTAATTAGACACAACGCTAAAAACTGCAGTTTTCATCATGTGGTCCCCTTTCAATTCTCGTTCAAATACACAGATTTTCTAAGCATCAGTACCTATGTAGTTACACCAACGTACATATGTGGCCAGTTAGTACATTTCTGTATTCTATAATGAAGTTAATTCTATCCGCACTAGCACTGAGCGATCACTAAATTATTCTATTCAAATATACTGTAAGTTATTTCATATCTCGAATGATATTTATCACGATATAGCATCCTTTCTGGTAATTCGATAAATAAATCGTATATATGAAATAACCATATAGTAAACCCAATTGTTTCATCTTCCTGAAAAAATGTAAATGTTTTAAACTAAAGCCCCATTAGCTAAAGTGAATGCAGTCAAACAGAACAGCCATGCATTAACTCGTACCTTAATGAATATCATACTGTAAACACTGTTTGGAACACCTCTCAGTATAATACAATTTGACAATGCTTGAATTTAACACTAAAATTGAACATTCTAACCTGTATGATGCGTTGTGGGGACGTTGTATCAGACCCCATTTGTTTTAGTTCAGTGGCCTTAATGAACAGGCAATTGAGTGTATTTGCATATGTATTAGAGTTATGATTTATTTATTTTTGATGGTCACGTCCGCCTTCACATACAACAACCGATACTTGTCATCAAGTTAAACTGTTGTGGTATTTGTTATTGACTCATAATCTAATGTCCTTAATGTAATCCTAATGTATGTCCCTCCCAAATTTACCAAGGTGCAAACAGAGACAAGTGGAATGACACTTCACATGTCCTGAAAATTAAGCTTTACCAGCTATCTGCTAATTTTCAGAGGTACCTGTTTTCTGCATTTAGCCCTCATTCAACTTGCCCAATAGTTTAATATTCCTTTAAGCTTGTGTACTAAAAAAATATATCTTATGTGTTTTGATAGCACCTATGGATGTCAGTATGGACCCAATGGAAAATAACAGTGATGCTAATAATTCAGGTAAAACCGTTCTTTTAGTCTTTGAGTGGCCTAAATTTACAGACTGCAGATAAACATGAAAGACATCTTGGTTCCCTTTTT
Source organism: Etheostoma cragini (assembly GCF_013103735.1). NCBI lineage: Eukaryota > Metazoa > Chordata > Actinopteri > Perciformes > Percidae > Etheostoma > Etheostoma cragini. Next base: position 9,266,510 of record NC_048413.1, read on the forward strand.
ATTAATCCTGTTTGTTGCTGCCTTTCTCTAGGGGACCAGCAGAGCCAGTCTGAAGGGGGAGAGACAAGTGTTAGACCAACCATGTCTGAGGTTAAAAAGTCTTGGGGGTTCAGGCGGACAACCATTGCTAAAAGGGAGTTCTTGGATGAAATCGGAGACCTAACCCACAGTCCTCCAATTGTACGCAGAGGCAGAGGCCGCCGAACCAACCAGACACCCCTGGCTGCTCCAGAAACCCACACAACCCAGAGAGCTTCTCTTTCAACAAGGAGTGTTTTAGATGACCTTGAGTGGTCTGCCCCCTCCTCGCCTGTATCAGAGGAGAGCAAGCCAGCTTCTGAAGCTTCTGCTGGAGGGAGCCTTGACCCCAGCTTATGGCAAGATATTGGGTCTGCCTTCCACACTGCTTTTTCACTGCTTGGCGGGAATGAGGGCTTGCCAATGGAAATGTCAGATGCACTGACAATCCCTGACATTTTGGAATCCACTGATGCCATCGTGAGTCCTACACAGATTATAGAAGAATCTGAGGGGCCTGATAATATTGAATCTGGTGATGACATGGAGATCTCACAGCCTGTCGCTTCTAACAGCGTGGCAGGAGGGGAAACCGAGGATGTGGTGGTGATATCCAGTCAAGAGGACAGCGATGAAATGACTCTGATACAGATTAAGGAGCAGCTGACATCTAAAGGCAGGCAGGATGACAAGAGAGCTAGAGGGAGAGGTGGAAGAGGAAAGGCCAAAGGAAGGGGTAGAGGCAGGGGAAGAGGTAGGGGAAGAGGTAGAGGTAGGGGCAGAGGGAGGGGAAGGGCAGCGGCACTTCAGTCAAGCATGGTAGATGACAGCGATGATAATGAGGTTCTGTTTGGATGCATCCCTCCATCTGAGCATCAGCTGCTGCAGTTGCAAGAGGAGGAAAAAGAAAATAATCCACACAGCCCTTCTGAAATAGAAATATCATCTGCTAACTCTGACATCACTCTAAGTCCTGCTCAGCAATCAAGCTCAGACTGCATAATCATAGACACAGATTTAGACCAGGTTACTGATGTGACTCCTGGCCAGTATGATGATGCACCGGAGGTGGAGCAGGAGAAACAAGACTACAAGAATGTAGGAGAGGTTTCAGGCATATCTGACACAGAGGGCTCTGACTCAAATGCTCTATACTGCATCTGTCGACAGAAACAGGATAAAAGGTATATGCTCATTTCTGTCTTTAAGGGTTTGCATACATCAACCATCTGTCAGTTTCATTTCCTGATCACTGCTGTTTGCGTCTAGGTTCATGATCTGCTGTGACAGTTGCCAGGATTGGTTCCATGGCGACTGTGTTGGTATCAGTGAGACACAGGGCCGTACGATGGAGAAGAAAGGGCAAGAGTACATCTGCCCCCCTTGCACTACAAAGACGCAGAGGCTACTCAAACTTAAGCCTTTCTCCCAACCAGAGCCTGAGCTTAGCTTTCCTGAATGCTTGACGCTAAGTCCTCTCAGTGAAGAACGGGAGGAGCATGAGGAGCTGCAAGACCTCAAGGTTAGAATTTTATTATGATTTCCAGTGATAACCAGATGGTTCATTATCCTTTGTCACAACAAAATATGTATATACACTACCGGTCAAAAGTTTGGGGTCACTTACAAATTTCAATTTCACTCCATTATAGACAGGATACCAGCTGATCTGAGTGGGTGGCTGATCTTTAATGCAATATCTACATTTCCCATTATCAGCAACCATTCATCCAATGTTCCAAATGCTCATTTTGTTTTATAGTCTGATATTATTTTAAAAAACTAACTAAGAAAAAATTAGTTGCACAAAATGTAATCTGGAAACTGCTGCCCTGGTTAAAAAAAACAAGGCAACTGATCTCAGCTGGGATTCTGTCTATAATGGAGTCCAATGGAAATTTGTGAGTGACCCCAAACTTTTGACCGGTAGTGTATATATTTTTTACTTTTTGGCAGTAGCCCATAGTTTTTGAATGTTCCTCTTTTTCTGTATGACTGAAAATATATGATGTCTTATCACAGTATTATATTTAGAGTTGTTCCAAAACCAGAACATGCTGGCATCGGTATTGGCGAGTACTGGAGTCCAGGCACAGATTCGATACCACGTAATTTATTTGAAATATAAATCTATTTACTGGTTAGCACCGTTACCTCTGACACAGTTCTTCTTTGCCGGTCTTAAAACAGTAGCGTAAAACAGCACGTAACAGTGCTGTTTTAAAGGGGAGAAGAATAATTGATCACCTGGCGCCTATTTAAGAGGAGCTAACGTTTGCGCATCATGCCATTGGTTTAGCAGTACTTTACAGTGGATGCTTCCAGCAGTAAGACGGAAACATGCAACATATGGGAAGAAACAATTTCGAGGGGTGGCACTAGTGTTGCAAATTTCAACACCAGCAACTTAATCAAACATCTGAAGGCATGTCATGCTAAGGAGCACAATGAATTAACCAAATCCAGGGGGAAAAGGACAAATTGCAGCAGCAAACTCCGGAAACTGCCTTCCAACAAGAGAAGTTCCCCAAAGACAGCCAAAAAGAAACCAAGATAACCCACAACATTTTGGAGTTTATTGTCCTGTCCTGTGCGGTTGCACAACTGTTTTATACTATTCTATTTAAAAAAAAAAAAAATGGCTTCCATTTGCTGCATTCATTAGTGTTTTACAAAGGGTTTAACCTGAGCCAGGCCTTACCATAATTATAATCTTAACACAGTCATGCGGGCATAGTATGATCTTATAAAAAAAAAAATGGTATCGGAACATCTCTAATTATATTTGTATCCTTATGGAGTAAGTATTTGCATGACAGATGTTTGGTCTTGGGGTCTAAGAAGAGATTTTGGTTTTAGAAGTCTGTGTTGGTGGTGGAGGAGAAGCAGGAGTTTCCTGTGACGAAGCCAGAGCCTGAGCCTGAGCCCGAAGCTGAGATGGAGACAGACAGCTCTGCTGCCCTGTGCATTGGACCTGAGTGCTTCAAACAAGCCCTACCAGACTCGGTTTACTGTGGCACTGACTGCATCCTTCAGCATGCTGCTGTCACTATGAAGACTCTTTCTGGCCCGAAGGTGCCCAAGTCCAGAGGACGGCCACAGAGAAAAGCTGCCACTGCCAGACCCACTGCAAAGGTCAGTCATTTCATTGATGAAGACTGAGAAATTGGGGGAGACATTCAAGTGTGAAGGCAATATATTCACTTGTTGAGACTATTCTACACTTTGTGTCTGATGTTAAACCAGTGTGACTTCTTTATGAAGTTACTTGATTTTTGACCTTTTTAAATATTTTCATTACAGGGTCAGAGGTCGGGTAGGATGTCTAAGAGATTAGCAGGAAAAGCTAAGGAGGGAGACGAGGAGGAGGAGGTGAAGGAAGATAATGGACAGGAGGAGGCTCCAACTCCCTTAGCCTGCGACCCCAGTCTCTCAGAAGTTCAGGCCACTTCCATACCATCATCTAAGCTTTACACAGCGTGTACGTACCATTTGCTACTCATACACATTCGAATCACACAGCACTTTACACATCATGCCAAAGTGCCTACTTTGGCATTACAGATCTTCCTTCTTTTTTGTAATGTGGCATCACGTAACACAGTCACACACAAGCACGCACACACTTGGACGCATACATACTCTCTCTCTCTGGGGTGACTAAGTAGCAGGGGTCAGCAGTGGGTAAGTATGTTCACTTTTATAGTTTCTTTGTCGATTCTAAATGCCCAAAATGTGCTGAAACAGTCTTGACTAGTCAGGATTATAGTATTCAGCTAAACACAAACCCATTCAAACCAGTCTCATAACTGTTTAAACTTCAACACAAAGCAACTGTGTGTGGGGTAGTGCTGGGTAGGCAGGATGCTTTACCATGTTTTGGTATCAGTGTATTGAAACACTGCTCCAAAGTTCAGTTTGTCTGGTTTTGCAAAGCTCTCCTGCACACGGTTCCCACGGAAGAATGTGTCAAGGTTTCGGGTGTTAATCATCATAGCCTTCAGTGCACATAAAGCATACCATATGCTTTCACATGTTCAGCCAAGAGCCAACAGGAAGATCCTCACATATACACATTGCTCATCATTTGAAATATTGAACCATATCTTGCAAATTCTTTTTAATTAAATTCTCTAAAAAGGAATTTTAACAACTTTTTAAAGTTAGATACTTAAAGTTCCTTAACTCCCATCCTAGGTGTGTAAACATCTTAACCCTCATGTTGTCCTCGGGTCAGATTGACCTGTTTTAGTACAAATCTTCAGTCTTATTCAGTTTTAGAGCGTTTGGAAAATAGTATTGAGTAAAACTTGACATATTCCAGTCTGTGATTATCCATCAACATACATTCCTTTAATTTTGGTGTAAATAATTCCTAATTTCTGCTTTTCTAACTCAAACATTAGTTATAATTTCCTATAAATGAGGGTTATTGACCATAAATTCCCCAAATAACTGTAAAACTAAAGTTAACAATTTAGTGTTACGTAGTGTTAAACGTAAAAGCAAAGTGACCAACATTGGGGGAAAAAAACGTCAAGTGTTGATTTTCCATTTTGACGGGAAGACAAAACAAGGGTTAAGACCTTGTGATAAGTTTTTTTTTTTTTTTTTTTCTGTTTTGAAGAAAAAAACAATTCTACAATTTAGGATAGGGTTTTTAAAAAAACGAAATCCAATACTACAGTGTCCACTGCATATCTGGCTAAAGTGCTTTGCCAAGTGGTGAAAAGATGGTCAGCCAAAGAATGACTTTGCAAACTAGGATCTGCATACTCCATTTTATTACAGACCATATACTGCATGCCCGAAGAGTCTATGCCCAAAGGTTTGTATTTATTAACGGAGTGCACATTTCCCAGTGAGGCTATTCTTTTCTCCATATTTAGAAAATAACATTTTTGATTGACATTTACCATTCAATAACGCATAATTACTTTTTTAACATTTTTTATTGAGATTATTATATTGACTTTAAACATACACATTTTAACAATTTAAATCAATAAGTTATCCCCCGATTGGGCAAAAAGTTTATGCAAGGACTCCACAAGGGAGCAAAGTTCTTTTTATAACACATAACAGAATTAACTTATCTAAACAGTAAAACCAGCTCCATTATTCAAGGTGCATGTTGGGAAACATTATGCATGTTTCATCAGTCAGCAGTGTTTGTAGATTGCTTAGTTAACTTAGTAGACATTTATAATACCAACTACAGCACTCAGCAATTCTTGCTCACAGCCACCCCCACGTCAAACCCTTCACAACACGTCTGTACTACTGGCTACATTGGTTTTGTGAAGCCTGCACAATGTCGCATTGCTACAAATTCGGCAAGGCACACCACTTCTTCAAAAGTTATGGTTTTCTCAAAGTGATTCATCGTTTCAAACAAGGACCCTGATCTTCAAGCACCAGCGCTTTCTTCCTACAGACAGCACAATTATTTGTAGTCTTGTGCCTCTATGAGGCAACCTCCTTTTTCTTTTTTTTGCAGTTGCAGAAAACGTACCTGTGCACTTCAAACATAAAACATACATTCAACATAACATTTTACAACTTTCCTTGTCCCCGTGTCAGGCTCAAACAACTTTCCATGTTCCTTTCCATCAACACAAAAACACAGACACACATTCCTGGACCAGTCGTTGCATTGCCCAGACACACCAATATTAGCTAAGATAGGATTCTCAATGAATAGGGACTGGGCAGCTGGTATGGAGGAGGAGAATTTACTGGCTACATGCTGCTGCAGAGACGCAGAGGGAACTGGAGAATTCATCAGTGCAGATGCTAGAATGAGGTTCCACCTGGAGTTCACCAATCCGTGAACGGGAGATTTGTTGTCACATTTCCATGAAGATGATTTCGAAGTGTCAGCTGGCCACCTTCAATGCTGCATTCCTCCAATTTTCTGAGAAAAGACTTCATTCTCCTGCAAATAAAGAAAGAAAGAAAGAAAAAGCTTACAGATCACCACACATGCATACCAACTTTAGATATGAAGGATAGGGATCTTTTCAATCATTAATTGTGTGGGTATAGTGGTTAAATAACTTTACTTGGGTCATATTAAGTCACATTTCAGTTCTGTTAATAGGAGGAAAATAACAAATACAACCATGCACCTGATACTCTGAACCCCTACCCCTAACAGTTTTGCCTAAACACACCCATATACATCCATATTTTTCTATATTATTATACAGACAGCAGCAAACAAACAAAAAACATTTCTGTGGTTTCCTTTTGAGCATTAACCCGGGCCCGTTTCTTTGCCTTTATTCTCCAACCTTTAGGATTAGTGTTGCATTTCAAATTTGAACAAACAATTTAACCGTACATTTACAGGTATAGTTTACTCGCAATTCTGCATAGCTGAATGGTACAAACAAGGTACAGCAGACAGTGAGTTCACTGTTTGTCACTTTTCAGAATCAGCTTGATTTAATTGGCTGAAGATATGTTAAAAACTCTGCTTTCCTGCAGTGAGGGCACTATCATTCTTTTAAATCCTCTTGTCATGTTTTTTTTGCTGCAAACGTTGCCTCGCTGCGGCTTGCTGGTATGGTGTGTAGGATTTGGTGACCATTGGGGCAAACACATCATGCTGTGGGCTGCACACTGGATCACGGGCTGTGCCCCTGTATCCGGCCGTGGCACACAACTTGCATCTTACTTTAGATCATCTTTTACTATTACACTTTAGATTTTCTCTTCCCAGACATTTTCAGTTAGATTTAAATCCCTGCCACTGGTCACGGATCATGGAAAATTAAACCTAAATCTGTCATGGAGCAGTTGTATTTATTCACACACCTTAAAAATATTTATTAAAAGCATCTTTCTTTGCACATTTTTATTTCCAGCATTATATGTTAATATTTATATCATAACATACTGTAAATTTACTCTTTGGGAGCAATAAAGGTAGTTATATGTCAAATGTGACATTGAGGACCCCCGCATAGCCAACATGACATGATCCATGTGTGCAAAGATTCAACGGACATTGGAAGTCAAATCGGGCTCCTATCGAAGCTTTTACTATTCAGAGGCAATCCTATTACAACTATTGTATACATATAAGTAGAGGTGGAAATAGAAAATATATATGATACATAACATGTATAGTTTTTCAATTGTTAGCAGACCATAATCATTAATGTCAGTATGACACAACACAGGTTTCTGCATTCATTATAAGTTTAGGTTTAAAGGCGTCAACAGCAGTAGCTGCATTTCCTAACATATCAAAACTTAAATGTTGATAAAACTGCCATGTGTACAAAATCCTTGCAAATATTGTGAAAGGCTGTTAAACTAAATTAAAATCAAGCTTTATTGCTAGGTCAATTTTAAAGGACCAATAATAATCCACACACAGAGCTGTAAATAGAAAAGAAAGTAGTTCCAATGAAATCAGTAAGGCTAAGTGAGAAAATATGTAATTTTGGTACACATGCACCGCAACCCTTTACCTTACACACTCTCGAGTAGAAAGTCTATGTAATTTCTGATTGATCCATGTGTAAAAAGAGCAGGTCATTGTCTGTAGAATTCACAGCGTGCTGTAGTGTTAAAGTCTTTTCTCCCCAATCATGCTACCCGTGCAAAACCGGAAGGGCAACACCGAGGGTGTCGAAGAAGGGTCATTTACACGAAGATGCCAATGGAAATGTCTAACTGCTGACACTACGAGATTCAGGAACTAAATCGTGAGACAAATTTAAGAAATGGCAAGAGTCTCTGTTTGCTGCGGTGTTACCGCATAATGTCCTGCCTCCTTCAGGCTCTACCAAGGCGCCATGCCTCGCCTAAACCAAACGCAGTATTTCCAGTAAGTGAGAACGTGCCTGACACGGACAATCTCCTGTTGTTGGCTACATGTGAGAAAGGGCAACTTTGGGGCAATGTCCGGCCCTGATTCGTCGGACATTGTCTGGAGTTCATATGAGAAAACAGCTTTTGAGACTTCTGATACTTCAATTTCTTTCGCTGCATTGCCTCCATTTTGGAAAAAATTCAAAGTTGGTTCAAGAGTGAGGCTGAAGGTGTGTCCACTAGCGTTTCTGTTGGACTGTAGTTTTGTTGATCAAATCATCAAGATGTTAGCTTAATTTCTACTGACGGCAAAAATAATCACAAAACAATCCATAAAATATAACCAATACAAAGTTCTTAAACAACATTTACAGTAGATGTACATCTTAGTGATAACCTGTTGCATCTACCTCTGCTTGACGCTTCATGGAGTCAATGAGCCTCTGAAGGTGCAGCTGGAGGGTGCTGCCATATTTCTGGAGTAGGTCCTGACCATGTTGCTGGCCCTGCGCAGGCTAACGTCACATGTTTGGCTGTTGTGTGTAGCAGGGCGTCTCAGAGGTTCGCAGTGGGGTTGAGGTCAGGAGATGATGAAGGCTGAGACCGCATCTGCTTAACAGCAGTCCTCAGGGCAGGTGTGGCTTGGTGAACAGAGGTGTTGTCCTGATAGATGGTGGTGTCTCAGCACGTGTTGATTTCCTACACAGTTTCATCTCTGCATCACATGACATGGATCTCAGGAAACTAAGTGTGGCCTTTTTATCAGAGGGAACTGAACTTTAAACTTTAAAATATGGCTTGTTGAAGATGACAGGAGTGGATATTGATCCTGCTGGACCACAAAGTGATCCTCAGTAGGCCTGCATGATTAATCGTTATAAAATCGCGATCTTGAGTTACCTTGTTCGCGATTTAAGTTTCAAATAACTTCTCATATAATTTTACGAGCAGACTGCATCACAAATGCTACTACTTTCTTCTTTGGATTTTAAACAGACTGTTTAAGATAGCTATTAAAGTGCGCCCTAGCGCCACAATGCTCTCCCTTCTCTTCATTGAAGCCTCTATGTTTACAGGCTTGTGGTGATGCGCAGTCTGCTATGGGTGCCAAACAAATCTATGGTTGGTACTTCAATTATTAGTACTTAGAAGTACTTCTATTAGTGGGGGGAAGTGCATAACGGACTACAGATCAAATCACTTATATAATAACATCAGGGAACAAGTTCAGCAAATACTGTGGATAAGCAAGACGCTATCGTCAAAGTCTTTATTTTGATTTTTCTTATTTAGTATTTTCTCAGGCTTATAATGGAAGAATGTAGTGGGATACATTTCTTTTTATCATCCATCTTGAGACTGCAGTGGATAAAAACCAGTAATGACTTTCCTTTTTCTTATCGTTTCCCTCATTTGCTTGTAAGTGTCCTTGTAACTAAAATATGTCAGGAACTCAGAACATTTATATTTTTAAAAAAGCTATTTTTTAAAGCTTTTTTTCTACACAAAATGACACCTGCTGATTAAAAACATGGGGAAAAGGATGAACACTAATACATCTTTTACATAAATTGATCAGAAACTAAAGCCATGGAAAAAGTAAGAGTACATATTGGTCTTGCTTTCTGTACCATTGGGAGACTGTGCAAACTAAGGGACATGGAGTGGCAGCAATGAAAATAAATACCACTCCAGACACAAAACCAAAGACCAGGGGTCTCATCTATAAATGTGGGGCGTGCACAAAACGGGGCTGAACATGTGCGTACCCCACTACCCATGCAAAGGTTGTGATATATAAAAAAAGAAACTTGGCAAGAGACTGTGCGGCCCTCCACACAAACTCTGACCCATGAAAACACATTTTGGAGACAGAGGGAATGGGCAACGCAGATGGTGAGGTGGTGAACTGATGTCAAACTGCAGACGGTGAATGTGGGAATAATTTCATTAATATTTTCAAGTATTGATGCCTTACACACGTTTTCTCTCCATATCATCCACATTATCATGAAGATGTCCATATGCAGCAGTGTTATTTGCGCTTTCACTGTGTGATAATAGTTTGTTAATCACCTTCCAAAATCTAACTCAAATCTTAAATCAAAATTTGTTCTTAAAATTTAATCTGCACTGTCTCACCGTCACATTGTCCACTATGGAGCGCAGGAGGATGAGATGGCCCGATGGAATACATGATAGCATCAAATGCACTACCATTAGATAACAGCAGAACACAGTGTAATTTACTAAATGTCTGTGCATATACAATGAGATGTCAAAGTCTGAAAATACAGCTCTTAAGCTCTCGCGCAATTGTTACACTTAATGTCCTCGTTATCAGTCAGAACTTTAATACTGTTGGTGACAAAACCTGCATGACGAAAAGTGTGTTTGCCTCTTACACTTTTGTCTTTTTGCTTTTTGCTTTTTCTCTGCCAGTCATCATGATTCAGCGTCACAGAAGAACTTCCAGGGTTATTGACTTACTGATCAGCATTCATGTGGTGCTTTGCATTTAGTATTTATGGTCAAAAATGGGCGTGTACAGGGCAGGATAAGAGGCTGATTAAAGTACGCACATACGTTTTTTTTTTTTGCGTACGCCATTTGGGGCTTTTGGGCATTCATACACTTTTAGTAAGGATCCTACGCACAGTTTTATAAATAACCACTTTTTTGGCCATTTTGTGCCTTTTATTACAGACAGTGGAGCAATGCAACAAAGGTCCTCTTTAAGACTTAAACCAGGGATGTTATTGTTTCTGGACGGGGCCTTTTGCCTGACCTCTGTCACCAAGTACACACTCTACTTGATAGACACAAAAAACAAGAGGGAGAGACTGTGGGAACTTCAGTGCATTTTTTCTTTTTTGGGGCTCCAATCAACAAAAAATAATCTCATTTATCCAGAACTTTACACTGAACAACACATTCTGTCCATGTTTATTGCTCCACCGAGACAGAAGGTACACAATATATTAACATTAATAATTACACAAATAACTGCTTCAGAAATATTTTGATAGTTTTATGTCGCGCTTTTTTTTCTTCTTTTCTCACATGTATACCTCCAAATGTGTTGGATATCATCTTACATTTTTGAACCGGTGACTAAAACAAATCCAAAGGCATTCAACATATTTATTGAAGGTTCCACCATAATCACTAATTTTTCAGTGTGAGTCAAATGAGTTAGATTCCTGTCTTCTGCTCAACTGTCAGCAGGAGTTGGTGTTGCAAAATGCCACTTCATTCCGCTTCATTGTCTTCCCCTTCTCATTGGTTGTTGGCAGGAAACTTGTATTGTTCTGTCATTCAAGAAAAAAACACCCAATGAAACCCAGCATGTTTAAAGTCAGTGAAAGGAAAAAGTCTTCAGTCTTGACCCGGTTTTCCCATCCCGTTGAATGACTATTTTCCCAAATAACAAATTCTCTATTAGTATAGGGACCCACAAGTTTTAGTTGCTAATGTTTTTAGTTTTGCTAGGTAATGACACAAAATGTGTCATTGTAGTCTTAATGAAATTATCACTTTATTTATTGTAAATGTCATTCCTTCAAAGGCTGTTAGACTCTGTTGAGTTTAGATTGAGTGCAGTGTGACCACATGATGTAACGGATGTGGCAATAAGGTGTGATTTCTGTTGATTAGTTTCAGTGATTACAGCAGTAACTGGCCAGTCTAGGATAATAACATTTATTTTTCTGTGGGTCAGTGCACATTTACTAGCATGTGTAATGTCAAGTGTTGAGAGGAGAGCTGAGTTTAATGTATTTGGCTTTTTTCTATGAGGTGCAGCCAATAAATGTCAGGTTTTAGCCAAAAATCTATTCTTGAATTTTCTCTTGGACATCTATTTCAGCTTTTTGTTGCCTCGTTTGAACCTTATTACTACCGTTTCTCCATCACATGCTCTCATCGCATTTCCTCTGCATATCTATGACGTTTATAATAATTTCAATTCCTCAAAATTTAATTGTGAAACACGAGCACCCTCTACTGGCCCAAAGAATAATGTGTAACCAAGAGAAAACTACTGACATTTTTAGCATTCCACAGTTTCCACAGAGAGAATGTATTCTTAAATGTGTGTCCCCCGTTCCAACTTTATAACAAAGATGTAAAATAGTGCAGATTGTGTAACCCCAGATATGTTTTACCAAATATTATTCAAGGTTCCTCCAGCATTCTCATATACAAAGTTTTACCATTGTTGAATTCAAATAATACAAATAGACACAACCACAATGGTGCACCTTATTTGAAGTATATTTTCTTAGTGTGCGCCTATAGTAGTATAGTAGTATACTCCAGTGATATACTGTTTATGTGGCTTGAATACAATCTATTGTACCAACCAATGTACTCTCAGCCTGACGTACATAAATTCTCCCACTTGGGCCTACAACAATGCGATGGCTGGATGGATACTTGGTTAATCCCATTGGAAAATAGCTTAAATAATTAAGGAGATTTCTTTTTGTTTTTTACTGTACATAAATAAATGTGCAAAATTAAGTGTTACATTAAATTGGTGCAGTTATGAGTCAGATAATTTAAAGATGATAAAAAGTTTACAAATCCAGGGTGAACAGTTTTGTATGTCTTTTTTCCTTCCCGACCTCCCTTTTGTGACACAGACGGGGTCCTTAAAGACCTAATACAAGACTGACCCCGTTGTCTTTGTCTTGATGTCTGTCCTTTAGTGAGCTGTCTATTGAAAGATGGAGGAATCAACACAAATCATATTGTAAAAGTGGAATTACCACATATTTGCCCACACATATTATTTAAAAGTGTAAGAAATGTAATGTAATAATATATACACAGTTGTTAAAGCTAAGGTTAACATTTTTGCAAATTTGCTCATTGGCTTCTTGGTGGACGTTGGATGAGAAGGCAGTTACCATCCTTAAGTCCGTCTGTTAAATACAATGAAGCCAGTTGCTCAGTGCTGCAGCAGAAGGAATAGTGGCACATTATCCAATGTAAAAGGACAACGTTCTCTATACAATTAATAAAAAGCTGAGTTACTTGCTAATCAGTGAGCTTTAGACTTACCTTTTCCCACTGTTATGCTAAGATAAGATAAGAGATACCCTCCTGGTTCTAGCTTCAGATTTGCTGGACAGACATGACCGTTTTATCAATGTTCTCATTTAACTATGGAACAAATACATTCCTCAAATATTAAACTATTGTAATTCAGTTTATTGGTTTGATTTAAAACTCCAGTTTCAGTTCAGGACAGTTAAGTAACATGGAGAGTGATGTGTCTTCAGATTTTCAGTCTGAAAATGTTTAAATCACATGTAGTCCTGTGTTTGGCATTGTAATCTGACAACCTTTTTCTTTCATTTATTCATTACAAAATTCTTTTTGTATGTATGTCTCACAAATACAACTGGAAAAAGGCATTGCAGTTAAAGACAGACCTCAAAAACCAGAATTATAGACTACAAAACACAAAATAAGACCAAAAAAACTAGTACTTGACATATCACAGATACCTGTCGCCACTGTGGCCTACTGAGGACTATTGGCTGTCAGTGGCATATAATATATAAATCATGAACAAGAGCGTTGGTTCTAATCTTGGAATGAGGATGTTTCTTTTCATGAATATTGAACTATTTATTATTTGTTAACAATGCCATCGGAGTGGCTCTGCAGATGGCAATTTCCCTCTGACCAATTTGGTCCTCACTGAAATATTTCAACAACTATTGCATGGATTATCAAAAATATTTGCACAGACATTGTCTTTCAAATGAATCCAACTGACTTTGGAGATCCCCAGACTTTTCCTCTTGTGCAGGCATGGAGTTCACATTTTAGTTTTGTTGTGAAATGTAAACCATTGGTTACATTGCTGTGGAATTTGAAACACACACACACACACTCTCACACACACACACACACACACGTTCATGTCACCCTCAGGATAAATTAGAATAACGTTGGTGATTCCTTAACTTTTCTCTACAGAATAAATAAAACAGCTGAGTTACTTGTTAATCGGTGAGCTTTAGAGATGCCTTTTCCCACTGTTATGCTTTTCATCTAGCGCCATTATCACGTCAAAATTAAAACTAGTGCAATACTTTTTGTTTTAATACAAAATACCTGCAAAAGGGAGGTTCCCATTCAGCCTCAAGTGTGAACAGCTGCTTGAGCGTATTAACATTGGCATTGTGAGGGCAGCCTCACAGACCTGCTGGCATCACTCTAGACTAGTCTTTTTTTAATATAAAAGGTAGTGCACATTCTATAAGGATGTATTCTTTTTTGGAGGCAGAAGATCTCATCCATAAAAGATTTGTGTTCACGTTTAAATAACCTTCATCTTGCAAATCTGTGACACGTAACATTTTACCAATGTAAGGAAAGTAATAGAAATGACTGAGAACCTACTGCTTTATGTGCTAGACTGTTGCGGTTAAGGCCATTTGAAATTTTAATATTTAGCTATAGCACGTTTTTTCAATCTCAGCACATTAACTTTTTCATATTCTGCAGACGGAACCGTTTTAGGGAAATATAAATGTTTACACATGCAAGCAACTACGTTGACCTTGTGGTCCTCTATATCATTTGTTCAAACAACTGTGCTTTCTTACTTAACAAATGTGCTCATGGTAAATTAAGTTAAATATAAAATATACTAACGTTTCACGTGAGATTTCTGCTAAGTAACTAGAGAAGCTCTACTCACTAACTAACAGCCATTGTCTGTTCACAATACCTGCACATCTTCTTAACACCAGAGACAGAATTTAAGAATAGGGAAATTAATTAGACAGTGGCCAATAATAGTACTATCATACACAATAGTGCCACATACTAATAGTATGAGAAATTGAGTTAGTATCATCGGGCTTATTTAAGGACATTTAATCTTTTCCCAATGGTTTGATAAATTAACTAGCAGTGTGGTATGTTTGTCTGTTTTGTTATATCCATATGGCTGTGCTCATATCGTCTTTCCAGCTGTGTTTTCATTATTTCAACATATCCCAAGCATTTTGTACAGAGTCTTTAAATATAAAACAGCATACTTAATGAGCTGTGGATAAAACAAAAAAGGTCCAATCAGGTATGCCTGACAACCTAGGCTATGACAACACTGGTTATTGTTGACGGATGGTTCATTCAGGATTATGAAGTGTGTGCATACAGTATGTTGAGTGGTATAGAAGCACGACTGCAACCACTTGCGGGAAAGTATAAAGTTTGACTTTATGCAAAGGGATGCATGTAAAAGTTGATATAACAGATCAGTGTTTTGATGTGTTGATAATTTCTTAGTATGTATTTTACTGAAAATCAGACTGAATTGTCATTTTGTTTCACTGAACAAATCTGAATTGTGTGCAGTGGTCTTAAACCAGGCAAAATGTGAAAGAAAAGATCTTTCTTATTGAACTTTCACTAAAGCTTCATCCCAAATACCCTAAATAAAGAAATTGCATGTCATCATTTAAGGACTACATGAATATAAATGAGTTTGTTTGACTTGTGTTGGTCTAAGTATTAATTAAAAATACATTTTCTTGATTGTACAGTTAATTTAAAAAGCTGAGATTTTCCTCTATTGACCAATGTCAGGTTTTTAACAAGAAGACAAATGCTCTTGTTTCACCGTCACTTTGACACACATACACACACACACACACACACACACACACACACACACACACACACACAGCATAATCATGCACAAATAAAGATTCTTCATTCTTTTCCTCATAGATACGGTGACCCATTCATCAGTTAATTCATTCATAGGTCTACCTGCCTTTTAGTGTCCAGAGGTGTCTACAAATGATGCACTAAACCAGGGTCATTCACTTTCTTTCTGTTTTTCAATCTACGAAAGGATGTGTCCTTGTTTCGTTTCTTCTTTTTTTTACTACTATCTCCAGAATTGTATTGACACTTCTTCAGTGTGTTAGCATGTTGGGCATGCTATCAAATGCAAAGAAAGCAGATAATCTGCAAATCTTCCGTCTAATCCAAGTATTCACGTTTAAAATGGTTTGGAGTGGAAATTCTGCACCACTGATGTCATTGCCACTTGTTACTTTGCCAACTACATCTCCTATAAGCTCAACCTTATATTATGCCATATCATAAGCGCACGCCTTTTTTTGATTGCCTCCCGGACATGCTAGTTATTAGCAGCAGTACACATTATCTTGCTCTCTAGGTGCTGCACTGTCAGTGCTCACTTCTCCTAAATAGTTCTGATAGATTAAATACAGAGGATACATTTATTAGGATTAATAAAGTATGATTCATCTATACTGGTATGTAGGTGTGATCTTAACCCAGGCATCTCACCCTGCCACGTTCATCTTCACCATGCCGGCCTTTTCTTATGCAACCTTCAATCTCTTCCTATCCATATATCCTCAAACACTTTTGTTGGATGAGGATGCTGATCCAAACCACACAACTTCTGCTGGGCTTACTGTGGTTTTACAGCTGCACTGCTTGGCTAGTAATGGAAAGTATCTTACTTATTGTGTCATTTCATTTTGTCCAGTAAAAACCAGGCCTAATTTTCTGATTAGTTCCAGTGACACTACTTACTCACACAAGAAACAATGCATCAAAGATTTAGAAACCTCAAATATATCAAAGCATGTGGTATCAAGGGTTGGGAAAGATTTAACACAGCTTAGTGTTTTGACATTTTACGTGGCTAAACTGTATTGCTGCATGTATGCCAAGTGTCGATCTTTTATTATATGGGTCGGTCAGTTTGACTGCTTAAATATTGCATTTTGTTAATATAAAACTGAAGTGAGAGGAACGAATGGATACGTTTAACTTTTTAGATAAAACAGATATTGACACAGTTTTCCTCTGGGAAAATAATTAGAAGTCGAAAAAAAGGCAATAAATTGCAATGTATATTTTAAAATGTATATCGTATCCTGATATAAGTATTGTGGTAATATCTTATTGTGGGGCCTCTGGTGATTCACGCCCCTAGTATCTATACAGTTAAATACAGTGGCATTTTTTTCTTACCTATTTTCCTATGTTTTTGTCTCTGACTGACTGATTAGAAAAACAATCTTTGAAATTGGTCCAGTATTGTGGAACAAGATACAGTGTAACTAATTTGGCAATTGCGCACCTTCTATTTCTGTCCACTAAAAGTGCTTGTTTTAACACTGATATGCTTAGATTATTGGTCTAATGGCGTTTTTCTATTAATGTTACCTCGCCTTGACTCAACTCTGCCACAGTGCCCCGTCCTTCTTTTTCCATTGCAGATTTGTACCGCTTTCATGCGTGAGGCGAGCCATGGCTGGTCATCATAGCAGGAAACTGCCGTGACCTAACACAAGAGAGACACGCACACACACACAGACACACACACAGAATGTCAGAGGTGTGTTGCTTTTTACTCTCGGCATGGGGCTGTCTCGGCAAGAGACAGATTAGTTTCAAAAGAAGTTGGAGGCAGCTAAAAGAACGCTGGCTAAACTATTTAAACACAGCGGGTTAGTTCAGGACTCGTCTGTCGCTAGTGATGAGGACACAGTGAATAGTGACAATTCTCTCCAACCAATCAGTAGTCTTTGTTTTTTCATGTCACCTTTTGGTATCGCCTCAGCTTGCTTGGAACCTCGACTGAGGTAGTATTAAATTACCTGTCAGTTGGTACCGGGAACTTTTTGTTGTAATGGAAAACCAAAAAAGTAGAGTCAACACGAGTCGAGTAAGTACCATGCAGTGGATAAACGCCAAAAGTTCTGACATTATGGTAAGGATCCTTACAGAGTTTGATCCTATTTGTTTAACATGAAACATCCCCAAAGCTTCTACTGCCAAACCCACCAGACTCCTTTAAAATAAAAAGTAATTTGATATTCATAAAATACACTTTCTTTAATGTCAACAGAAACAAAAATCAAATGATCAAAAGCTATCTTGGTTGGTTTTTCAACTGTTCCATCAATTACTACTCTGGTTTTGTTGAAATAAACCCTTATTTTACCAATTAATTTGCGGAAATATGCTGGCTCTATACATGCTAAAAGTATTGTTTATTTAAACAGATTCTGGTGTGTTTTGCAATAGCAATTTCTGAGGTTTTTAAACAAAAAAGGATTTTACTCTGTAGGGATCTTATTCTTAATGTTGTCAGAGACATAGAATAATATGCTGATCCTGTGAGTGGAAAAACTGCACTTTCAGTGGATGAAATTGACGATAAACATTTGCCCTATATGAATACATTGCAGCCATGTTGGTGGCTGCTGGTTACAGCCTTCTTGCTCAATACTGGACCAATTTCAAAGATTTTCTTCATCAAAATCATATTTTACACACCCATAATATTTGTGAATAGACCACTTTCTTTCCTGTATTTAGAAATATACACTTTAAACAGATTCCGGCAAATGCAAAACTAGTTCTAGGTTTGGGTTGGACCTCAGGACATAAAAGAAAGTCCAAAACTAATTTTCTGATATTTTTCTTGTTGAGATGGATGGCACTAAAAATAACAGTATTGTCCCTGCTATCTACACATACTGTGTGTGTGTGTTTGTGTGTGTGTATGTATGCATGTATGTATGTATGTGTTTGTATATATATATATATATTAGAGCTGGGCAGCGATTACCATTTTTAATTGCATAATTTCCCCGATTAATCGCAATTAATGGCATAATTTCCCTGATTAATCGCAAAATGAAATAATGAATTCAAAAGTAGTGTATATAGTGCAATTTTTTTTTTAAATGCTCTGCTATATGAACAAAAGTGCCGTAACATTTGTTCTGCAAAAACTTACCAGCATTTTGTTTATAAAGTAGCAGCTAAATAAATTATTTAGTGTACATCTCAACTTAAACATAATGTATTTATCAAGCCGTTGTTGTTGCAATTCTCAGACCAATGTCCTTGACTGGGCCTGCAGTCTGTAGCTGTCCACGTTGCTATGGTATTTGTTAGCGTCT